>NW_028163953.1:17500-357959 GCF_964263955.1 Coregonus lavaretus | reverse complement strand
AAAACAAACCCAATTTTGATAAACTCCCTTATCTACTGGGTGAAAAACCACAGTGTGCCATCACAGCTGCAAGATTTGTGACATGTTGCCACAAGAAAAGGGCAACCAGTGAAGAACAAACACCATTGTAAATACAACCCATATTTATGTTTATTTATTTTCCCATTTGTACTTTAACTATTTGCACATTGTTACAACACTGTATATATACATAATATGACATTTGAAATGTCTTTATTCTTTTGAAACTTCTGAGTGTAATGTTTACTGTTAATATTTATTGTTTATTTCAGTTTTGTTTACTATCTACTTCACTTGCTTTGGCAATGTTAACACACGTTTCCCATGCCAATAAAGCCCTTAAATTGAAATTGAATTGAAATTGAGAGACAGAGAGAGAGAGAGAGACTGAGAGAGAGAGAGAGAGAGAGACAGAGAGAGAGATAGAGAGAGAGAGAGAGAGAGACAGAGAGAGAGAGACAGAGAGAGAGACAGAGAGACTGAGAGAGATAGAGAGAGAGACTGAGAGAGAGAGAGAGAGAGAGAGAGAGATAGAGAGAGAGACTCCCTCTATCTAGGTCTATATCAACGCGCCATAGCCCATGGGGCGCCAGCCTCCATAGCGCCAGCCAGACACCAAGACCCACAGACACAAAGACCGAGCCGAGTCACGCTGCGGAGTCAAGCAGGTGAACAATATATTAGTAGAGACAGCCGACCTACCTACCTACCAGAAGGGAGGGGAAGACAACACACAATCTCAAAGTGTAGAAATAGTAGGCTACAAATACAACAACAACACACACACTGCCAGTGCACAAAAAGTACTAATACACACACAGTGCAAGTAAGCATGTCGTAGGACAGTTTAAACCATGTGGATCCTGTACATACGACGAATACAACTTGAAACTTGAAGTACAACACTAGTCTCAGCCAGGCCTCACGGGTGCATGTGTTTTAAGGTCCCCAAAAGAGGACTTCTTTAAAACACCCTGGACCACATCAGGGGACCCCAAACCATTTGATTCCCTTGCCAGACATCTCGGCTCACTTCACAACAAGTGCTGCTCGCAATCGGATGCACTTGCACTTTTAGCCCATTTAGGAGACAAATAGCACAGGAAAACCAGTGCGCACCGCTCCACCCGATAGTCCAACGGTGAGGTTTTGAGCGAGTCGCAACAAAATGCACGGCCCTTCCGCGGCCCACATGACTTTATTCTGAACGGAGACAAGTCTGCTCGCTGGGCCGTTCGCTTTTGGACCAAAAACACGGCTCCGTCGGTGACTTTTGGCCCGATATAGGCGACCAGAAAACACAAGTGAAAGAGCATTTGGCCAGCCCAGAGAAACCGAGCTGGGTGGCTTGAGTCTACATGGTTCTCATGTCGCGTTTAAGGCCAGCCCCCTGCTCGGTGTGGAGCTTCAATAGCGCAGAGCAGCGTCTACAGCAAACTACTCCTCGCAGACCGTGTGTGTGTGTGTGTGTGTGTGTGTGTACCGGACCAAACGACAGACAGACATGGCAGAAGTCGCACCAGCACCCGCCGCCGCCGCGCCGGCCAAGGCACCCAAGAAGGAGGCAGCAGCCAAGCCCAAGAAAGCGGGACCCAGCGTAGGCGAGCTCATCGTCAAGGCTGTGACCGCTTCCAAGGAGAGGAGCGGCGTGTCCCTGGCCGCGCTCAAGAAGACGCTGGCGGCAGGCGGCTACGACGTGGAGAAGAACAACTCCCGCGTCAAGATCGCAGTCAAGATCCTCGTCACCAAGGGCACCCTGGTCCAGACCAAGGGCACCGGTGCATCCGGCTCCTTCAAGCTCAACAAGAAAGCCGTCGAGGCGAAGAAGCCCGCCAAGAAAGCCGCAGTCCCCAAAGTAAAGAAGTTGGCCACCAAGAAGCCCGCCGCGGCGAAGAAGCCCAAGAAGGTAGCAGCCAAGAAAGCCGTCGCCGCAAAGAAGTCCCCCAAGAAGGCCAAGAAGCCCGCTACACCCAAAAAGGCCGCCAAGAGCCCCAAGAAGGTGAAGAAGCCCGCCGCAGCGGCCAAGAAGGCAGCCAAGAGTCCCAAGAAGGCTACAAAGGCAGACAAGCACAAAGCCGCCAAGCCCAAGGCAGCCAAGGCCAAGAAGGCAGCCCCCAAGAAGAAGTAAACCTATTACAAACAGTGTTCTACTCGACACATGTTGTACCACAAAAGGCTCTTTTAAGAGCCACCCACATCTTTCCATAGAAAGCGCATTGATTTCCATGTACTACCTGTCGTGAAAAAGAAATTACGCACACTAGGCTACACGAGTGCACACTCACCAGCCATTTTTATATATGAGCCACTGGGCTATTCCCGTTCAGAGGCAGGCTGCTGTGATGTGTTACAAGTGCCATGTAATAACAATAACAATACTATAGTGGCTTCGATTTCAAACTCAAGAGTGCACCCTCAACAGCCATTTTTATATATGAGCCACTGGGCTATTCCCGTTCAGAGGCAGGCTGCTGTGATGTGTTACAAGTGCCATGTAATAACAATAACAATACTATAGTGGCTTCGATTTCAAACTCAAGAGTGCACCCTCAACAGCCATTTTTATATATGAGCCACTGGGCTATTCCCGTTCAGAGGCAGGCTGCTGTGATGTGTTACAAGTGCCATGTAATAACAATAACAATACTATAGTGGCTTCGATTTCAAACTCAAGAGTGCACCCTCACCAGCTGTTTGTTTCCCATTTGGAGAGAAATAGTGTGAGGATTTCATTTCGGACATTTTGGCGCTCACGCGAAATGACACAAAGTAACAAAGTCGGAGGGAAACAAAGTAGCCTCTCACTCGCTGCCTGTGGGTGGGAACCGGCTTAGGGCTGTCTGTCTGTCCGTCTGTCTGTCCCTCGCTCCAATTGGATAAGGCCACACCGGCCCGGTGGCCAATCGTTGCCTCTTGTGGCGAGGTATAAGTACGGCTCTCGAAGTGGCGAGCGGCTCATTCAGACTTTCTGTGACTTTCTCAAGCTACCAATATGAGCGGAAGAGGCAAAACCGGAGGCAAGGCCAGGGCGAAGGCAAATACCCGTTCATCCCGTGCCGGCCTCCAGTTCCCCGTGGGCCGTGTGCACAGGCTGCTGCGCAAAGGCAACTATGCCGAGCGTGTGGGCACTGGCGCACCAGTCTACCTGGCCGCCGTGCTCGAGTACCTGACTGCTGAGATCCTGGAGTTGGCCGGCAACGCTGCCCGTGACAACAAGAAGACTCGTATCATCCCCCGTCACCTGCAGCTGGCCGTCCGTAACGACGAGGAGCTGAACAAACTGCTCGGCGGTGTGACCATCGCTCAGGGTGGTGTGCTGCCCAACATCCAGGCAGTGCTACTCCCCAAGAAGACCGAGAAGGCAGTCAAAGCCAAGTAAAATCGCTACTGCGACTTCAACTTGACTACTCAACCCCCAAAGGCTCTTTTAAGAGCCAACCACCTAGCTCTCCAAAAGCGCAAAGTACCTTTCTATGACCGCAATACATTGAGTGGGTGTATACACAACTATTTCGACATTCTGTGCCCACATGAGGCCTTGCATGAACAACAACACCTACTAGGCCTCGTTTGCCGTAGCAGGCTAGCATTAGATTACACGTGCCTATAAGATGTCACTCTTGACTTTGGCGACTATTATTGCGCGTAAAGGGCCGGCGGCGTCCTATTGCGCATAAAGGGCCGGCGGCGTCCTATTGCGCGTAAAGGGCCGGCGGCGTCCTATTGCGCGCGCACCGGGAGTTTGAATTTTGGAGAGGCCGGGCCTCCCGTCCAATGGCCAACGGAGGAGGTCTGCGCAATGGGCCAATCGGGGTGGTGGGGAGATGGTGTCCAATCAGCAGGCGCCACTGCCGGCTTTATAAACTTCACATAGCCATTTCGAGGCTATACTCGCGACTGTCAGAGCAGCGCCATGGCCAGAACCAAGCAAACCGCTCGCAAATCCACCGGTGGCAAAGCCCCCAGGAAGCAGCTCGCCACTAAGGCTGCTCGCAAGAGTGCCCCGGCCACCGGCGGTGTGAAGAAGCCTCACCGTTACAGGCCCGGCACCGTGGCTCTGAGAGAGATCCGTCGTTACCAGAAGTCCACTGAGCTACTCATCCGCAAGCTGCCCTTCCAGCGCCTGGTGCGAGAAATCGCCCAGGACTTCAAGACCGACCTGTGCTTCAGGAGCTCCGCCGTGATGGCCCTGCAGGAGGCTAAAGAGGCTTACCTGGTCGGCCTGTTCGAGGACACCAACCTGTGCGCCATCCACGCTAAGCGGGTGACCATCATGCCCAAGGACATCCAGCTGGCCCGCCGTATTCGCGGAGAGCGCGCATAAATGAGGATGACCTGAACTCGAAAATCCCCCAAAGGCTCTTTTAAGAGCCACCTCCATATTTCCATCAAAAAGGCACAATTGTTCCATGTATACACGCACCTCTACATTAGCCACCATGTATGTTGTTCACTAACACGTCTAAAAGCTACGTATTGCACCTTTTAGTTGCCTGAAGTCTAGCTTCAATGTTTGTGTGTGTGTGTGTATATACACAACCATCTGGCATCATCCACTTCCTTTGAACTATAGTAGCACAGTAAAATGCTTTACAAAGGAGGGGGAAAATAAACGAGTGATAATATAGGCCGAATAGTAACAAGAATTGTGTTCAGATGAATAATTGACACTATTAGTTGTGTGTAATAATAGCCTTGCATGCAGTCCAGAAAAAACATTGCATGCCAACTGACTTTGAAAGTCCCATGTTGCAGTGCTGCTGAGAGACTCATGCAGAGGCCAAAACTTTACAGTGGAGCACGGAGGCCATCTTATGGTTAAATGTGGGTACTGCACATCATGGTGATTCCCTTTCAGTATTTGCTCTTTAGGCCAGCGTTTCCCAAACGCGGTCCTGGGGTCCCCAAGGGGTGCGCGTTTTGCGTTTTGCCCTAGCACTCCACAGCTGATTCTAATACTCCAGCTTGATGATGATGAGTTGATTATATGAAGCAGCTGTGTAGTGCTAGGGCAAAAACTCCCAAAACGTGCCCCGAGTTTGGGAAACCCTGCTTTAGGCTAATACTAGCCTATTAGGATGACTTGGTTCGATCGCTTTAATGGCAACTGCTGAACTCTGGTTTTCACTAATTACTTGTCCCAGGCACCATTATGAATCCAATGGCAAAACAAATGTTTCAAAATTGCTCAATAGTGAAAAAAGGGCAGGAAACGATGGGTTCTCAGCAATATTTCACCAACAACCAATCACTATTCAAGCATAGACATTAGGATCATCAACAAATATTCCTAAGTCATACTACAAAAGGAAGGTAGTATGACACAAAAAAGAGGACGAGGAAACGTAGCGTGGGACGCCGTATTCTCGGCATATTCAACAGCGTTTAAATAATGCATTACCTTCAACAGTGTTATCTTGTGATCAAGCCATCAATGTTAGGTGATTTTTGGTGGTGTCAAAATGTTAGCTAACGGGTTAGCAATTAGCAAGTTTGACATTTCAGTGGAAATACTATTTTCAGCTTTTTGATGAGCGGTTTTGAGAAAAAAAACGTCACGTATTATCGCCATTCGGGCCCCAGTTGTTGGCCACCTTACTATTCAGTTCCATTACAAGATATATCCGTTCAATCTTGTTCAAGAGACACACCGCCCGCGTACCGGAAGTGTTTGACTAGTTGGCTAGGCTTCCGGTAAAAAAGAATGATTTTCCTGTCCACTTTTCATTGCGTGGCCCGGTGCGCCCTCTTGAGGACAATAAAAAAATGGTCCATCACCTACATATTCAGTGTTGTAACCAAATAATGTCTCATCATTTGTTTTACAGATTCATCTTATGTTTTGAGAAAGTAGATAACAGTTAAATTCTAAAATATGAGTATTAATAATTTACATCAAATAAACCTTTATTTTCAGTTATGTGCATTGACATAAACAATGAAAACACTTGGAGTTTGTTGCAGAGATGCACTTGGAGAGTAAAGGAAGAACTACTACACAAGAGTGGTTCCATAAATATATATATATATATATTACATTTTAGACTTTTCTTTTTTTGTACAAATAAATAATTTCATATGAACACAAACAATTCAATCTCGACCTCCATCCCTATATTGTCACAAAAATCACAATAATATTCCAGCTACACCGCTACCTCTTGATCCCACTGCACACACCTGCAGTGGAACCAGTGCTGACAGAAGTCACAGCACAACCATGGCACCTCTGATCTACACTCCTGAGAGGAGCTTGCAGGCGGATCACGCTCCCCGCAGCGAGCACAGTAGGTGGTCTTCTTTTATACCAAATAATACAAATGGATTAATATGGTTTTACAAAATGTAGAAGTTCTTCAGCAACAATAGTAATTGATACAACTGAGAGAGAGAGAGAAAAACAGATGAAGTACCTGAGAGCGGTGCCATGGGTGGCGTAACCGACGTGACCGGTGGAGCTTTTCTCTTCATTTTCTGTGCTGCAGTTTGAGAAAAAGTACTGTTAGACAGAGCATGTTTCATGAAAACCCTTTTCCACTTTTTTACACCAACACCTCTGGAGGAAGTTTTGGAGGAGGTGGAGATGACTTGAGGGCTGGTGCTATGCACTGTAGATATGTAAAGAGAGATTCTGTTGTTTACATTGCTTTTGTATAAAACAGATAACAAACAGTCATTTTTACGTAATTTAACACGCGTTTACCTGTAGAGGTGGCGGTATTCAAATTGCAGGGGGCCAGGGACACCAGACGAGGCTGCTACGGTGGTGTGACCAGGGGAGTCTGAGGAGGCAGTTGGTCCAGAGGAGGCCGTGTTGGTGGTGACAGACAGGGTGGGTGGTGTGCATCGCGGTGGCGGTGGACAAAACCGCAGACGATGGCTTGGAGGAGCCGGTGTTTGTAACGGTGGGGTTGAGAGGCCGACGACGGTGTGGCCGGGAGAGTAGGCACGTGGCCTTCTGCAGCTGGAGACTCCGGTGGCTCCTACAGGTGTTGCACACCGGGAGGCACTGGCAGTGGTGATACAGCTGTCAGGAGTGGTTCCAGCAGGGGGTCCTGCAGAGGCGATGGCGCCAATGGTCTCATCCACGGCAGCCCTCTCCTATGCCCTCTGTGTTCTGAGGGCTGCCCGACGCTCTTTCCCCTCTCCTTCTCACCCCTCTCCTGCCACCGGCGCGTGTATTCCTCCCCGGTGAGGCACGTGGCGACCACAGCGACTCTTCTATATCGGTCCAGCCGATACTTCAGGACAGTAAGGATATACCCCAGGTCCTTCGCTATCAGCCCACCCTCTATTAGGGGGTGCTCTTCTAGAGCTAGGCCTGGGACTGGAGCAGGGACTGGGACTGGAGATGGGGCTGAGGGTCCTCCTGCGGTCACTGGGGAGGAGGCGCTGACGGATGGCACAGTGCTGCTGGTTCCAGGAGAGGCGGTGGTGGGACTCAGTAGGGACCGAGACAACATTAAACGGGACCCTTCAATGGCTGAAGGGTCAAGAAGGGAAGAGGGCACACTTCTTAAACCCTTCCACCACATAACGCATGTCCTTGCATCGCTGGTACGAGTAGCGGAATACTCTGGCAAATTCTGATTTGTTTACCATGTAGGAGTGGTCAAAATGGCTAAGGTCTCCAGCTACCTCGGAGAACTCAGCCTTTAAAGGGCCAAAGTATGCCACGTCCAGCGGCTGCAGGACACGGGTGCAGTGTGGTGGAAGACAAAGAAGTATAACCCCTTCCCTTAGTGCCGCCGCGAGCACCTCCGGGTCCATGTGGCTCTTGTGCCCATCGAAGAGGAAAAGGCGCTCCTTCACTGCATGCTTAAAGAAGTGCAGAAACCACTTCCTGAACAGGTCCCCGTCAATGTAGCCACTGCTAGCCAAGGCTTGGGGGGGGGGGGCTCCCAGTGTGTAGTGGCCACCGGGGAAACGTCCTCCCCAGCTGCGTTGAAGCAGGCCAGCACTGTGATGTGCTCCTTGGTCCCAGGAGCCTGCTGGTACACGTGTTTTGCGCCCCGGGGAGCCAGCACTTTGTGCCTGCACTGGTCGCTACGAAACCCAGACTCATCGCAGTTATAGATTTGTCTGGGTTTCTCCCTCAACCAAGTGCTTCTCATAAGAAGCGAAGAAGGTGTCCATCGTCGGACGTGTGGCACACTCAGCACTCCCCCTGTCCTGGGTGTCCGGCCTCCTCATGCTCAGGATCATGTGCCTCCTCCTGAACATTTCCCACCACCGCTTCCCCAGTGGCGGTATTGTTTCCCCTGGGTGCCGAAACCTACAATAGAATAGAATAGAATATATACAGTGGGGGGAAAAAGTATTTAGTCAGCCACCAATTGTGCAAGTTCTCCCACTTAAAAAGATGAGAGCCCTGTAATTTTCATCATAGGTACACGTCAACTATGACAGACAAAGTGAGAAAACATTTTCCAGAAAATCACATTGTAGGATTTTTAATGAATTTATTTGCAAATTATGGTGGAAAACAAGTATTTGGTCAATTACAAAAGTTACTCAATACTTTGTTATATACCCTTTGTTGGCAATGACACAGGTCAAACGTCTGGCACTGCAGGATTTGAGTCCCTGGCGGCGTAGTGTGTTACTGATGGTAGGCTTTGTTACTTTGGTCCCAGCTCTCTGCAGGTCATTCACTAGGACCCCCCGTGTGGTTCTGGGATTTTTGCTCACCGTTCTTGTGATCATTTTGACCCCACGGGGTGAGATCTTGCGTGGAGCCCCAGATCGAGGGAGATTATCAGTGGTCTTGTATGTCTTCCATTTCCTAATAATTGCTCCCACAGTTGATTTCTTGAAAACAAGCTGCTTACCTATTGCAGATTCAGTCTTTCCAGCCTGGTGCAGGTCTACAATTTTGTTTCTGGTGTCCTTTGACAGCTCTTTGGTCTTGGCCATAGTGGAGTTTAGAGTGTGACTGTTTGAGGTTGTGGACAGGTCTTTTATACTGATAACAAGTTCAAACAGGTGCCATTAATACAGGTAACGAGTGGAGGACAGAGGAGCCTCTTAAAGAAGAAGTTACAGGTCTGTGAGAACCAGAAATCTTGCTAGTTTGTAGGTGACCAAATACTTATTTTCCACCATAATTTGCAAATAAATTCATTAAAAATCCTACAATGTGATTTTCTGGATTTTTTTCTCCTCAATTTGTCTGTCATAGTTGACGTGTACCTATGATGAGAATTACAGGCCTCTCTCATCTTTTAAAGTGGGAGAACTTGCACAATTGGTGGCTGACTAAATACTTTTTTTCCCCACTATCATTGTCCATCCAGGATGAAAATGTTTGTTTTGGCATCATCATACACATCCACATTTACATCACACACATTGAGAACAGTCAGTCCACCAGTCTACATACATAAATACAGATAACACCAAATACCTGCATATTTTGTCGGCGTATTTCATCAGCCTCTGTCTGGTGAAGGGGAACCCATGGCTGGCACAGTATATACAGTACTGCACCAGAGAATTTTCATCCTCTGGTGCAAGCAATGTGGGTGGTCCACTGCGACAACCACGGGTCACCTGGCTGCTCAGCCTGTCCGCCAGGGTCTGCCGAGGTACACCATGCACCTTGGTAGATACGAAAAGAAAACTGTTACTAGCAGATAAAATTCACATACACATGGTAATCTCCTAAAAACAAAAGATGCCTAACCTTGGCAGCCTGGCGAATAGCCATCCCTGCCCCGCAGTCCTCCATGGCATGGAACATGTCCACCTCACTCCACTGCTTCCTCTTGACTTTCTCCATGCTGTGGTGTTAATACATGTAGATAATTAACTTGCCATACTATACACATTTTAGAAAGATATCTGAATATGTATAAACATTTACATTTCAGAGCTAAGGCATTGAAAGGTGATGAAAGTTTTCACAATAACTGAAAGTGTACCCACGTTTTTTGTTTGATGTTATCTGTAATGAAAATGTGTGTCCCAATTAGTTTAATATTGATGCATACATTGTACAATTTGACTAAATACTACCTCTATGTAGCTGTTGTAAGATGAAACATAACCAACAGTGGTAGGTGTCAAAAAGTTAATGGTTCAAAGTTCCAAATACATTTTTGCAGATTGTGCAAAAGGCCTCCGTCAGAGGACTCCCAATTTTGATATGATAAAGCTTGACAACATTCTGCTGTTTTCGTGATATGTATTATCTAACGCTTACAATTTCTTTCCTTTTTGCTGTCTTAGCAGTTCTATCAACATTTAGCAACTAAGCTAGTAACATTAGAAAATCCGTTACCTACATTTCAGAGGTAAAAAGTTGGATATTATATTATGTGTGGTCTGTCGCGCAGTCGAATTTTACAATATGCAGCGTGTTCCACAAAATGTGTACATATCACTTTTTTCAAAACACTCAAAACTGTTAAGTTGCGTCAATTCAAATCTGGTATTAGGAACAAAAGAGGTCAACACGACTTCTAAGATATACTAGTATTTTAATTAATGCAAAACCTTCAATGATAAATATGAGGTTCGTATATACGGACTCCCTGAACTACCTCGCAGGGCAGACAGAGAACTAATCCATTGTTTCAGATTGTTCTTCAAATACTCTTGACAGTTCTCAGTTCCCGCTCTCTGCTGGCCAATCAGAGTAGAGACTGAGCGTGGTTTAGACTTACTCAGCCAATCCGTTGGCGCACGGGCTAGTCCCAGCCCCTTGGCGCATCCCTGTTACCAGGCATACGTTCTTATCATAACAACCTGTCATGGTGAGAAGAGCCAGCTCCCCTAGACACCATTCCTACGTCCAAGGATGGTTCACAGATCACAAAGGACCAGTATAGTCTAGTATTTGGAGACACAAATTATTATCTTATCTTACCCCCTAAAACAGCTCTTCACATCAATCACAGCTTGCCAGGTAAAACAACCCACATGAGCCCAGTCTAGAATGCATTCTTTCTAAGTTAGTCATCCCATCAATTATGAGAATAATAAATCCTCAACAAAACCTAACTTCACTTACACAAATTGCACTGAAAATCGGTGGTCAGCTAGCTAGAAGGGTGTTGTTAGCAGCAAAACGTACCATTATTTTCCAGTTCCATTTTAAAATGTTGAGCTCGAGGTGATTTAGTCCTCCAACCGCTAGAGAGTGTCAGAGGTTAGGGGGAAATTAGCTACAAGTTAGTTAGCTAGCTAGCTAGTCTAGGCTACGTTAGCTAGTAACACATGACCAAACGAGAGCTCGCTAACCATCGGTCACATACGACCCAACAAATGCGCAGACAAAACATGTAATCAAAAAACTGTCATTAAAATAATGCGCATTTGTCCAGCATAGATTTGACTTGCAAAAGCGGCTGATTTTTGCGCATCATTTCCTGTATTTATGTTAAATTATTTGGAATACATTCACCACACTAAATCATGTTCACACGCACAAAGCTCCACTGAGCTGCTCATCCGCAATGTGCCCTTCCAGCGCCTGGGGAGAAAAATCGCCCTGTTCTTCAAGACCGACCTGCGCTTCCACAGCTCCGCCGTGATGGCCCTGCAGGAGGCCAGCGAGGCTTACCTGGTCGGTCTGTTCGAGGACACCAAACTGTGTGCCATCCACGCAAAGAGGGTGCATATCGTGCCCTAGGACATCCAGCTGGCCCGCCTTATTTGCAGAGAGCGCGCGTAAATCATGACCTGATCTCCAAAATCCCACCTCAATATTTCCATCAAAAAGGCACAATTGATCTATTTATACGTGGTCCTCTGTAGCTCAATTGGTAGAGCATGGCGCTTGTAATGCCAGGGTAGTGGGTTTCATCCCTGGGACCACCCATACGTAAACATGTATGCGCACATGACTGTAAGTCGCTTTGGATAAAAGCGTCTGCTAAATGGCATATTATTATTATATACCCGCACGTCTACATTTCTCACCATGTATGTTGTTAACTAACCTGTCTAAAAGCTACGTATTGCACGTTTTACTTGCCTGAGGCGTTGAAATAAAAGGCATCAATCCAAATGGATTATCTACAATAGTCAAAGTCGCATGGCCAAATCAGGAAGGCTCCACGCATGCGTTGCTGTATTCAGCACGGTTGAATGCATTCAGAGTCAGAGGTTGAGGATGTGTCTCTCTGGCGGGAGGTAAGCTTGGCTTATATACATACAGAGGTTGGTAGAGTAGCCAAAAATTGTACTCAAGTAAAAATACTGTTACTTCAGAATAATATGACTCAAGTAAAAGTAAAAAGTAGTCATCCAAATAATTACTTGAGTGAGAGTAAAAAAGTACTTGGTGAAAAACTACTCAAGTACTGAGTAACTGTTGAGTTACTTGAGTTTATTTTTTAACACAAGACAACAATCAGACAGACAAAAATACAAAATAATCATCTTTAGGCAAATTATAGTTAATCCAATTAATTAAATAAATGAAAATGAATTACAAAATAGCTTAAATTAAAATAATTCAGGTAAATTCAAGTACTTATCAAATAAAATAATAATAATAAATAACTAAGCACAAGTAACACACATTTCCAAACGTTTATACTTTTTTTTACCAGGCAGAACTAGAATGAGGCAGCCCATAAACTGTGTATGTGTGTGTCTCCACGGTGACAGAACAACATTTACATTTTACATTATTTAGCAGACGCTCTTATCCAGAGCGACTTACAGTTAGTGCATACATTATTCTTTTTTTTTTCATACTGGCCCCCCGTGGGAATCGAACCCACAACCCTGGCGTTGCAAACGCCATGCTCTACCAACTGAGCTACCTCCCTGCCGGCCATTCCCTCCCCTACCGCTGTAGCTCCTGAGTGGCGCAGTGGTCTAAGGCACTGCTTTGCAGTGCTAACTGTGCCACTAGAGATCCTGGTTCGAATCCAGCCTCTGTTGCAGCCGGCCACGACCTGGAGACTCATGAGTGGCACACAATTGGCCCAGCGTCGTCCAGGGTAGGGGAGGGAATGGCCGGCAGGGATGTAGCTCAGTTGATAGAGCATGGCGTTTGCAACGCCAGGGTTGTGGGTTTGATTCCCACGGGGGGCCAGTATAAAAAATATATATGTATTCACTAACTGTAAGTCGCTTTGGATAAAAGCGTCTGTTAAATGGCATATTATTATTATATACGCGCACGTCTACATTTCTCACCATGTGTGTTGTTAACTAACTTGTCTAAAAGCTACGTATTGCACGTTTTACTTGCCTGAGGCGTTGAAATAAAAGGCATCAATCCAAATGGATTATCTACAATAGTCAAAGTCGCACGGTTGAATGCATTCAGAGTCAGAGGTTGAAGTTTTGTCTCTCTGACGGGAGGTAAGCTTGGCTTGTATACATACAGAGGTGGGTAGAGTAGCCAAAAATTGTACTCAAGTAAAAGTACTGTTACTTCAGAATAATATTGTTATGTATGGTACGACATGCTGTACGTCGTACTGTACGTTGTTATGGTTTACGACAGTGTGCTGCTTTACGGATGAATGGGTTGTCAGAATGTGTGGCACATGTCATTAAACGACAGAGTGATATACAATGTGAAACTGTACAGACGTCCGTTCTTCCACAGCTAGGCTAGATATAACATTGGCGACGAAGATGGCTGAATTCAGTTTACTACCGCCAGCACCATTCCTTGCCGTGCCTGGCGAACCTCCAGTCCCGTGGAATAACTGGCTTGAAAGTTTTAACACTTATCTCGAAGCTATGGACTTTTCTACAATCTCCGACAAGCGGAGGACAGCACTGCTCCGTCACTGCCTTGGTACAGAGGGACAGAGGATTTTCAGAGCGCTTGGATCGGCTCCTACATTCACTGCTGCAGTCAGCCTGCTACGGAACCACTTCGCCGGGAAAGAGCGACGCTACCGGCTACGGAAGAGACACCAACGGCCGGGTGAGTCCATTCAAAGATACGTGGCTAATCTGAGGGATTTGGCTAGGTCTTGTAACTACGGGACACTTCAGGACGAGATCATCAGGGATCAGTTGATAGAGGGGACGTTATGTGAAAAGACAAGGGAGAAACTGCTTTTGGAATCGGATAATTTACAACTAGATGGAGCTATTAAAATAGCACTCCAGGTTGAAGCGGCGTTGGAATGCTCTTCAATGCTAACAGACAGCTCTGCAGCATACACTCGGCCCCCAGCCATTCTCACACAGCAGCTTCAGCCCGAGCAGGCGCACTACAACGATCACGCGCTGCGCACGCCCTCCCACGTCGATAGCTGCATGGACACAGACACCGGCATGCCCGTGCAGCAGGCACACAGACAAACCAACAGAAGTAGCTGTGGCAACTGTGGGGCTAGCTCTCACAATTCAAGGGCTACAAACTGCCCAGCCCGTGGGAAAATATGCAAGAACTGTTCAAAATACAATCACTTTGCGAAAGTGAGTGTGTCGTTCTGCCCCTGCTACTAGCTCGAAGAAGTCGATCATCCAAGTGTCAGACTGGGTCCGAGCCCGACGGCCTCAGCGGTGCAACAAAATGCCCTCATTCTGGTCGGACCCCTTGCAGGTCAGTCGACAACTGGGGCCCGCCACATTCATGATGAGCAATGGATCACGCTGGCACGCCAGCCGCCTCAGAAAAGTCCCTGCCCCTCGAGGAACACGAAGGCACACAAAACAGACATGCAGGCCAGAGACGCCACCGGATGGACCTCCTCCACCACTACCACTCGAGCCCCAGCCTCTGTGGGCTCCCCAAGGGCCAGATCCACAAGTGGTGGCGGTTGAAGAAAGGCCTATGCGGGCACGAACTCGCCCTGCTTATCTGGGGGACTACTTAACCTCTTTTCATTCTTAGGCTCCGTTAGGTGTCTTAGTCAACCTCCAGGTTAATGGACTGAACTGGCTAGTTTGGAGAGTCCATCCGTTTAAGGGTTAATGTTTATTTCTTACAGGTATCACTCTAGGTTCTTGCCCTATGGACATTTTATATATGGTACCAGTCCCTGGTTTTGGAAAGGGGGGGAAATGTTATGTATGGTACGACGTGCTGTACGTCGTACTGTACGTTGTTATGGTTTACGACAGTGTGCTGCTTTACGGATGAATGGGTTGTCAGAATGTGTGGCACATGTCATTAAACGACAGAGTGATGTACAATGTGAAACTGTGCAGATGTCCGTTCTTCTACAGCTAGGCTAGATATAACAAATATGACTCAAGTAAAAGTAAAAAGTAGTCATCCAAATAATTACTTGAGTAAGAGTAAAAAAGTACTTGGTGAAAAAACTACTCAAGTACTGAGTAATGTTGAGTTACTTGAGTTTATTTTTTAACACAAGACAACAATCAGACAGACAAAAATACAAAATAATCATCTTTAGGCAAATTATAGTTCATACAACAATAAAATAAATTAAAATGAATTACAAAATAGCTTAAATTAAAATAATTCAGGTAAATTCAAGTACTACTCAGTACCTTTGTATTGCATGGCAAGCAACAGCCCTTTTTCTGTGTGCCTAGAAATTAATACTCTGATCTGTGATTAGGCCACACTGCACATCTCACTGAGCAGAGGAAAAGAGCAGCAATACACATCAACTGAAAAAGCACCAGTCCATGATAGATGGCCAAATAAAACAATATTGCAGGCCTAGTATCCCAGAACACAAATTAAGCTGAATGCATGTTCTCTAAAAAGCATCATAGGAGAGTGATGTAGTTGTAGATGGGGCATTATGTTTACTTCCAGCTCCAATATCTAACAAGAAAAGTCAGCAAAAAAAAAAGTCACACTCCCCCCCCCCCCCCCCCCCCCCCCCCCCCCCCCCCCCCCCCCCCCCCCCCCCCCCCCCCCCCCCCAGCATAAAGCATGTATGATGTGTCTTTACAATGGAGTTATACATTAATAGCTCTGTGCTCTCTAGCACAACCATTACACAGTTAAGGGGATTAAATACTTTGCTCAAAAGCAGCTGAGAGAGGAGCAGCTTCCCCCATCTAGACTCCCACAGACAGACAACAGATTTGGCAATATTCTAACCTTTAGGCTGACACTGGCCCTTTGACTGGTTGACTTCAGTCAACACTCCAGGAACTCTTTGGCACAGTAACATGAAAACCCTTTTATATTGAAGGCCCCACTGGGAGTTTGTGTGTGTGTGTCAAAACATGCAGAAACAAACTATTTCACCAATGAATCGCTCAGTGATGTCACTATTAAGCTTCAACAGTAGCTGGCTCTCAAGGTTCTTGCTGTGAAGCTGTGATCGTTTAGCAGTGAACAGGAGTCCTGCATGACTGAAAAGTCTCTCACAGGCTGCAGATGCAGGAAGACCTGTGTTGACTTTGAGTGACAGCTTCTTGATGCGAGGAAAGGTGTGGAGTAGATCCACACCTGCAGGGGACAGACATGAAAGGTACCTCTCCAGCTCTCCTACTTGTGATTTTCCCAACTCCATGGATGCAAAGAAGTCGTCTTCATCAGAGAGGCTGCTGTTTGCGCTGGTGACATCATCCAAGTCGGTGTTGAGGTGATTTCTGATGTAGTCAAGGCCTGTGGGTTTTAGGGCAAGATAAATCGTTTTTCAAACGAATTAAGTCTGCACATTATTCTTACCCTTCTACTGTATAGGCTGTCAAGCTGCTGATGTTTGACGTTAAAAGCTACCTGAGCTTCTAACTATATTGCCACCCTGTGGTTTGTCACTGACACACTATAATCCTAAATTACAGTAATATTATACAGAGTTATATAGGTCAATGTCTACTGGTTCACATTTGAATTGATAAACAAGTATATTTACCAGCATTTAAGATGTTCTCCTCTGTGGTCCAGGATGTTCTGAATCTTGGTAGGAGTATTGCTGCTGCAATCAGCTCAGGCTCTTTCATGACGTCTCCAAAACGTTTCTGGATCCCTTGCTGCAGGGCGTGAACAAGAGGTGTACACATTTTGCAAGTTGACTCCAACCTCTTCAGCTTGTCCCGCAACTGGTAAGGTGTTGGCAGCAGGAGGCCCATATGCACAGATGATTCGCCTTGGAGGATATTAAGGACCATGGCAACAGGCTTCATCACAGCAGCATACTCGACCAATAACCCAATTTCAGCTGGATTGAACCTATAAAAGATGTAACGATAAAAAATGTACTTATAGCTATTTCTGGTACAATGTCTTTATTATGCATTGTACATGTTAAAGACGGCACGCTCAATAGTTTTGGAGAGAAAAGAAAGAAGGGATACTGGTCTGTAGTTGTTGACATCAGAGGGATCGAGTGTTGATTTTTTGAGAAGGGGTGCAACTCTCGCTCTCTTGAAGACGGAAGGGACATAGCCAGCGGTCAAGGATGAGTTGATCAGCGAGGTGAGGTAAGGGAGAAGGTCACCGGAGATGGTCTGGAGAAGAGAGGAGGGGATAGGGTCAAGCGGGCAGGTTGTTGGGCGGCCTGCCGTCACAAGTCGCAAGATTTTATCTGGAGAGAGAGGGGAGAAAGAAGTCAAAGCATAGGGTAGGGCAGTGTGAGCAGGACCAGCAGTGTCATTTGACTTAACAAACGAGGATCGGATGTCGTCAACCTTCTTTTCAAAATGGTTGACGAAGTCATCCACAGAGAGGGAGGAGGGAGGGGGGGGGGGGGGGATTCAGCAGGGAGGAGAATGTGACAAAGAGCTTCCTAGGGTTAGAGGCGGATGCTTGGAATTTAGAGTGGTAGAAAGTGGCCTTAGCAGCAGAAACAGATGAAGAAAATGTAGAGAGGAGGGAGTGAAAAGATGCCAGGTCTGCAGGGAGTCTAGTTTTCTTCCATTTCCGCTCAGCTGCCCGGAGCTCTGTTCTGTGAGCTCGCAATGAGTCATCAAGCCACGAAGCTGGAGGGGAGGACCGAGCCGGCCGGGGGGATAGGGGACATAGAGAGTCAAAGGATGCAGAAAGGGAGGAGAGGAGGGTTGAGGAGGCAGAATCAGGAGATTGGAGGGAGAAGGATTGAGCAGAGGGAAGAGATGATAGGATGGAAGAGGAGAGAGTAGCGGGAGAGAGAGAGCGAAGGTTGCGACGGCGCATTACCATCTGTGTAGGGGCAGAGTGAGTAGTGTTGGAGGAGAGGGAGAGAGAAAAGGATACAAAGTAGTGGTCGGAGACTTGGAGGGGAGTTGCAGTGAGATTAGTAGAAGAGCAGCATCTAGTAAAGATGAGGTCAAGCGTATTGCCTGCCTTGTGAGTAGGGGGGGATGGTGAGAGGGTGAGGTCAAAAGAGGAGAGGAGTGGAAAGAAAGAGGCAGAGAGAAATGAGTCAAATGTAGACGTAGGGAGGTTGAAATCCCCCAGAACTGTGAGGGGTGAGCCATCCTCAGGAAAGGAACTTATCAAGGCGTCAAGCTCATTGATGAACTCTCCAAGGGAACCTGGAGGGCGATAGATGACAAGGATATTAAGCTTAAATGGGCTAGTGACTGTGACAGCATGGAATTCAAATGAGGAGATAGACAGATGGGTCAGGGGAAAAATTGAGAATGTCCACTTGGGAGAGATGAGGATTCCTGTGCCACCACCCCGCTGACCAGATGCTCTCGGGGTATGCGAGAACACATGGTCAGACGAGGAGAGAGCAGCAGGAGTAGCAGTGTTTTCAGTGGTAATCCATGTTTCCGTCAGCGCCAAGAAGTCGAGGGACTGGAGGGTAGCATAGGCTGGGATGAAGTCTGCCTTGTTGGCAGCAGAACGGCAGTTCCAGAGGCTGCCTGAGACCTGGAACTCCACATGGGTCGTGCGTGCAGGGACCACCAGGTTAGAGAGGCAGCAGCCACGCGGTGTGAGGCGTTTGTGTAGCCTGTGCGGAGAGGAGAGAACAGGGATAGGCAGAAGCATAGTTGACAGGCTGCAGCAGATGGCTACAATAATGCAGAGGAGATCGGAATAAAATGAACTAAACATCTGGGAAAGGAGAGAGCCACAACTCCCAAATATAACTCTCCCAACTTCCACCTCAGAAACTATAATTGTTGTAAACTACAGCGGTTCAATGTTTTCTAGGAATAGACTAACCTAGTTTATTCAGTTAGCTAACTAGGTGCAGTATTATTCCGTGAAAAACGTCCGGGCACCTCGTCATAACACACGGCACGAACACACAGAGAGAGCCAAACTAACGTTAGCTACTCACCCATGTCCCGAATTCCTTGAGCGACTCGGGCTATCAATATGTAAAAAAACAAAGCACAAGTGTAGGTTATGACTTACCCCTAGCAGCTACTATTAGCTAGCCAAATGCAAAGCTAGCCAGTGAATTGACTCAGCCAGTTCGCGTCTGTTCGCTCGGTCGTTCCAGCTATTGTTTACAAGTAGCTATCCAGGTTGCAACAAGCTTGCTAATTTTCAAGAACAGTAGCCACTTGCTACCTAACGTTAACGGTTCAGACAATGAGGTTAGAAAACAGCTGAATGGTAGGCAATTATTGTATGTGATTATTGTAGGCAGCCAGCTGGCGTAATTACAGGCACTCTCAGGCGTGAAACAACTATACCGTTGCTAATAACTAGTTAGTTAGCTAGCTAGAATAGTTAGCAAACTAGCTAGCCATTGCTTTCAGACAAAGAAGAACCTCTCCTTTCACGGCACGAATACACAGAGAGAGCCAAACTAACGTTAACTAGTCACCCACGTCCCGAATTCCTTGACTGACTCGGGCTATCAATATGTAAAAAAAATAAAAAATAAACACTAGTGTAGGTTATGACTTACCCCTAGCAGCTACTGTTAGCTAGCCAAGTGCAAAGCTAGCCACTGAATTGACTCAGCCAGTTCGCGTCTGTTCGCTCGGTCGTTCCAGCTATTGTTTACAAGTAGCTATCCAGGTTGCAACAAGCTTGCTAATTTTCAAGCGCAGTAGCCACTTGCTACCTAACGTTAACGGTTCAGACAATGAGGTTAGAACACAGCTGAATGGTAGGCAATTATTGTATGTAATTATTATAGGCAGCCAGCTGGCGTAATTATAGGCACTCTCAGGCGTGAAACAACTATACCGTTGCTAATAGCTACTCGCCAGCTAGTCTAGGTGGTGAGTTAGCTAGCTAGCTAGCTTCGTGCTACACCCGGCACCGCCGAATACAATACTTAACCTACAATAATTACATACAATAACTACCTACAACAACCCACGATACCTACCTACAATACCTAACTACAATCAAAATACATAGTTTTAAGCCTTACTCGACAAAGCCAAAGCTATGTATAAAGCCAAGCTTACCCGACGACCTTCTCCTCCACCTCATGATGTGCGCACACATGGGCAGTACCCGAGTTGAACCACAAGATGTCCTCCGTGCTCCACTGTAAAGTTTTGGCCTCTGCATGAGTCTCTCAGCAGCACTGCATCATGGGACTTTCAAAGTCAGTTGGCATGCAATGTTTTTTCTTGACTGCATGCAAGGCTATTACACACAACTAATAGTGTCAATTATTCATCTGAACACAATTCTTGTTACTCTTCGGCCTATATTATCACTCGTTTCTTTTTCCCCTCCTTTGTAAAGCATTTTACTGTGCTACTATAGTCCAAAGGAAGTGGATGATGCCAGATGGTTGTATATACACACACAAACATTGAAGCTAGACTTCAGGCAACTAAAAGGTGCAATACGTAGCTTTTAGACGTGTTAGTGAACAACATACATGGTGGGTAATGTAGAGGTGCGTGTATACATGGAACAATTACATGACATCTATTATGTAATTATATGAGGAATACATGGACTTTTTCCGTCAATGATTGTGACATGTCTTCTATGATGACACAGGGGAAAAGAAAGATGGAAATGTGATTTCCACAGTGTAATTGACAGACTGTAGCATGTTACATTCAAAGAGCAATTTAGAAACATTTGTTTTGCTATTAGATTCATAATGGTCACCTGGGACAAGTAATTAGTGAAAACCAGAGTGCAGCGGTTGGCATTAAAGCGATAGAAACAAGTCAACCTAAAATAAAATAAATAAATAGGTCATTTAGCAGACGCTCTTATCCAGAGCGACTTACAGGAGCAATTAGGGTTAAGTGCCTTGCTCAAGGGCACAGACATATTTTTCACCTAGTCGGCTCGGGGATTAGAAGCAGTGACCTTTCGGTTACTGGCACAACGCTCTTAACCACTAAGCTACCTGTATCATCCTAATAGGCTAGTATTAGCCTAAAGCAGGGTTTCCCAAACTCGGGCCACGTTTTGGGAGTTTTTGCCCTAGCACTACACAGCTCATTCAAATAATCAACTCATCATCAAGCTGGGAGTATTAGAATCAGCTGTGGAGTGCTAGGGCAAAACGCGAACCCCTTGGGGACCCCAGGACCGCGTTTGGGAAACGCTGGGCTAAAGAGCTAATACTAAAAGGGACTCCCCATGACGTGCACACACATGGGCAGTACCCGAGTTGAACCACAAGATGTCCTCCTGCTCCACTGTAAAGTTTTTGCCTCTGCATGAGTCTCTAAGCAACACTGCAACATGGGACTTTCAAAGTCAGTTGGCATGCAATGTTTTTTCTTGACTGCATGCAAGGCTATAACACACCTAATAGTGTCAATTATTCATCTGAACACAAGTCTTGTTACTATTCGACCTATTTTATCACTTGTTTCTTTTTCCCCTGCTTTGTAAAGCATTTTTACTGTGCTACTATAGTCCAAAGGAAGTGGATGATGCCAGATGATTGTATATACACACACAAACATTGAAGCTAGACTTCAGGCAACTAAAAGGTGCAATACGTAGCTTTTAGACGTGTTAGTGAACAACATACATGGTGGGTAATGTAGAGGTGCGTGTATACATGGGACAATTACAGGACATTTATGTTGTAATTATCTGAGGAATACATGGACTTTTTCCGTCAATGATTGTGACATGTCTTCAATGACGAAAAAGGGGATAAGAAAGATGGAAATGTAATTTCCACAGTGTAATTGACAGACTGTAGCATGTTACATTCAAAGAACAATTTAGATACATTTGTTTTGCTATTAGATTCACAATGGTCACCTGGGACAAGTAATTAGTGAAAACCAGAGTTCAGCGGTTGGCATTAAAGCGATAGAACAAAGTCATCCTAATAGGCTAGTATTAGCCTAAAGCAGGGTTTCCCAAACTCGGGCCACGTTTTGGGAGTTTTTGCCCTAGCACTACACAGCTGATTCAAATAATCAACTCATCATCAAGCTGGGAGTATTAGAATCAGCTGTGGAGTGCTTGGGCAAAACACACACCCCTTGGGGACCCCAGGACCGCGTTTGGGAAACGCTGGGCTAAAGAGCTAATACTAAAAGGGACTCCCCATGATGTGCGCACACATGGGCAGTACCCGAGTTGAACCACAAGATGTCCACAGTGCTCCACTGTAAAGTTTTGGCCTCTGCATGAGTCTCTCAGCAGCACTGCAACATGGGACTTTCAAAGTCAGTTGGCATGCAATGTTTTTTCTTGACTGCATTCAAGGCTATTACACACAACTAATAATGTCAATTATTCATCTGAACACAATTCTTGTTACTATTCGGCCTATATTATCACTCGTTTCTTTTTCCCCTCTTTGTAAAGCATTTTACTGTGCTACTATAGTCCAAAGGAAGTGGATGATGCCAGATGGTTGTATATACACACACAAACATTGAAGCTAGACTTCAGGCAACTAAAAGGTGCAATACATAGCTTTTAAATGTGTTAGTGAACAACATACATGGTGGGTAATGTAGAGGTGCGTGCATACATGGAACAATTACAGGACATCTATGTTGTAATTATCTGAGGAATACATGGACTTTTTCCGTCAATGATTGTGACATGTCTTCAATGACGACACAGGGGATAAGAAAGATGGAAATGTAATTTCCACAGTGTAATTGACAGACTGTAGCATGTTACATTCAAAGAGCAATTTAGAAACATTTGTTTTGCTATTAGATTCATAATGGTCACCTGGGACAAGTAATTAGTGAAAACCAGAGTTCAGCGGTTGGCATTAAAGCGATAGAACCAAGTCATCCTAATAGGCTAGTATTAGCCTAAAGCAGGGTTTCCCAAACTCGGGCCACGTTTTGTGAGTTTTTGCCCTAGCACTACACAGCTGATTCAAATAATCAACTCATCATCAAGCTGGGAGTATTAGAATCAGCTGTGGAGTGCTTGTGCAAAACGCACACCCCTTGGGGACCCCAGGACCGCGTTTGGGAAACGCTAGGCTAAAGAGCTAATACTAAAAGGGACTCCCCATGATGTGCGCACAAATGGGCAGTACGCGAGTTGAACCACAAGATGTCCTCCGTGCTCCAATGTAAAGTTTTGGACTCTGCATGAGTCTCTCAGCAGCACTGCAACATGGGACTTTCAAAGTCAGTTGGCATGCAATGTTTTTTCTTGACTGCATGCAAGGCTATTACACACAACTAATAGTGTCAATTATTCATCTGAACACAAGTCTTGTTACTATTCGGCCTATATTATCACTTGTTTCTTTTTCCCCTCCTTTGTAAAGCATTTTACTGTGCTACTATAGTCCAAAGGAAGTGGATGATGCCAGATGGTTGTATATACACACACAAACATTGAAGCTAGACTTCAGGCACCTAAAAGGTGCAATACGTAGCTTTTAGACGTGTTAGTGAACAACATACATGGTGGGTAATGTAGAGGTGCGTGCATACATGGAACAATTACAGGACATCTATGTTGTAATTATCTGAGGAATACATGGATTTTTCCGTCAATGATTGTGACATGTCTTCAATGACGACACAGGGGATAAGAAAGATGGAAATGAAATGTCCACAGTGTAATTGACAGACTGTGGCATGTTACATTCAAAGAACAATTTAGAAACATTTGTTTTGCTATTAGATTCACAATGGTCACCTGGGACAAGTAATTAGTGAAAACCAGAGTTCAGCGGTTGGCATTGAAGCGATAGAACCAAGTCATCCTAATAGGCTAGTATTAGCCTAAAGCAGGGTTTCCCAAACTCGGGCCACGTTTTGGGAGTTTTTGCCCTAGCACTACACAGCTGATTCAAATAATCAACTCATCATCAAGCTGGGAGTATTAGAATCAGCTGTGGAGTGCTTGGGCAAAACGCACACCCCTTGGGGACCCAGGACCGCGTTTGGGAAACGCTGGGCTAAAGAGCTAATACTAAAAGGGATTCCCCATGATGTGCGCACACATGGGCAGTACCCGAGTTGAACCACAAGATGTCCTCCGTGCTCCACTGTAAAGTTTTGGCCTCTGCATGAGTCTCTCAGCAGCACTGCAACATGGGACTTTCAAAGTCAGTTGGAATGCAATGTTTTTTCTTGACTGCATGCAAGGCTATTACACACAACTAATAGTGTCAATTATTCATCTGAACACAAGTCTTGTTACTATTCGGCCTATATTATCACTTGTTTCTTTTTCCCCTCCTTTGTAAAGCATTTTTACTGTGCTACTATAGTCCAAAGGAAGTGGATGATGCCAGATGATTGTATATACACACACAAACATTGAAGCTAGACTTCAGGCAACTAAAAGGTGCAATTCGTAGCTTTTAGACGTGTTAGTGAACAACATACATGGTGGGAAATGTAGAGGTGCGTGTATACATGGGACAATTACAGGACATCTATGTTGTAATTATCTGAAGAATACATGGACTTTTTCCGTCAATGATTGTGACATGTCTTCAATGACGACACAGGGGATAAGAAAGATGGAAATGAAATTTCCACAGTGTAATTGACAGACTGTGGCATGTTACATTCAAAGAGCAATTTAGAAACATTTGTTTTGCTATTAGATTCACAATGGTCACCTGGGACAAGTAATTAGTGAAAACCAGAGTTCAGCGGTTGGCATTAAAGCGATAGAACCAAGTCATCCTAATAGGCTGGTATTAGCCTAAAGCAGGGTTTCCCAAACTCGGGCCACGTTTTGGGAGTTTTTGCCCTAGCACTACACAGCTGACTCAAATAATCAACTCATCATCAAGCTGGGAGTATTAGAATCAGATGTGGAGTGCTTGTGCAAAACGCACACCCCTTGGGGACCCCAGGACCGCGTTTGGGAAACTCTGGGCTAAAGAGCTAATACTAAAAGGGATTCCCCATGATGTGCGCACACATGGGCAGTACCCGAGTTGAACCACAAGATGTCCTCCGTGCTCCACTGTAAAGTTTTGGCCTCTGCATGAGTCTCTCAGCAGCACTGCAACATGGGACTTTCAAAGTCAGTTGGAATGCAATGTTTTTTCTTGACTGCATGCAAGGCTATTACACACAACTAATAGTGTCAATTATTCATCTGAACACAAGTCTTGTTACTATTCGGCCTATATTATCACTTGTTTCTTTTTCCCCTCCTTTGTAAAGCATTTTTACTGTGCAACTATAGTCCAAAGGAAGTGGATGATGCCAGATGATTGTATATACACACACAAACATTGAAGCTAGACTTCAAGCAAATAAAAGGTGCAATTCGTAGCTTTTAGACGTGTTAGTGAACAACATACATGGTGGGTAATGTAGAGGTGCGTGCATACATGGAACAATTACAGGACATCTATGTTGTAATTATCTGAGGAATACATGGATTTTTCCGTCAATGATTGTGACATGTCTTCAATGACGACACGGGATAAGAAAGATGGAAATGAAATTTCCACAGTGTAATTGACAGACTGTGGCATGTTACATTCAAAGAGCAATTTAGAAACATTTGTTTTGCTATTAGATTCACAATGGTCACCTGGGACAAGTAATTAGTGAAAACCAGAGTTCAGCGGTTGGCATTAAAGCGATAGAACCAAGTCATCCTAATAGGCTAGTATTAGCCTAAAGCAGGGTTTCCCAAACTCGGGCCACGTTTTGGGAGTTTTTGCCCTAGCACTACACAGCTGATTCAAATAATCAACTCATCATCAAGCTGGGAGTATTAGAATCAGCTGTGGAGTGCTTGGGCAAAACGCACACCCCTTTGGGACCCCAGGACCGCGTTTGGGAAACGCTGGGCTAAAGAGCTAATACTAAAAGGGATTCCCCATGATGTGCGCACACATGGGCAGTACTCGAGTTGAACCACAAGATGTCCTCCGTGCTCCACTGTAAAGTTTTGGCCTCTGCATGAGTCTCTCAGCAGCACTGCAACATGGGACTTTCAAAGTCAGTTGGAATGCAATGTTTTTTCTTGACTGCATGCAAGGCTATTACACACAACTAATAGTGTCAATTATTCATCTGAACACAAGTCTTGTTACTATTCGGCCTATATTATCACTTGTTTCTTTTTCCCCTCCTTTGTAAAGCATTTTTACTGTGCTACTATAGTCCAAAGGAAGTGGATGATGCCAGATGATTGTATATACACACACAAACATTGAAGCTAGACTTCAGGCAACTAAAAGGTGCAATTCGTAGCTTTTAGACGTGTTAGTGAACAACATACATGGTGGGTAATGTAGAGGTGCGTGTATACATGGGACAATTACAGAACATCTATGTTGTAATTATCTGAGTAATACATGGACTTTTTCCGTCAATGATTGTGACATGTCTTCAATGACGACACAGGGGATAAGAAAGATGGAAATGAAATTTCCACAGTGTAATTGACAGACTGTGGCATGTTACATTCAAAGAGCTATTTAGAAACATTTGTTTTGCTATTAGATTCACAATGGTCACCTGGGACAAGAAATTAGTGAAAACCAAAGTTCAGCGGTTGGCATTAAAGCGATAGAACCAAGTCATCCTAATAGGCTAGTATTAGCCTAAAGCAGGGTTTCCCAAACTCGGGCCACGTTTTGGGAGTTTTTGCCCTAGCACTACACAGCTGATTCAAATAATCAACTCATCATCAAGCTGGGAGTATTAGAATCAGCTGTGGAGTGCTTGGGCAAAACGCACACCCCTTGGGGACCCAGGACCGCGTTTGGGAAACGCTGGGCTAAAGAGCTAATACTAAAAGGGATTCCCCATGATGTGCGCACACATGGGCAGTACCCGAGTTGAACCACAAGATGTCCTCCGTGCTCCACTGTAAAGTTTTGGCCTCTGCATGAGTCTCTCAGCAGCACTGCAACATGGGACTTTCAAAGTCAGTTGGAATGCAATGTTTTTTCTTGACTGCATGCAAGGCTATTACACACAACTAATAGTGTCAATTATTCATCTGAACACAAGTCTTGTTACTATTCGGCCTATATTATCACTTGTTTCTTTTTCCCCTCCTTTGTAAAGCATTTTTACTGTGCTACTATAGTCCAAAGGAAGTGGATGATGCCAGATGATTGTATATACACACACAAACATTGAAGCTAGACTTCAGGCAACTAAAAGGTGCAATTCGTAGCTTTTAGACGTGTTAGTGAACAACATACATGGTGGGTAATGTAGAGGTGCGTGTATACATGGGACAATTACAGGACATCTATGTTGTAATTATCTGAAGAATACATGGACTTATTCCGTCAATGATTGTGACATGTCTTCAATGACGACACAGGGGATAAGAAAGATGGAAATGAAATTTCCACAGTGTAATTGACAGACTGTGGCATGTTACATTCAAAGAGCAATTTAGAAACATTTGTTTTGCTATTAGATTCACAATGGTCACCTGGGACAAGTAATTAGTGAAAACCAGAGTTCAGCGGTTGGCATTAAAGCGATAGAACCAAGTCATCCTAATAGGCTGGTATTAGCCTAAAGCAGGGTTTCCCAAACTCGGGCCACGTTTTGGGAGTTTTTGCCCTAGCACTACACAGCTGATTCAAATAATCAACTCATCATCAAGCTGGGAGTATTAGAATCAGCTGTGGAGTGCTTGTGCAAAACGCACACCCCTTGGGGACCCCAGGACCGCGTTTGGGAAACTCTGGGCTAAAGAGCTAATACTAAAAGGGACTCCCCATGATGTGTGCACAAATGGGCAGTACCCGAGTTGAACCACAAGATGTCCTCCGTGCTCCAATGTAAAGTTTTGGCCTCTGCATGAGTCTCTCAGCAGCACTGCAACATGGGACTTTCAAAGTCAGTTGGCATGCAATGTTTTTTCTTGACTGCATGCAAGGCTATTACACACAACTAATAGTGTCAATTATTCATCTGAACACAAGTCTTGTTACTATTCGGCCTATATTATCACTTGTTTCTTTTTCCCCTCCTTTGTAAAGCATTTTACTGTGCTACTATAGTCCAAAGGAAGTGGATGATGCCAGATGGTTGTATATACACACACAAACATTGAAGCTAGACTTCAGGCAACTAAAAGGTGCAATACGTAGCTTTTAGACGTGTTAGTGAACAACATACATGGTGGGTAATGTAGAGGTGCGTGCATACATGGAACAATTACAGGACATCTATGTTGTAATTATCTGAGGAATACATGGACTTTTTCCGTCAATGATTGTGACATGTCTTCAATGACGACACAGGGGATAAGAAAGATGGAAATGAAATTTCCACAGTGTAATTGACAGACTGTGGCATGTTACATTCAAAGAGCAATTTAGAAACATTTGTTTTGCTATTAGATTCACAATGGTCACCTGGGACAAGTAATTAGTGAAAACCAGAGTTCAGGAGGTTGGCATTAAAGCGATAGAACCAAGTCATCCTAATAGGCTAGTATTAGCCTAAAGCAGGGTTTCCCAAACTCGGGCCACGTTTTGGGAGTTTTTGCCCTAGCACTACACAGCTGATTCAAATAATCAACTCATCATCAAGCTGGGAGTATTAGAATCAGCTGTGGAGTGCTTGGGCAAAACGCACACCCCTTTGGGACCCCAGGACCGCGTTTGGGAAACGCTGGGCTAAAGAGCTAATACTAAAAGGGATTCCCCATGATGTGCGCACACATGGACAGTACCCGAGTTGAACCACAAGATGTCCTCCGTGCTCCACTGTAAAGTTTTGGCCTCTGCATGAGTCTCTCAGCAGCACTGCAACATGGGACTTTCAAAGTCAGTTGGAATGCAATGTTTTTTCTTGACTGCATGCAAGGCTATTACACACAACTAATAGTGTCAATTATTCATCTGAACACAAGTCTTGTTACTATTCGGCCTATATTATCACTTGTTTCTTTTTCCCCTCCTTTGTAAAGCATTTTTACTGTGCTACTATAGTCCAAAGGAAGTGGATGATGCCAGATGATTGTATATACACACACAAACATTGAAGCTAGACTTCAGGCAACTAAAAGGTGCAATTCGTAGCTATACATGGGACAATTACAGGACATCTATGTTGTAATTATCTGAGGAATACATGGACTTTTTCCGTCAATGATTGTGACATGTCTTCAATGACGACACAGGGGATAAGAAAGATGGAAATGAAATTTCCACAGTGTAATTGACAGACTGTGGCATGTTACATTCAAAGAGCAATTTAGAAACATTTGTTTTGCTATTAGATTCACAATGGTCACCTGGGACAAGTAATTAGTGAAAACCAGAGTTCAGCGGTTGGCATTAAAGCGATAGAACCAAGTCATCCTAATAGGCTGGTATTAGCCTAAAGCAGGGTTTCCCAAACTCGGGCCACGTTTTGGGAGTTTTTGCCCTAGCACTACACAGCTGATTCAAATAATCAACTCATCATCAAGCTGGGAGTATTAGAATCAGCTGTGGAGTGCTTGTGCAAAACGCACACCCCTTGGGGACCCCAGGACCGCGTTTGGGAAACTCTGGGCTAAAGAGCTAATACTAAAAGGGACTCCCCATGATGTGTGCACAAATGGGCAGTACCCGAGTTGAACCACAAGATGTCCTCCGTGCTCCAATGTAAAGTTTTGGCCTCTGCATGAGTCTCTCAGCAGCACTGCAACATGGGACTTTCAAAGTCAGTTGGCATGCAATGTTTTTTCTTGACTGCATGCAAGGCTATTACACACAACTAATAGTGTCAATTATTCATCTGAACACAAGTCTTGTTACTATTCGGCCTATATTATCACTTGTTTCTTTTTCCCCTCCTTTGTAAAGCATTTTACTGTGCTACTATAGTCCAAAGGAAGTGGATGATGCCAGATGGTTGTATATACACACACAAACATTGAAGCTAGACTTCAGGCAACTAAAAGGTGCAATACGTAGCTTTTAGACGTGTTAGTGAACAACATACATGGTGGGTAATGTAGAGGTGCGTGCATACATGGAACAATTACAGGACATCTATGTTGTAATTATCTGAGGAATACATGGACTTTTTCCGTCAATGATTGTGACATGTCTTCAATGACGACACAGGGGATAAGAAAGATGGAAATGAAATTTCCACAGTGTAATTGACAGACTGTGGCATGTTACATTCAAAGAGCAATTTAGAAACATTTGTTTTGCTATTAGATTCACAATGGTCACCTGGGACAAGTAATTAGTGAAAACCAGAGTTCAGCGGTTGGCATTAAAGCGATAGAACCAAGTCATCCTAATAGGCTAGTATTAGCCTAAAGCAGGGTTTCCCAAACTCGGGCCACGTTTTGGGAGTTTTTGCCCTAGCACTACACAGCTGATTCAAATAATCAACTCATCATCAAGCTGGGAGTATTAGAATCAGCTGTGGAGTGCTTGGGCAAAACGCACACCCCTTTGGGACCCCAGGACCGAGTTTGGGAAACGCTGGGCTAAAGAGCTAATACTAAAAGGGATTCCCCATGATGTGCGCACACATGGGCAGTACCCGAGTTGAACCACAAGATGTCCTCCGTGCTCCACTGTAAAGTTTTGGCCTCTGCATGAGTCTCTCAGCAGCACTGCAACATGGGACTTTCAAAGTCAGTTGGAATGCAATGTTTTTTCTTGACTGCATGCAAGGCTATTACACACAACTAATAGTGTCAATTATTCATCTGAACACAAGTCTTGTTACTATTCGGCCTATATTATCACTTGTTTCTTTTCCCCCTCCTTTGTAAAGCATTTTTACTGTGCTACTATAGTCCAAAGGAAGTGGATGATGCCAGATGATTGTATATACACACACAAACATTGAAGCTAGACTTCAGGCAACTAAAAGGTGCAATTCGTAGCTATACATGGGACAATTACAGGACATCTATGTTGTAATTATCTGAGGAATACATGGACTTTTTCCGTCAATGATTGTGACATGTCTTCAATGACGACACAGGGGATAAGAAAGATGGAAATGAAATTTCCACAGTGTAATTGACAGACTGTGGCATGTTACATTCAAAGAACAATTTAGAAACATTTGTTTTGCTATTAGATTCACAATGGTCACCTGGGACAAGTAATTAGTGAAAACCAGAGTTCAGCGGTTGGCATTAAAGCGATAGAACCAAGTCATCCTAATAGGCTGGTATTATCCTAAAGCAGGGTTTCCCAAACTCGGGCCACGTTTTGGGAGTTTTTGCCCTAGCACTACACAGCTGATTCAAATAATCAACTCATCATCAAGCTGGGAGTGTTAGAATCAGCTGTGGAGTGCTTGTGCAAAACGCACACCCCTTGGGGACCCCAGGACCGCGTTTGGGAAACGCTGGGCTAAACAGCTAATACTAAAAGGGACTCCCCATGATGTGCGCACACATGGGCAGTACCCGAGTTGAACCACAAGATGTCCTCCGTGCTCCACTGTAAAGTATTGGCCTCTGCATGAGTCTCTCAGCAGCACTGCAACATGGGACTTTCAAAGTCAGTTGGAATGCAATGTTTTTTCTTGACTGCATGCAAGGCTATTACACACAACTAATAGTGTCAATTATTCATCTGAACACAAGTCTTGTTACTATTCGGCCTATATTATCACTTGTTTCTTTTTCCCCTCCTTTGTAAAGCATTTTTACTGTGCTACTATAGTCCAAAGGAAGTGGATGATGCCAGATGATTTTATATACACACACAAACATTGAAGCTAGACTTCAGGCAACTAAAAGGTGCAATTCGTAGCTTTTAGACGTGTTAGTGAACAACATACATGGTGGGTAATGTAGAGGTGCGTGTATACATGGGACAATTACAGAACATCTATGTTGTAATTATCTGAGTAATACATGGACTTTTTCCGTCAATGATTGTGACATGTCTTCAATGACGAAACAGGGGATAAGAAAGATGGAAATGTAATTTCCACAGTGTAATTGACAGACTGTAGCATGTTACATTCAAAGAGCAATTTAGAAACATTTGTTTTGCTATTAGATTCATAATGGTCACCTGGGACAAGTAATTAGTGAAAACCAGAGTTCAGCGGTTGGCATTAAAGCGATAGAACAAAGTCATCCTAATAGGCTAGTATTAGCCTAAAGCAGGGTTTCCCAAACTCGGGCCACGTTTTGGGAGTTTTTGCCCTACCACTACACAGCTGATTCAAATAATCAACTCATCATCAAGCTGGGAGTATTAGAATCAGATGTGGAGTGCTTGGGCAAAACACACACCCCTTGGGGACCCCAGGACCGCGTTTGGGAAACGCTGGGCTAAAGAGCTAATACTAAAAGGGACTCCCCATGATGTGCGCACACATGGGCAGTACCCGAGTTGAACCACAAGATGTCCTCGGTGCTCCACTGTAAAGTTTTGGCCTCTGCATGAGTCTCTCAGCAGCACTGCAACATGGGACTTTCAAAGTCAGTTGGCATGCAATGTTTTTTCTTGACTGCATGCAAGGCTATTACACACAACTAATAGTGTCAATTATTCATCTGAACACAATTCTTGATACTATTCGGCCTATATTATCACTTGTTTCTTTTTCCCCTCATTTGTAAAGCATTTTTACTGTGCTACTATAGTCCAAATGAAGTGGATGATGCCAGATGATTGTATATACACACACAAACATTGAAGCTAGACTTCAGGCAACTAAAAGGTGCAATTCGTAGCTTTTAGACGTGTTAGTTAACAACATACATGGTGGGTAATGTAGAGGTGCGTGTATACATGGGACAATTACAGAACATCTATGTTGTAATTATCTGAGTAATACATGGACATTTTCCGTCAATGATTGTGACATGTCTTCAATGACGACACAGGGGATAAGAAAGATGGAAATGAAATTTCCACAGTGTAATTGACAGACTGTGGCATGTTACATTCAAAGAGCAATTTTGAAACATTTGTTTTGCTATTAGATTCACAATGGTCACCTGGGACAAGAAATTAGTGAAAACCAGAGTTCAGCGGTTGGCATTAAAGCGATAGAACCAAGTCATCCTAATAGGCTGGTATTAGCCTAAAGCAGGGTTTCCCAAACTCGGGCCACGTTTTGGGAGTTTTTGCCCTAGCACTACACAGCTGATTCAAATAATCAACTCTTCATCAAGCTGGGAGTATTAGAATCAGCTGTGGAGTGCTTGTGCAAAACGCACACCCCTTTGGGACCCCAGAACCGCGTTTGGGAAACGCTGGGCTAAAGAGCTAATACTAAAAAGGACTCCCCATGATGTGCGCACACATGGGCAGTACCCGAGTTGAACCACAAGATGTGGTCCGTGCTCCAATGTAAAGTTTTGGACTCTGCATGAGTCTCTCAGCAGCACTGCAACATGGGACTTTCAAAGTCAGTTGGCATGCAATGTTTTTTCTTGACTGCATGCAAGGCTATTACACACAACTAATAGTGTCAATTATTCATCTAAACACAAGTCTTGTTACTATTCGGCCTATATTATCACTTGTTTCTTTTTCCCCTCCTTTGTAAAGCATTTTTACTGTGCTACTATAGTCCAAAGGAAGTGGATGATGCCAGATGATTGTATATACACACACAAACATTGAAGCTAGACTTCAGGCAACTAAAAGGTGCAATACGTAGCTTTCAGACGTGTTAGTGAACAACATACATGGTGGGTAATGTAGAGGTGCGTGTATACATGGGACAATTTCAGGACATCTATGTTGTAATTATCTGAGTAATACATGGACTTTTTCCGTCAATGATTGTGACATGTCTTCAATGACGACACAGGGGATAAGAAAGATGGAAATGAAATTTCCACAGTGTAATTGACAGACTGTGGCATGTTACATTCAAAGAGCAATTTAGAAACATTTGTTTTGCTATTAGATTCACAATGGTCACCTGGGACAAGAAATTAGTGAAAACCAGAGTTCAGCGGTTGGCATTAAAGCGATAGAACCAAGTCATCCTAATAGGCTGGTATTAGCCTAAAGCAGGGTTTCCCAAACTCGGGCCACGTTTTGGGAGTTTTTGCCCTAGCACTACACAGCTGATTCAAAAAATCAACTCATCATCAAGCTGGGAGTATTAGAATCAGCTGTGGAGTGCTTGTGCAAAACGCACACCCCTTTGGGACCCCAGAACCGCGTTTGGGAAACGCTGGGCTAAAGAGCTAATACTAAAAGGGACTCCCCATGATGTGCGCACACATGGGCAGTACCCGAGTTGAACCACAAGATGTCGTCCGTGCTCCAATGTAAAGTTTTGGACTCTGCATGAGTTCTCAGCAGCACTGCAACATGGGACTTTCAAAGTCAGTTGGCATGCAATGTTTTTTCTTGACTGCATGCAAGGCTATTACACACAACTAATAGTGTCAATTATTCATCTGAACACAAGTCTTGTTACTATTCGGCCTATATTATCACTTGTTTCTTTTTCCCCTCCTTTGTAAAGCATTTTTACTGTGCTACTATAGTCCAAAGGAAGTGGATGATGCCAGATGATTGTATATACACACACAAACATTGAAGCTAGACTTCAGGCAACTAAAAGGTGCAATACGTAGCTTTCAGACGTGTTAGTGAACAACATACATGGTGGGTAATGTAGAGGTGCGTGTATACATGGGACAATTACAGGACATCTATGTTGTAATTATCTGAGGAATACATGGACTTTTTCCGTCAATGATTGTGACATGTCTTCAATGACGAAACAGGGGATAAGAAAGATGGAAATGTAATTTCCACAGTGTAATTGACAGACTGTAGCATGTTACATTCAAAGAGCAATTTAGAAACATTTGTTTTGCTATTAGATTCATAATGGTCACCTGGGACAAGTAATTAGTGAAAACCAGAGTTCAGCGGTTGGCATTAAAGCGATAGAACCAAGTCATCCTAATAGGCTAGTATTAGCCTAAAGCAGGGTTTCCCAAACTCGGCAAAGTTTTGGGAGTTTTTGCCCTAGCACTACACAGCTGATTCAAATAATCAACTCATCATCAAGCTGGGAGTATTAGAATCAGCTGTGGAGTGCTTGTGCAAAACGCACACCCCTTGGGGACCCCAGGACCGCGTTTGGGAAACGCTGGGCTAAAGAGCTAATACTAAAAGGGACTCCCCATGATGTGCGCACACATGGGCAGTACCCGAGTTGAACCACAAGATGTCCTCCGTGCTCCAATGTAAAGTTTTGGACTCTGCATGAGTCTCTCAGCAGCACTGCAACATGGGACTTTCAAAGTCAGTTGGCATGCAATGTTTTTTCTTGACTGCATGCAAGGCTATTACACACAACTAATAGTGTCAATTATTCATCTGAACACAAGTCTTGTTACTATTCGGCCTATATTATCACTTGTTTCTTTTTCCCCTCCTTTGTAAAGTATTTTTACTGTAATACTATAGTCCAAAGGAAGTGGATGATGCCAGATGGTTGTATATACACACACAAACATTGAAGCTAGACTTCAGGCAACTAAAAGGTGCAATACGTAGCTTTTAGACGTGTTAGTGAACAACATACATGGTGGGTAATGTAGAGGTGCGTGTATACATGGGACAATTACAGAACATCTATGTTGTAATTATCTGAGTAATACATGGACTTTTTCCGTCAATGATTGTGACATGTCTTCAATGACGACACAGGGGATAAGAAAGATGGAAATGAAATTTCCACAGTGTAATTGACAGACTGTGGCATGTTACATTCAAAGAGCAATTTAGAAACATTTGTTTTGCTATTAGATTCACAATGGTCACCTGGGACAAGAAATTTGTGAAAACCAGAGTTCAGCGGTTGGCATTAAAGCGATAGAACCAAGTCATCCTAATAGGCTGGTATTAGCCTAAAGCAGGGTTTCCCAAACTCGGGCCACGTTTTGGGAGTTTTTGCCCTAGCACTACACAGCTGATTCAAATAATCAACTCATCATCAAGCTGGGAGTATTAGAATCAGCTGTGGAGTGCTTGTGCAAAACGCACACCCCTTGGGGACCCCAGGACCGCGTTTGGGAAACGCTGGGCTAAAGAGCTAATACTAAAAGGGACTCCCCATGATGTGCGCACACATGGGCAGTACCCGAGTTGAACCACAAGATGTCCTCCGTGCTCCAATGTAAAGTTTTGGACTCTGCATGAGTCTCTCAGCAGCACTGCAACATGGGACTTTCAAAGTCAGTTGGCATGCAATGTTTTTTCTTGACTGCATGCAAGGCTATTACACACAACTAATAGTGTCAATTATTCATCTGAACACAAGTCTTGTTACTATTCGGCCTATATTATCACTTGTTTCTTTTTCCCCTCCTTTGTAAAGTATTTTTACTGTAATACTATAGTCCAAAGGAAGTGGATGATGCCAGATGGTTGTATATACACACACAAACATTGAAGCTAGACTTCAGGCAACTAAAAGGTGCAATACGTAGCTTTTAGACGTGTTAGTGAACAACATACATGGTGGGTAATGTAGAGGTGCGTGTATACATGGGACAATTACAGGACATCTATGTTGTAATTATCTGAGGAATACATGGACTATTTCCGTCAATGATTGTGACATGTCTTCAATGACGAAACAGGGGATAAGAAAGATGGAAATGTAATTTCCACAGTGTAATTGACAGACTGTAGCATGTTACATTCAAAGAGCAATTTAGAAACATTTGTTTTGCTATTAGATTCAAAATGGTCACCTGGGACAAGTAATTAGTGAAAAAAAGAGTTCAGCGGTTGGCATTAAAGCGATAGAACAAAGTCATCCTAATAGGCTAGTATTAGCCTAAAGCAGGGTTTCCCAAACTCGGGCCACGTTTTGGGAGTTTTTGCCCTAGCGCTACACAGCTGATTCAAATAATCAACTCATCATCAAGCTGGGAGTATTAGAATCAGCTGTGAAGTGCTTGGGTAAAACACACACCCCTTGGGGACCCCAGGACCGCGTTTGGGAAACGCTGGGCTAAAGAGCTAATACTAAAAGGGACTCCCCATGATGTGCGCACACATGGGCAGTACCCGAGTTGATCCAGAAGATGTCCTCCTGCTCCACTGTAAAGTTTTGGCCTCTGCATGAGTCTCTCAGCAGCACTGCAACATGGGACTTTCAAAGTCAGTTGGCATGCAATGTTTTTTCTTGACTGCATGCAAGGCTATTACACACAACTAATAGTGTCAATTATTCATCTGAACACAAGTCTTGTTACTATTCGGCCTATTTTATCACTTGTTTCTTTTTCCCCTCCTTTGTAAAGCATTTTTACTGTGCTACTATAGTCCAAAGGAAGTGGATGATGACAGATGATTGTATATACACACACAAACATTGAAGCTAGACTTCAGGCAACTAAAAGGTGCAGTACGTAGCTTTTAGACGTGTTAGTGAACAACATACATGGTGGGTAATGTAGAGGTGCGTGTATACATGGGACAATTACAGGACATCTATGTTGTAATTATCTGAGGAATACATGGACTTCTTCCGTCAATGATTGTGACATGTCTTCAATGACGAAACAGGGGATAAGAAAGATGGAAATGTAATTTCCACAGTGTAATTGACAGACTGTAGCATGTTACATTCAAAGAGCAATTTAGAAACATTTGTTTTGCTATTAGATTCATAATGGTCACCTGGGACAAGTAATTAGTGAAAACCAGAGTTCAGCGGTTGGCATTAAAGCGATAGAACAAAGTCATCCTAATAGGCTAGTATTAGCCTAAAGCAGGGTTTCCCAAACTCGGGCCACGTTTTGGGAGTTTTTGCCCTACCACTACACAGCTGATTCAAATAATCAACTCATCATCAAGCTGGGAGTATTAGAATCAGATGTGGAGTGCTTCGGCAAAACACACACCCCTTGGGGACCCCAGGACCGCGTTTGGGAAACGCTGGGCTAAAGAGCTAATACTAAAAGGGACTCCCCATGATGTGCGCACACATGGGCAGTACCCGAGTTGAACCACAAGATGTCCTCCGTGCTCCACTGTAAAGTTTTGGCCTCTGCATGAGTCTCTCAGCAGCACTGCAACATGGGACTTTCAAAGTCAGTTGGCATGCAATGTTTTTTCTTGACTGCATGCAAGGCTATTACACACAACTAATAGTGTCAATTATTCATCTGAACACAATTCTTGATACTATTCGGCCTATATTATCACTTGTTTCTTTTTCCCCTCCTTTGTAAAGCATTTTACTGTGCTACTATAGTCCAAAGGAAGTGGATGATGCCAGATGGTTGTATATACACACACAAACATTGAAGCTAGACTTCAGGCAACTAAAAGGTGCAATACGTAGCTTTTAGACGTGTTAGTGAACAACATACATGGTGGGTAATGTATAGGTGCGTGTATACATGGGACAATTACAGGACATCTATGTTGTAATTATCTGAGGAATACATGGACTATTTCCGTCAATGATTGTGACATGTCTTCAATGACGAAACAGGGGATAAGAAAGATGGAAATGTAATTTCCACATTGTAATTGACAGACTGTAGCATGTTACATTCAAAGAGCAATTTAGAAACATTTGTTTTGCTATTAGATTCATAATGGTCACCTGGGACAAGTAATTAGTGAAAACCAGAGTTCAGCGGTTGGCATTAAAGCGATAGAACCAAGTCATCCTAATAGGCTAGTATTAGCCTAAAGCAGGGTTTCCCAAACTCGGCAAAGTTTTGGGAGTTTTTGCCCTAGCACTACACAGCTGATTCAAATAATCAACTCATCATCAAGCTGGGAGTATTAGAATCAGCTGTGGAGTGCTTGTGCAAAACGCACACCCCTTGGGGACCCCAGGACCGCGTTTGGGAAACGCTGGGCTAAAGAGCTAATACTAAAAGGGACTCCCCATGATGTGCGCACACATGGGCAGTACCCGAGTTGAACCACAAGATGTCCTCCGTGCTCCAATGTAAAGTTTTGGACTCTGCATGAGTCTCTCAGCAGCACTGCAACATGGGACTTTCAAAGTCAGTTGGCATGCAATGTTTTTTCTTGACTGCATGCAAGGCTATTACACACAACTAATAGTGTCAATTATTCATCTGAACACAAGTCTTGTTACTATTCGGCCTATATTATCACTTGTTTCTTTTTCCCCTCCTTTGTAAAGTATTTTTACTGTAATACTATAGTCCAAAGGAAGTGGATGATGCCAGATGGTTGTATATACACACACAAACATTGAAGCTAGACTTCAGGCAACTAAAAGGTGCAATACGTAGCTTTTAGACGTGTTAGTGAACAACATACATGGTGGGTAATGTAGAGGTGCGTGTATACATGGGACAATTACAGAACATCTATGTTGTAATTATCTGAGTAATACATGGACTTTTTCCGTCAATGATTGTGACATGTCTTCAATGACGACACAGGGGATAAGAAAGATGGAAATGAAATTTCCACAGTGTAATTGACAGACTGTGGCATGTTACATTCAAAGAGCAATTTAGAAACATTTGTTTTGCTATTAGATTCAAAATGGTCACCTGGGACAAGTAATTAGTGAAAAAAAGAGTTCAGCGGTTGGCATTAAAGCGATAGAACAAAGTCATCCTAATAGGCTAGTATTAGCCTAAAGCAGGGTTTCCCAAACTCGGGCCACGTTTTGGGAGTTTTTGCCCTAGCGCTACACAGCTGATTCAAATAATCAACTCATCATCAAGCTGGGAGTATTAGAATCAGCTGTGAAATGCTTGGGTAAAACACACACCCCTTGGGGACCCCAGGACCGCGTTTGGGAAACGCTGGGCTAAAGAGCTAATACTAAAAGGGACTCCCCATGATGTGCGCACACATGGGCAGTACCCGAGTTGATCCAGAAGATGTCCTCCTGCTCCACTGTAAAGTTTTGGCCTCTGCATGAGTCTCTCAGCAGCACTGCAACATGGGACTTTCAAAGTCAGTTGGCATGCAATGTTTTTTCTTGACTGCATGCAAGGCTATTACACACAACTAATAGTGTCAATTATTCATCTGAACACAAGTCTTGTTACTATTCGGCCTATATTATCACTTGTTTCTTTTTCCCCTCCTTTGTAAAGTATTTTTACTGTAATACTATAGTCCAAAGGAAGTGGATGATGCCAGATGGTTGTATATACACACACAAACATTGAAGCTAGACTTCAGGCAACTAAAAGGTGCAATACGTAGCTTTTAGACGTGTTAGTGAACAACATACATGGTGGGTAATGTAGAGGTGCGTGTATACATGGGACAATTACAGAACATCTATGTTGTAATTATCTGAGTAATACATGGACTTTTTCCGTCAATGATTGTGACATGTCTTCAATGACGACACAGGGGATAAGAAAGATGGAAATGAAATTTCCACAGTGTAATTGACAGACTGTGGCATGTTACATTCAAAGAGCAATTTAGAAACATTTGTTTTGCTATTAGATTCACAATGGTCACCTGGGACAAGAAATTAGTGAAAACCAGAGTTCAGCGGTTGGCATTAAAGCGATAGAACCAAGTCATCCTAATAGGCTGGTATTAGCCTAAAGCAGGGTTTCCCAAACTCGGGCCACGTTTTGGGAGTTTTTGCCCTAGCACTACACAGCTGATTCAAATAATCAACTCATCATCAAGCTGGGAGTATTAGAATCAGCTGTGGAGTGCTTGTGCAAAACGCACACCCCTTTGGGACCCCAGAACCGCGTTTGGGAAACGCTGGGCTAAAGAGCTAATACTAAAAGGGACTCCCCATGATGTGCGCACACATGGGCAGTACCCGAGTTGAACCACAAGATGTCGTCCGTGCTCCAATGTAAAGTTTTGGACTCTGCATGAGTCTCTCAGCAGCACTGCAACATGGGACTTTCAAAGTCAGTTGGCATGCAATGTTTTTTCTTGACTGCATGCAAGGCTATTACACACAACTAATAGTGTCAATTATTCATCTGAACACAAGTCTTGTTACTATTCGGCCTATATTATCACTTGTTTCTTTTTCCCCTCCTTTGTAAAGCATTTTTACTGTGCTACTATAGTCCAAAGGAAGTGGATGATGCCAGATGATTGTATATACACACACAAACATTGAAGCTAGACTTCAGGCAACTAAAAGGTGCAATACGTAGCTTTCAGACGTGTTAGTGAACAACATACATGGTGGGTAATGTAGAGGTGCGTGTATACATGGGACAATTACAGGACATCTATGTTGTAATTATCTGAGGAATACATGGACTTTTTCCGTCAATGATTGTGACATGTCTTCAATGACGAAACAGGGGATAAGAAAGATGGAAATGTAATTTCCACAGTGTAATTGACAGACTGTAGCATGTTACATTCAAAGAGCAATTTAGAAACATTTGTTTTGCTATTAGATTCATAATGGTCACCTGGGACAAGTAATTAGTGAAAACCAGAGTTCAGCGGTTGGCATTAAAGCGATAGAACCAAGTCATCCTAATAGGCTAGTATTAGCCTAAAGCAGGGTTTCCCAAACTCGGCAAAGTTTTGGGAGTTTTTGCCCTAGCACTACACAGCTGATTCAAATAATCAACTCATCATCAAGCTGGGAGTATTAGAATCAGCTGTGGAGTGCTTGTGCAAAACGCACACCCCTTGGGGACCCCAGGACCGCGTTTGGGAAACGCTGGGCTAAAGAGCTAATACTAAAAGGGACTCCCCATGATGTGCGCACACATGGGCAGTACCCGAGTTGAACCACAAGATGTCCTCCGTGCTCCAATGTAAAGTTTTGGACTCTGCATGAGTCTCTCAGCAGCACTGCAACATGGGACTTTCAAAGTCAGTTGGCATGCAATGTTTTTTCTTGACTGCATGCAAGGCTATTACACACAACTAATAGTGTCAATTATTCATCTGAACACAAGTCTTGTTACTATTCGGCCTATATTATCACTTGTTTCTTTTTCCCCTCCTTTGTAAAGTATTTTTACTGTAATACTATAGTCCAAAGGAAGTGGATGATGCCAGATGGTTGTATATACACACACAAACATTGAAGCTAGACTTCAGGCAACTAAAAGGTGCAATACGTAGCTTTTAGACGTGTTAGTGAACAACATACATGGTGGGTAATGTAGAGGTGCGTGTATACATGGGACAATTACAGGACATCTATGTTGTAATTATCTGAGGAATACATGGACTATTTCCGTCAATGATTGTGACATGTCTTCAATGACGAAACAGGGGATAAGAAAGATGGAAATGTAATTTCCACAGTGTAATTGACAGACTGTAGCATGTTACATTCAAAGAGCAATTTAGAAACATTTGTTTTGCTATTAGATTCATAATGGTCACCTGGGACAAGTAATTAGTGAAAAAAAGAGTTCAGCGGTTGGCATTAAAGCGATAGAACAAAGTCATCCTAATAGGCTAGTATTAGCCTAAAGCAGGGTTTCCCAAACTCGGGCCACGTTTTGGGAGTTTTTGCCCTAGCGCTACACAGCTGATTCAAATAATCAACTCATCATCAAGCTGGGAGTATTAGAATCAGCTGTGAAGTGCTTGGGTAAAACACACACCCCTTGGGGACCCCAGGACCGCGTTTGGGAAACGCTGGGCTAAAGAGCTAATACTAAAAGGGACTCCCCATGATGTGCGCACACATGGGCAGTACCCGAGTTGATCCAGAAGATGTCCTCCTGCTCCACTGTAAAGTTTTGGCCTCTGCATGAGTCTCTCAGCAGCACTGCAACATGGGACTTTCAAAGTCAGTTGGCATGCAATGTTTTTTCTTGACTGCATGCAAGGCTATTACACACAACTAATAGTGTCAATTATTCATCTGAACACAAGTCTTGTTACTATTCGGCCTATTTTATCACTTGTTTCTTTTTCCCCTCCTTTGTAAAGCATTTTTACTGTGCTACTATAGTCCAAAGGAAGTGGATGATGACAGATGATTGTATATACACACACAAACATTGAAGCTAGACTTCAGGCAACTAAAAGGTGCAGTACGTAGCTTTTAGACGTGTTAGTGAACAACATACATGGTGGGTAATGTAGAGGTGCGTGTATACATGGGACAATTACAGGACATCTATGTTGTAATTATCTGAGGAATACATGGACTTCTTCCGTCAATGATTGTGACATGTCTTCAATGACGAAACAGGGGATAAGAAAGATGGAAATGTAATTTCCACAGTGTAATTGACAGACTGTAGCATGTTACATTCAAAGAGCAATTTAGAAACATTTGTTTTGCTATTAGATTCATAATGGTCACCTGGGACAAGTAATTAGTGAAAACCAGAGTTCAGCGGTTGGCATTAAAGCGATAGAACAAAGTCATCCTAATAGGCTAGTATTAGCCTAAAGCAGGGTTTCCCAAACTCGGGCCACGTTTTGGGAGTTTTTGCCCTACCACTACACAGCTGATTCAAATAATCAACTCATCATCAAGCTGGGAGTATTAGAATCAGATGTGGAGTGCTTCGGCAAAACACACACCCCTTGGGGACCCCAGGACCGCGTTTGGGAAACGCTGGGCTAAAGAGCTAATACTAAAAGGGACTCCCCATGATGTGCGCACACATGGGCAGTACCCGAGTTGAACCACAAGATGTCCTCCGTGCTCCACTGTAAAGTTTTGGCCTCTGCATGAGTCTCTCAGCAGCACTGCAACATGGGACTTTCAAAGTCAGTTGGCATGCAATGTTTTTTCTTGACTGCATGCAAGGCTATTACACACAACTAATAGTGTCAATTATTCATCTGAACACAATTCTTGATACTATTCGGCCTATATTATCACTTGTTTCTTTTTCCCCTCCTTTGTAAAGCATTTTACTGTGCTACTATAGTCCAAAGGAAGTGGATGATGCCAGATGGTTGTATATACACACACAAACATTGAAACTAGACTTCAGGCAACTAAAAGGTGCAATACGTAGCTTTTAGACGTGTTAGTGAACAACATACATGGTGGGTAATGTATAGGTGCGTGTATACATGGGACAATTACAGGACATCTATGTTGTAATTATCTGAGGAATACATGGACTATTTCCGTCAATGATTGTGACATGTCTTCAATGACGAAACAGGGGATAAGAAAGATGGAAATGTAATTTCCACAATGTAATTGACAGACTGTAGCATGTTACATTCAAAGAGCAATTTAGAAACATTTGTTTTGCTATTAGATTCATAATGGTCACCTGGGACAAGTAATTAGTGAAAACCAGAGTTCAGCGGTTGGCATTAAAGCGATAGAACCAAGTCATCCTAATAGGCTAGTATTAGCCTAAAGCAGGGTTTCCCAAACTCGGCAAAGTTTTGGGAGTTTTTGCCCTAGCACTACACAGCTGATTCAAATAATCAACTCATCATCAAGCTGGGAGTATTAGAATCAGCTGTGGAGTGCTTGTGCAAAACGCACACCCCTTGGGGACCCCAGGACCGCGTTTGGGAAACGCTGGGCTAAAGAGCTAATACTAAAAGGGACTCCCCATGATGTGCGCACACATGGGCAGTACCCGAGTTGAACCACAAGATGTCCTCCGTGCTCCAATGTAAAGTTTTGGACTCTGCATGAGTCTCTCAGCAGCACTGCAACATGGGACTTTCAAAGTCAGTTGGCATGCAATGTTTTTTCTTGACTGCATGCAAGGCTATTACACACAACTAATAGTGTCAATTATTCATCTGAACACAAGTCTTGTTACTATTCGGCCTATATTATCACTTGTTTCTTTTTCCCCTCCTTTGTAAAGTATTTTTACTGTAATACTATAGTCCAAAGGAAGTGGATGATGCCAGATGGTTGTATATACACACACAAACATTGAAGCTAGACTTCAGGCAACTAAAAGGTGCAATACGTAGCTTTTAGACGTGTTAGTGAACAACATACATGGTGGGTAATGTAGAGGTGCGTGTATACATGGGACAATTACAGAACATCTATGTTGTAATTATCTGAGTAATACATGGACTTTTTCCGTCAATGATTGTGACATGTCTTCAATGACGACACAGGGGATAAGAAAGATGGAAATGAAATTTCCACAGTGTAATTGACAGACTGTGGCATGTTACATTCAAAGAGCAATTTAGAAACATTTGTTTTGCTATTAGATTCAAAATGGTCACCTGGGACAAGTAATTAGTGAAAAAAAGAGTTCAGCGGTTGGCATTAAAGCGATAGAACAAAGTCATCCTAATAGGCTAGTATTAGCCTAAAGCAGGGTTTCCCAAACTCGGGCCACGTTTTGGGAGTTTTTGCCCTAGCGCTACACAGCTGATTCAAATAATCAACTCATCATCAAGCTGGGAGTATTAGAATCAGCTGTGAAGTGCTTGGGTAAAACACACACCCCTTGGGGACCCCAGGACCGCGTTTGGGAAACGCTGGGCTAAAGAGCTAATACTAAAAGGGACTCCCCATGATGTGCGCACACATGGGCAGTACCCGAGTTGATCCAGAAGATGTCCTCCTGCTCCACTGTAAAGTTTTGGCCTCTGCATGAGTCTCTCAGCAGCACTGCAACATGGGACTTTCAAAGTCAGTTGGCATGCAATGTTTTTTCTTGACTGCATGCAAGGCTATTACACACAACTAATAGTGTCAATTATTCATCTGAACACAAGTCTTGTTACTATTCGGCCTATATTATCACTTGTTTCTTTTTCCCCTCCTTTGTAAAGTATTTTTACTGTAATACTATAGTCCAAAGGAAGTGGATGATGCCAGATGGTTGTATATACACACACAAACATTGAAGCTAGACTTCAGGCAACTAAAAGGTGCAATACGTAGCTTTTAGACGTGTTAGTGAACAACATACATGGTGGGTAATGTAGAGGTGCGTGTATACATGGGACAATTACAGAACATCTATGTTGTAATTATCTGAGTAATACATGGACTTTTTCCGTCAATGATTGTGACATGTCTTCAATGACGACACAGGGGATAAGAAAGATGGAAATGAAATTTCCACAGTGTAATTGACAGACTGTGGCATGTTACATTCAAAGAGCAATTTAGAAACATTTGTTTTGCTATTAGATTCACAATGGTCACCTGGGACAAGAAATTAGTGAAAACCAGAGTTCAGCGGTTGGCATTAAAGCGATAGAACCAAGTCATCCTAATAGGCTGGTATTAGCCTAAAGCAGGGTTTCCCAAACTCGGGCCACGTTTTGGGAGTTTTTGCCCTAGCACTACACAGCTGATTCAAATAATCAACTCATCATCAAGCTGGGAGTATTAGAATCAGCTGTGGAGTGCTTGTGCAAAACGCACACCCCTTTGGGACCCCAGAACCGCGTTTGGGAAACGCTGGGCTAAAGAGCTAATACTAAAAGGGACTCCCCATGATGTGCGCACACATGGGCAGTACCCGAGTTGAACCACAAGATGTCGTCCGTGCTCCAATGTAAAGTTTTGGACTCTGCATGAGTCTCTCAGCAGCACTGCAACATGGGACTTTCAAAGTCAGTTGGCATGCAATGTTTTTTCTTGACTGCATGCAAGGCTATTACACACAACTAATAGTGTCAATTATTCATCTGAACACAAGTCTTGTTACTATTCGGCCTATATTATCACTTGTTTCTTTTTCCCCTCCTTTGTAAAGCATTTTTACTGTGCTACTATAGTCCAAAGGAAGTGGATGATGCCAGATGATTGTATATACACACACAAACATTGAAGCTAGACTTCAGGCAACTAAAAGGTGCAATACGTAGCTTTCAGACGTGTTAGTGAACAACATACATGGTGGGTAATGTAGAGGTGCGTGTATACATGGGACAATTACAGGACATCTATGTTGTAATTATCTGAGGAATACATGGACTTTTTCCGTCAATGATTGTGACATGTCTTCAATGACGAAACAGGGGATAAGAAAGATGGAAATGTAATTTCCACAGTGTAATTGACAGACTGTAGCATGTTACATTCAAAGAGCAATTTAGAAACATTTGTTTTGCTATTAGATTCATAATGGTCACCTGGGACAAGTAATTAGTGAAAACCAGAGTTCAGCGGTTGGCATTAAAGCGATAGAACCAAGTCATCCTAATAGGCTAGTATTAGCCTAAAGCAGGGTTTCCCAAACTCGGCAAAGTTTTGGGAGTTTTTGCCCTAGCACTACACAGCTGATTCAAATAATCAACTCATCATCAAGCTGGGAGTATTAGAATCAGCTGTGGAGTGCTTGTGCAAAACGCACACCCCTTGGGGACCCCAGGACCGCGTTTGGGAAACGCTGGGCTAAAGAGCTAATACTAAAAGGGACTCCCCATGATGTGCGCACACATGGGCAGTACCCGAGTTGAACCACAAGATGTCCTCCGTGCTCCAATGTAAAGTTTTGGACTCTGCATGAGTCTCTCAGCAGCACTGCAACATGGGACTTTCAAAGTCAGTTGGCATGCAATGTTTTTTCTTGACTGCATGCAAGGCTATTACACACAACTAATAGTGTCAATTATTCATCTGAACACAAGTCTTGTTACTATTCGGCCTATATTATCACTTGTTTCTTTTTCCCCTCCTTTGTAAAGTATTTTTACTGTAATACTATAGTCCAAAGGAAGTGGATGATGCCAGATGGTTGTATATACACACACAAACATTGAAGCTAGACTTCAGGCAACTAAAAGGTGCAATACGTAGCTTTTAGACGTGTTAGTGAACAACATACATGGTGGGTAATGTAGAGGTGCGTGTATACATGGGACAATTACAGAACATCTATGTTGTAATTATCTGAGTAATACATGGACTTTTTCCGTCAATGATTGTGACATGTCTTCAATGACGACACAGGGGATAAGAAAGATGGAAATGAAATTTCCACAGTGTAATTGACAGACTGTGGCATGTTACATTCAAAGAGCAATTTAGAAACATTTGTTTTGCTATTAGATTCAAAATGGTCACCTGGGACAAGTAATTAGTGAAAAAAAGAGTTCAGCGGTTGGCATTAAAGCGATAGAACAAAGTCATCCTAATAGGCTAGTATTAGCCTAAAGCAGGGTTTCCCAAACTCGGGCCACGTTTTGGGAGTTTTTGCCCTAGCGCTACACAGCTGATTCAAATAATCAACTCATCATCAAGCTGGGAGTATTAGAATCAGCTGTGAAGTGCTTGGGTAAAACACACACCCCTTGGGGACCCCAGGACCGCGTTTGGGAAACGCTGGGCTAAAGAGCTAATACTAAAAGGGACTCCCCATGATGTGCGCACACATGGGCAGTACCCGAGTTGATCCAGAAGATGTCCTCCTGCTCCACTGTAAAGTTTTGGCCTCTGCATGAGTCTCTCAGCAGCACTGCAACATGGGACTTTCAAAGTCAGTTGGCATGCAATGTTTTTTCTTGACTGCATGCAAGGCTATTACACACAACTAATAGTGTCAATTATTCATCTGAACACAAGTCTTGTTACTATTCGGCCTATATTATCACTTGTTTCTTTTTCCCCTCCTTTGTAAAGTATTTTTACTGTAATACTATAGTCCAAAGGAAGTGGATGATGCCAGATGGTTGTATATACACACACAAACATTGAAGCTAGACTTCAGGCAACTAAAAGGTGCAATACGTAGCTTTTAGACGTGTTAGTGAACAACATACATGGTGGGTAATGTAGAGGTGCGTGTATACATGGGACAATTACAGAACATCTATGTTGTAATTATCTGAGTAATACATGGACTTTTTCCGTCAATGATTGTGACATGTCTTCAATGACGACACAGGGGATAAGAAAGATGGAAATGAAATTTCCACAGTGTAATTGACAGACTGTGGCATGTTACATTCAAAGAGCAATTTAGAAACATTTGTTTTGCTATTAGATTCACAATGGTCACCTGGGACAAGAAATTAGTGAAAACCAGAGTTCAGCGGTTGGCATTAAAGCGATAGAACCAAGTCATCCTAATAGGCTGGTATTAGCCTAAAGCAGGGTTTCCCAAACTCGGGCCACGTTTTGGGAGTTTTTGCCCTAGCACTACACAGCTGATTCAAATAATCAACTCATCATCAAGCTGGGAGTATTAGAATCAGCTGTGGAGTGCTTGTGCAAAACGCACACCCCTTTGGGACCCCAGAACCGCGTTTGGGAAACGCTGGGCTAAAGAGCTAATACTAAAAGGGACTCCCCATGATGTGCGCACACATGGGCAGTACCCGAGTTGAACCACAAGATGTCGTCCGTGCTCCAATGTAAAGTTTTGGACTCTGCATGAGTCTCTCAGCAGCACTGCAACATGGGACTTTCAAAGTCAGTTGGCATGCAATGTTTTTTCTTGACTGCATGCAAGGCTATTACACACAACTAATAGTGTCAATTATTCATCTGAACACAAGTCTTGTTACTATTCGGCCTATATTATCACTTGTTTCTTTTTCCCCTCCTTTGTAAAGCATTTTTACTGTGCTACTATAGTCCAAAGGAAGTGGATGATGCCAGATGATTGTATATACACACACAAACATTGAAGCTAGACTTCAGGCAACTAAAAGGTGCAATACGTAGCTTTCAGACGTGTTAGTGAACAACATACATGGTGGGTAATGTAGAGGTGCGTGTATACATGGGACAATTACAGGACATCTATGTTGTAATTATCTGAGGAATACATGGACTTTTTCCGTCAATGATTGTGACATGTCTTCAATGACGAAACAGGGGATAAGAAAGATGGAAATGTAATTTCCACAGTGTAATTGACAGACTGTAGCATGTTACATTCAAAGAGCAATTTAGAAACATTTGTTTTGCTATTAGATTCATAATGGTCACCTGGGACAAGTAATTAGTGAAAACCAGAGTTCAGCGGTTGGCATTAAAGCGATAGAACCAAGTCATCCTAATAGGCTAGTATTAGCCTAAAGCAGGGTTTCCCAAACTCGGCAAAGTTTTGGGAGTTTTTGCCCTAGCACTACACAGCTGATTCAAATAATCAACTCATCATCAAGCTGGGAGTATTAGAATCAGCTGTGGAGTGCTTGTGCAAAACGCACACCCCTTGGGGACCCCAGGACCGCGTTTGGGAAACGCTGGGCTAAAGAGCTAATACTAAAAGGGACTCCCCATGATGTGCGCACACATGGGCAGTACCCGAGTTGAACCACAAGATGTCCTCCGTGCTCCAATGTAAAGTTTTGGACTCTGCATGAGTCTCTCAGCAGCACTGCAACATGGGACTTTCAAAGTCAGTTGGCATGCAATGTTTTTTCTTGACTGCATGCAAGGCTATTACACACAACTAATAGTGTCAATTATTCATCTGAACACAAGTCTTGTTACTATTCGGCCTATATTATCACTTGTTTCTTTTTCCCCTCCTTTGTAAAGTATTTTTACTGTAATACTATAGTCCAAAGGAAGTGGATGATGCCAGATGGTTGTATATACACACACAAACATTGAAGCTAGACTTCAGGCAACTAAAAGGTGCAATACGTAGCTTTTAGACGTGTTAGTGAACAACATACATGGTGGGTAATGTAGAGGTGCGTGTATACATGGGACAATTACAGGACATCTATGTTGTAATTATCTGAGGAATACATGGACTATTTCCGTCAATGATTGTGACATGTCTTCAATGACGAAACAGGGGATAAGAAAGATGGAAATGTAATTTCCACAGTGTAATTGACAGACTGTAGCATGTTACATTCAAAGAGCAATTTAGAAACATTTGTTTTGCTATTAGATTCATAATGGTCACCTGGGACAAGTAATTAGTGAAAAAAAGAGTTCAGCGGTTGGCATTAAAGCGATAGAACAAAGTCATCCTAATAGGCTAGTATTAGCCTAAAGCAGGGTTTCCCAAACTCGGGCCACGTTTTGGGAGTTTTTGCCCTAGCGCTACACAGCTGATTCAAATAATCAACTCATCATCAAGCTGGGAGTATTAGAATCAGCTGTGAAGTGCTTGGGTAAAACACACACCCCTTGGGGACCCCAGGACCGCGTTTGGGAAACGCTGGGCTAAAGAGCTAATACTAAAAGGGACTCCCCATGATGTGCGCACACATGGGCAGTACCCGAGTTGATCCAGAAGATGTCCTCCTGCTCCACTGTAAAGTTTTGGCCTCTGCATGAGTCTCTCAGCAGCACTGCAACATGGGACTTTCAAAGTCAGTTGGCATGCAATGTTTTTTCTTGACTGCATGCAAGGCTATTACACACAACTAATAGTGTCAATTATTCATCTGAACACAAGTCTTGTTACTATTCGGCCTATTTTATCACTTGTTTCTTTTTCCCCTCCTTTGTAAAGCATTTTTACTGTGCTACTATAGTCCAAAGGAAGTGGATGATGACAGATGATTGTATATACACACACAAACATTGAAGCTAGACTTCAGGCAACTAAAAGGTGCAGTACGTAGCTTTTAGACGTGTTAGTGAACAACATACATGGTGGGTAATGTAGAGGTGCGTGTATACATGGGACAATTACAGGACATCTATGTTGTAATTATCTGAGGAATACATGGACTTCTTCCGTCAATGATTGTGACATGTCTTCAATGACGAAACAGGGGATAAGAAAGATGGAAATGTAATTTCCACAGTGTAATTGACAGACTGTAGCATGTTACATTCAAAGAGCAATTTAGAAACATTTGTTTTGCTATTAGATTCATAATGGTCACCTGGGACAAGTAATTAGTGAAAACCAGAGTTCAGCGGTTGGCATTAAAGCGATAGAACAAAGTCATCCTAATAGGCTAGTATTAGCCTAAAGCAGGGTTTCCCAAACTCGGGCCACGTTTTGGGAGTTTTTGCCCTACCACTACACAGCTGATTCAAATAATCAACTCATCATCAAGCTGGGAGTATTAGAATCAGATGTGGAGTGCTTCGGCAAAACACACACCCCTTGGGGACCCCAGGACCGCGTTTGGGAAACGCTGGGCTAAAGAGCTAATACTAAAAGGGACTCCCCATGATGTGCGCACACATGGGCAGTACCCGAGTTGAACCACAAGATGTCCTCCGTGCTCCACTGTAAAGTTTTGGCCTCTGCATGAGTCTCTCAGCAGCACTGCAACATGGGACTTTCAAAGTCAGTTGGCATGCAATGTTTTTTCTTGACTGCATGCAAGGCTATTACACACAACTAATAGTGTCAATTATTCATCTGAACACAATTCTTGATACTATTCGGCCTATATTATCACTTGTTTCTTTTTCCCCTCCTTTGTAAAGCATTTTACTGTGCTACTATAGTCCAAAGGAAGTGGATGATGCCAGATGGTTGTATATACACACACAAACATTGAAGCTAGACTTCAGGCAACTAAAAGGTGCAATACGTAGCTTTTAGACGTGTTAGTGAACAACATACATGGTGGGTAATGTATAGGTGCGTGTATACATGGGACAATTACAGGACATCTATGTTGTAATTATCTGAGGAATACATGGACTATTTCCGTCAATGATTGTGACATGTCTTCAATGACGAAACAGGGGATAAGAAAGATGGAAATGTAATTTCCACAGTGTAATTGACAGACTGTAGCATGTTACATTCAAAGAGCAATTTAGAAACATTTGTTTTGCTATTAGATTCATAATGGTCACCTGGGACAAGTAATTAGTGAAAAAAAGAGTTCAGCGGTTGGCATTAAAGCGATAGAACAAAGTCATCCTAATAGGCTAGTATTAGCCTAAAGCAGGGTTTCCCAAACTCGGGCCACGTTTTGGGAGTTTTTGCCCTAGCGCTACACAGCTGATTCAAATAATCAACTCATCATCAAGCTGGGAGTATTAGAATCAGCTGTGGAGTGCTTGGGTAAAACACACACCCCTTGGGGACCCCAGGACCGCGTTTGGGAAACGCTGGGCTAAAGAGCTAATACTAAAAGGGACTCCCCATGATGTGCGCACACATGGGCAGTACCCGAGTTGAACCACAAGATGTCCTCCTTCTCCACTGTAAAGTTTTGGCCTCTGCATGAGTCTCTCAGCAGCACTGCAACATGGGACTTTCAAAGTCAGTTGGCATGCAATGTTTTTTCTTGACTGCATGCAAGGCTATTACACACAACTAATAGTGTCAATTATTCATCTGAACACAAGTCTTGTTACTATTCGGCCTATTTTATCACTTGTTTCTTTTTCCCCTCCTTTGTAAAGCATTTTTACTGTGCTACTATAGTCCAAAGGAAGTGGATGATGACAGATGATTGTATATACACACACAAACATTGAAGCTAGACTTCAGGCAACTAAAAGGTGCAGTACGTATCTTTTAGACGTGTTAGTGAACAACATACATGGTGGGTAATGTAGAGGTGCGTGTATACATGGGACAATTACAGGACATCTATGTTGTAATTATCTGAGGAATACATGGACTTCTTCCGTCAATGATTGTGACATGTCTTCAATGACGAAACAGGGGATAAGAAAGATGGAAATGTAATTTCCACAGTGTAATTGACAGACTGTAGCATGTTACATTCAAAGAGCAATTTAGAAACATTTGTTTTGCTATTAGATTCATAATGGTCACCTGGGACAAGTAATTAGTGAAAACCAGAGTTCAGCGGTTAGCATTAAAGCGATAGAACAAAGTCATCCTAATAGGCTAGTATTAGCCTAAAGCAGGGTTTCCCAAACTCGGGCCACGTTTTGGGAGTTTTTGCCCTACCACTACACAGCTGATTCAAATAATCAACTCATCATCAAGCTGGGAGTATTAGAATCAGATGTGGAGTGCTTGGGCAAAACACACACCCCTTGGGGACCCCAGGACCGCGTTTGGGAAACGCTGGGCTAAAGAGCTAATACTAAAAGGGACTCCCCATGATGTGCGCACACATGGGCAGTACCCGAGTTGAACCACAAGATGTCCTCCGTGCTCCACTGTAAAGTTTTGGCCTCTGCATGAGTCTCTCAGCAGCACTGCAACATGGGACTTTCAAAGTCAGTTGGCATGCAATGTTTTTTCTTGACTGCATGCAAGGCTATTACACACAACTAATAGTGTCAATTATTCATCTGAACACAATTCTTGATACTATTCGGCCTATATTATCACTCGTTTCTTTTTCCCCTCCTTTGTAAAGCATTTTACTGTGCTACTATAGTCCAAAGGAAGTGGATGATGCCAGATGGTTGTATATACACACACAAACATTGAAGCTAGACTTCAGGCAACTAAAAGGTGCAATTCGTAGCTTTTAGACGTGTTAGTGAACAACATACATGGTGGGTAATATAGAGGTGCGTGTATACATGGAACAATTACAGGACATCTATTATGTAATTATCTGAGGAATACATGGACTTTTTCCGTCAATGATTGTGACATGTCTTCAATGACGACACAGCGGATAAGAAAGATGGAAATGAAATTTCCACAGTGTAATTGACAGACTGTGGCATGTTACATTCAAAGAGCAATTTAGAAACATTTGTTTTGCTATTAGATTCACAATGGTCACCTGGGACAAGTAATTAGTGAAAACCAGAGTTCAGCGGTTGGCATTAAAGCGATAGAACCAAGTCATCCTAATAGGCTAGTATTAGCCTAAAGCCATGTTTCCCAAACACGGGCCACGTTTTGGGAGTTTTTGCCCTAGCGCTACACAGCTGATTCAAATAATCAACTCATCATCAAGCTGGGAGTATTAGAATCAGCTGTGGAGTGCTTGTGCAAAACGCACACCCCTTGGGGACCCCAGGACCGCGTTTGGGAAACGCTGGGCTAAAGAGATAATACTAAAAGGGACTCCCCATGATGTGCGCACACATGGGCAGTACCCAAGTTGAACCACAAGATGTTCTCCGTGCTCCAATGTAAAGTTTTGGACTCTGCATGAGTCTCTCAGCAGCACTGCAACATGGGACTTTCAAAGTCAGTTGGCATGCAATGTTTTTTCTTGACTGCATGCAAGGCTATTACACACAACTAATAGTGTCAATTATTCATCTGAACACAATTCTTGTTACTATTCGGCCTATATTATCACTCGTTTCTTTTTCCCCTCCTTTGTAAAGCATTTTACTGTGCTACTATAGTCCAAAGGAAGTGGATGATGAAAGATGGTTGTATATACACACAAACATTGAAGCTAGACTTCAGGCAGCTAAAAGGTGCATTACGTAGCTTTTAAATGGGTTAGTGAATAACATTCATGGTGGGTAATGTAGAGGTGCGTGTATACATGGAACAATTACAGGACATCTATGTTGTAATTATCTGAGGAATACATGGACTTTTTCCGTCAATGATTGTGACATGTCTTCAATGACGACACAGGGGATAAGAAAGATGGAAATGTGATTTCCACAGTCTAATTGACAGACTGTAGCATGTTACATTCAAAGAGCAATTTAGAAACATTTGTTTTGCTATTAGATTCATAATGGTCACCTGGGACAAGTAATTAGTGAAAACCAGAGATCAGCGGTTGGCATTAAAGCGATAGAACCAAGTCATCCTAATAGGCTAGTATTAGCCTAAAGCAGGGTTTCCCAAACTCGGGCCACGTTTTGGGAGTTTTTGCCCTAGCACTACACAGCTGATGCAAATAATCAACTCATCATCAAGCTGGGAGTATTATAATCAGTTGTGGAGTGCTAGGGCAAAATGCGCACCCCTTGGGGACCCCAGGACCGCGTTTGGGAAACACTGGGCTAAAGAGCTAATACTAAAAGGGACTCCCCATGATGTGAGCACACATGGGCGGTACCCGAGTTGAACCACAAGATGTCCTCCTGCTCCACTGTAAAGTTTTGGCCTCTGCATGAGTCTCTCAGCAGCACTGCAACATTGGACTTTCGAAGATAGTTGGCATGCATTGTTTTTTCTTGACTGCATGCAAGGCTATTACACACAACTAATAGTGTCAATTATTCATTTGAACACAAGTCTTGTTACTATTCGGCCTATATTATCACTTGTTTCTTTTTCCCCTCCTTTGTAAAGCATTTTTACTGTGCTACTATAGTCCAAAGGAAGTGGATGATGCCAGATGGTTGTATATACACACACAAACATTGAAGCTAGACTTCAGGCAACTAAAAGGTGCAATACCTAGCTTTTAGTCGTGTTAGTGAACAACATACATGGTGGGTAATGTAGAGGTGCGTGTATACATGGAACAATTACAGGACATCTATGTTGTAATTATCTGAGGAATACATGGACTTTTTCCGTCAATGATTGTGATTCAATGACGACACAGGGGATAAGAAAGATGGAAATGTAATTTCCACAGTGTAATTGACAGACTGTGGCATGTTACATTCAAAGAGCAATTTAGAAACATTTGTTTTGCTATTAGATTCATACTGGTCACCTGGGACAAAGAATTAGTGAAAACCAGAGTTCAGCGGTTGGCATTAAAGCGATAGAACCAAGTCATCCTAATAGGCTAGTATTAGCCTAAAGCAGGGTTTCCCAAACTCGGGCCACGTTTTTGGAGTTTTTGCCCTAGCACTACACAGCTGTTTCAAATAATCAACTCATCATCAAGCTGGGAGTATTAGAATCAGCTGTGGAATGCTAGGGCAAAACGCACACCCCTTGGGGACCCCAGGACCACGTTTGGGAAACGCTGGGCTAAAGAGCTAATACTAAAAGGGACTCCCCATGATGTGCGCACACATGGGCAGTACCCGAGATGAACCACAAGATGTCCTCCGTGCTTCACTGTAAAGTTTTGGCCTCTGCATGAGTCTCTCAGCAGCACTGCAACATGGGACTTTCAAAGTCAGTTGGCATGCAATGTTTTTTCTTGACTGCATGCAAGGCTATTACACACAACTAATAGTGTCAATTATTCATCTGAATACAATTCCTGTTACTATTCGGCCTATATTATCACTCGTTTCTTTTTCCCCTCCTTTGTAAAGCATTTTTACTGTGCTACTATAGTCCAAAGGAAGTGGATGATGCCAGATGGTTGTATATACACACACAAACATTGAAGCTAGATTTCAGGCAACTAAAAGGTGCAATACGTAGCTTTTAGACGTGTTAGTGAACAACATACATGGTGGGTAATGGAGAGGTGCGTGTATACATGGAACAATTACAGGACATCTATGTTGTAATTATCTGAGGAATAAATTGACTTTTTCCGTCAATGATTGTGACATGTCTTCAATGACGACACAGGGGATAAGAAAGATGGAAATGTTATTTCCACAGTCTAATTGACAGACTGTAGCATGTTACATTCAAAGAGCAATTTAGAAACATTTGTTTTGCTATTAGATTCATAATGGTCACCTGGGACCAGTAATTAGTGAAAACCAGAGATCAGCGGTTGGCATTAAAGCGATAGAACCAAGTCATCCTAATAGGCTAGTATTAGCCTAAAGCAGGGTTTCCCAAACTCGGGCCACGTTTTGGGAGTTTTTACCCTAGCACTACACAGCTGATGCAAATAATCAACTCATCATCAAGCTGGGAGTATTATAATCAGTTGTGGAGTGCTAGGGCAAAATGCGCACCCCTTGGGGACCCCAGGACCGCGTTTGGGAAACACTGGGCTAAAGAGCTAATACTAAAAGGGACTCCCCATGATGTGAGCACACATGGGCGGTACCCGAGTTGAACCACAAGATGTCCTCCTGCTCCACTGTAAAGTTTTGGCCTCTGCATGAGTCTCTCAGCAGCACTGCAACATTGGACTTTCGAAGATAGTTGGCATGCATTGTTTTTTCTTGACTGCATGCAAGGCTATTACACACAACTAATAGTGTCAATTATTCATTTGAACACAAGTCTTGTTACTTTTCGGCCTATATTATCACTTGTTTCTTTTTCCCCTCCTTTGTAAAGCATTTTTACTGTGCTACTATAGTCCAAAGGAAGTGGATGATGCCAGATGGTTGTATATACACACACAAACATTGAAGCTAGACTTCAGGCAACTAAAAGGTGCAATACCTAGCTTTTAGTCGTGTTAGTGAACAACATACATGGTGGGTAATGTAGAGGTGCGTGTATACATGGAACAATTACAGGACATCTATGTTGTAATTATCTGAGGAATACATGGACTTTTTCCGTCAATGATTGTGACATGTCTTCAATGACGACACAGGGGATAAGAAAGATGGAAATGTAATTTCCACAGTGTAATTGACAGACTGTGGCATGTTACATTCAAAGAGCAATTTAGAAACATTTGTTTTGCTATTAGATTCATACTGGTCACCTGGGACAAAGAATTAGTGAAAACCAGAGTTCAGCGGTTGGCATTAAAGCGATAGAACCAAGTCATCCTAATAGGCTAGTATTAGCCTAAAGCAGGGTTTCCCAAACTCGGGCCACGTTTTGGGAGTTTTTGCCCTAGCACTACACAGCTGATTCAAATAATCAACTCATCATCAAGCTGGGAGTATAAGAATCAGCTGTGGAGTGCTAGGGCAAAAACGCGCACCCCTTGGGGACCCCAGGACCGCGTTTCGGAAACGCTGGGCTAAAGAGCTAATACTAAAAGGGACTCCCCATGATGTGCGCACACATGGGCAGTACCCGAGTTGAACCACAAGATGTCCTCCGTGCTTCTCAGTAAAGTTTTGGCCTCTGCATGAGTCTCTCAGCAGCACTGCAACATGGGACTTTCGAAGATAGTTGGCATGCATTGTTTTTTCTTGACTGCATGCAAGGCTATTACACACAACTAATAGTGTCAATTATTCATTTGAACACAAGTCTTGTTACTATTCGGCCTATATTATCACTTGTTTATTTTTCCCCTCCTTTGTAAAGCATTTTTACTGTGCTACTATAGTCCAAAGGAAGTGGATGATGCCAGATGGTTGTATATACACACACAAACATTGAAGCTAGACTTCAGGCAACTAAAAGGTGCAATACCTAGCTTTTAGTCGTGTTAGTGAACAACATACATGGTGGGTAATGGAGAGGTGCGTGTATACATGGAACAATTACAGGACATCTATGTTGTAATTATCTGAGGAATACATGGACTTTTTCCGTCAATGATTGTGACATGTCTTCAATGACGACACAGGGGATAAGAAAGATGGAAATGTAATTTCCACAGTGTAATTGACAGACTGTGGCATGTTACATTCAAAGAGCAATTTAGAAACATTTGTTTTGCTGTTAGATTCATACTGGTCACCTGGGACAAAGAATTAGTGAAAACCAGAGTTCAGCGGTTGGCATTAAAGCGATAGAACCAAGTCATCCTAATAGGCTAGTATTAGCCTAAAGCAGGGTTTCCAAAACTCGGGCCACGTTTTGGGAGTTTTTGCCCTAGCACTACACAGCTGTTTCAAATAATCAACTCATCATCAAGCTGGGAGTATTAGAATCAGCTGTGGAATGCTAGGGCAAAACGCACACCCCTTGGGGACCCCAGGACCACGTTTGGGAAACGCTGGGCTAAAGAGCTAATACTAAAAGGGACTCCCCATGATGTGCGCACACATGGGCAGTACCCGAGATGAACCACAAGATGTCCTCCGTGCTTCACTGTAAAGTTTTGGCCTCTGCATGAGTCTCTCAGCAGCACTGCAACATGGGACTTTCAAAGTCAGTTGGCATGCAATGTTTTTTCTTGACTGCATGCAAGGCTATTACACACAACTAATAGTGTCAATTATTCATCTGAATACAATTCTTGTTACTATTCGGCCTATATTATCACTCGTTTCTTTTTCCCCTCCTTTGTAAAGCATTTTTACTGTGCTACTATAGTCCAAAGGAAGTGGATGATGCCAGATGGTTGTATATACACACACAAACATTGAAGCTAGATTTCGGGCAACTAAAAGGTGCAATACGTAGCTTTTAGACGTGTTAGTGAACAACATACATGGTGGGTAATGGAGAGGTGCGTGTATACATGGAACAATTACAGGACATCTATGTTGTAATTATCTGAGGAATAAATTGACTTTTTCCGTCAATGATTGTGACATGTCTTCAATGACGACACAGGGGATAAGAAAGATGGAAATGTTATTTCCACAGTCTAATTGACAGACTGTAGCATGTTACATTCAAAGAGCAATTTAGAAACATTTGTTTTGCTATTAGATTCATAATGGTCACCTGGGACAAGTAATTAGTGAAAACCAGAGATCAGCGGTTGGCATTAAAGCGATAGAACCAAGTCATCCTAATAGGCTAGTATTAGCCTAAAGCAGGGTTTCCCAAACTCGGGCCACGTTTTGGGTGTTTTTGCCCTAGCACTACACAGCTGATTCAAATAATCAACTCATCATCAAGCTGGGAGTATAAGAATCAGCTGTGGAGTGCTAGGGCAAAAACGCGCACCCCTTGGGGACCCCAGGACCGCGTTTCGGAAACGCTGGGCTAAAGAGCTAATACTAAAAGGGACTCCCCATGATGTGCGCACACATGGGCAGTACCCGAGTTGAACCACAAGATGTCCTCCGTGCTTCTCAGTAAAGTTTTGGCCTCTGCATGAGTCTCTCAGCAGCACTGCAACATGGGACTTTCGAAGATAGTTGGCATGCATTGTTTTTTCTTGACTGCATGCAAGGCTATTACACACAACTAATAGTGTCAATTATTCATTTGAACACAAGTCTTGTTACTATTCGGCCTATATTATCACTTGTTTCTTTTTCCCCTCCTTTGTAAAGCATTTTTACTGTGCTACTATAGTCCAAAGGAAGTGGATGATGCCAGATGGTTGTATATACACACACAAACATTGAAGCTAGACTTCAGGCAACTAAAAGGTGCAATACCTAGCTTTTAGTCGTGTTAGTGAACAACATACATGGTGGGTAATGGAGAGGTGCGTGTATACATGGAACAATTACAGGACATCTATGTTGTAATTATCTGAGGAATAAATTGACATTTTCCGTCAATGATTGTGACATGGCTTCAATGACGACACAGGGGATAAGAAAGATGGAAATGTTATTTCCACAGTGTAATTGACAGACTGTGGCATGTTACATTCAAAGAGCAATTTAGAAACATTTGTTTTGCTATTAGATTCATAATGGTCACCTGGGACAAGTAATTAGTGAAAACCAGAGATCAGCGGTTGGCATTAAAGCGATAGAGCCAAGTCATCCTAATAGGCTAGTATTAGCCTAAAGCAGGGTTTCCCAAACTCGGGCCACGTTTTGGGAGTTTTTGCCCTAGCACTACACAGCTGATTCAAATAATCAACTCATCATCAAGCTGGGAGTATAAGAATCAGCTGTGGAGTGCTAGGGCAAAAACGCGCACCCCTTGGGGACCCCAGGACCGCGTTTCGGAAACGCTGGGCTAAAGAGCTAATACTAAAAGGGACTCCCCATGATGTGCGCACACATGGGCAGTACCCGAGTTGAACCACAAGATGTCCTCCGTGCTCCACTGTAAAGTTTTGGCCTCTGCATGAGTCTCTCAGCAGCACTGCAACATGGGACTTTCAAAGTCAGTTGGCATGCAATGTTTTTTCTTGACTGCATGCAAGGCTATTACACACAACTAATAGTGTCAATTATTCATCTGAACACAATTCTTGATACTATTCGGCCTATATTATCACTTGTTTCTTTTTCCCCTCCTTTGTAAAACATTTTACTGTGCTACTATAGTCCAAAGGAAGTGGATGATGCCAGATGGTTGTATATACACACACAAACATTGAAGCTAGACTTCAGGCAACTAAAAGGTGCAATACGTAGCTTTTAGACGTGTTAGTGAACAACATACATGGTGGGTAATGTATAGGTGCGTGTATACATGGGACAATTACAGGACATCTATGTTGTAATTATCTGAGGAATACATGGACTATTTCCGTCAATGATTGTGACATGTCTTCAATGACGAAACAGGGGATAAGAAAGATGGAAATGTAATTTCCACAGTGTAATTGACAGACTGTAGCATGTTACATTCAAAGAGCAATTTAGAAACATTTGTTTTGCTATTAGATTCATAATGGTCACCTGGGACAAGTAATTAGTGAAAAAAAGAGTTCAGCGGTTGGCATTAAAGCGATAGAACAAAGTCATCCTAATAGGCTAGTATTAGCCTAAAGCAGGGTTTCCCAAACTCGGGCCACGTTTTGGGAGTTTTTGCCCTAGCGCTACACAGCTGATTCAAATAATCAACTCATCATCAAGCTGGGAGTATTAGAATCAGCTGTGGAGTGCTTGGGTAAAACACACACCCCTTGGGGACCCCAGGACCGCGTTTGGGAAACGCTGGGCTAAAGAGCTAATACTAAAAGGGACTCCCCATGAGTGTGCGCACACATGGGCAGTACCCGAGTTGAACCACAAGATGTCCTCCTTCTCCACTGTAAAGTTTTGGCCTCTGCATGAGTCTCTCAGCAGCACTGCAACATGGGACTTTCAAAGTCAGTTGGCATGCAATGTTTTTTCTTGACTGCATGCAAGGCTATTACACACAACTAATAGTGTCAATTATTCATCTGAACACAAGTCTTGTTACTATTCGGCCTATTTTATCACTTGTTTCTTTTTCCCCTCCTTTGTAAAGCATTTTTACTGTGCTACTATAGTCCAAAGGAAGTGGATGATGACAGATGATTGTATATACACACACAAACATTGAAGCTAGACTTCAGGCAACTAAAAGGTGCAGTACGTAGCTTTTAGACGTGTTAGTGAACAACATACATGGTGGGTAATGTAGAGGTGCGTGTATACATGGGACAATTACAGGACATCTATGTTGTAATTATCTGAGGAATACATGGACTTCTTCCGTCAATGATTGTGACATGTCTTCAATGACGAAACAGGGGATAAGAAAGATGGAAATGTAATTTCCACAGTGTAATTGACAGACTGTAGCATGTTACATTCAAAGAGCAATTTAGAAACATTTGTTTTGCTATTAGATTCATAATGGTCACCTGGGACAAGTAATTAGTGAAAACCAGAGTTCAGCGGTTAGCATTAAAGCGATAGAACAAAGTCATCCTAATAGGCTAGTATTAGCCTAAAGCAGGGTTTCCCAAACTCGGGCCACGTTTTGGGAGTTTTTGCCCTACCACTACACAGCTGATTCAAATAATCAACTCATCATCAAGCTGGGAGTATTAGAATCAGATGTGGAGTGCTTGGGCAAAACACACACCCCTTGGGGACCCCAGGACCGCGTTTGGGAAACGCTGGGCTAAAGAGCTAATACTAAAAGGGACTCCCCATGATGTGCGCACACATGGGCAGTACCCGAGTTGAACCACAAGATGTCCTCCGTGCTCCACTGTAAAGTTTTGGCCTCTGCATGAGTCTCTCAGCAGCACTGCAACATGGGACTTTCAAAGTCAGTTGGCATGCAATGTTTTTTCTTGACTGCATGCAAGGCTATTACACACAACTAATAGTGTCAATTATTCATCTGAATACAATTCCTGTTACTATTCGGCCTATATTATCACTCGTTTCTTTTTCCCCTCCTTTGTAAAGCATTTTTACTGTGCTACTATAGTCCAAAGGAAGTGGATGATGCCAGATGGTTGTATATACACACACAAACATTGAAGCTAGATTTCAGGCAACTAAAAGGTGCAATACGTAGCTTTTAGACGTGTTAGTGAACAACATACATGGTGGGTAATGGAGAGGTGCGTGTATACATGGAACAATTACAGGACATCTATGTTGTAATTATCTGAGGAATAAATTGACTTTTTCCGTCAATGTTTGTAACATGTCTTCAATGACGACACAGGGGATAAGAAAGATGGAAATGTTATTTCCACAGTCTAATTGACAGACTGTAGCATGTTACATTCAAAGAGCAATTTAGAAACATTTGTTTTGCTATTAGATTCATAATGGTCACCTGGGACCAGTAATTAGTGAAAACCAGAGATCAGCGGTTGGCATTAAAGCGATAGAACCAAGTCATCCTAATAGGCTAGTATTAGCCTAAAGCAGGGTTTCCCAAACTCGGGCCACGTTTTGGGAGTTTTTACCCTAGCACTACACAGCTGATGCAAATAATCAACTCATCATCAAGCTGGGAGTATTATAATCAGTTGTGGAGTGCTAGGGCAAAATGCGCACCCCTTGGGGACCCCAGGACCGCGTTTGGGAAACACTGGGCTAAAGAGCTAATACTAAAAGGGACTCCCCATGATGTGAGCACACATGGGCGGTACCCGAGTTGAACCACAAGATGTCCTCCTGCTCCACTGTAAAGTTTTGGCCTCTGCATGAGTCTCTCAGCAGCACTGCAACATTGGACTTTCGAAGATAGTTGGCATGCATTGTTTTTTCTTGACTGCATGCAAGGCTATTACACACAACTAATAGTGTCAATTATTCATTTGAACACAAGTCTTGTTACTTTTCGGCCTATATTATCACTTGTTTCTTTTTCCCCTCCTTTGTAAAGCATTTTTACTGTGCTACTATAGTCCAAAGGAAGTGGATGATGCCAGATGGTTGTATATACACACACAAACATTGAAGCTAGACTTCAGGCAACTAAAAGGTGCAATACCTAGCTTTTAGTCGTGTTAGTGAACAACATACATGGTGGGTAATGTAGAGGTGCGTGTATACATGGAACAATTACAGGACATCTATGTTGTAATTATCTGAGGAATACATGGACTTTTTCCGTCAATGATTGTGACATGTCTTCAATGACGACACAGGGGATAAGAAAGATGGAAATGTAATTTCCACAGTGTAATTGACAGACTGTGGCATGTTACATTCAAAGAGCAATTTAGAAACATTTGTTTTGCTATTAGATTCATACTGGTCACCTGGGACAAAGAATTAGTGAAAACCAGAGATCAGCGGTTGGCATTAAAGCGATAGAACCAAGTCATCCTAATAGGCTAGTATTAGCCTAAAGCAGGGTTTCCCAAACTCGGGCCACGTTTTGGGTGTTTTTGCCCTAGCACTACACAGCTGATTCAAATAATCAACTCATCATCAAGCTGGGAGTATAAGAATCAGCTGTGGAGTGCTAGGGCAAAAACGCGCACCCCTTGGGGACCCCAGGACCGCGTTTCGGAAACGCTGGGCTAAAGAGCTAATACTAAAAGGGACTCCCCATGATGTGCGCACACATGGGCAGTACCCGAGTTGAACCACAAGATGTCCTCCGTGCTTCTCAGTAAAGTTTTGGCCTCTGCATGAGTCTCTCAGCAGCACTGCAACATGGGACTTTCGAAGATAGTTGGCATGCATTGTTTTTTCTTGACTGCATGCAAGGCTATTACACACAACTAATAGTGTCAATTATTCATTTGAACACAAGTCTTGTTACTATTCGGCCTATATTATCACTTGTTTCTTTTTCCCCTCCTTTGTAAAGCATTTTTACTGTGCTACTATAGTCCAAAGGAAGTGGATGATGCCAGATGGTTGTATATACACACACAAACATTGAAGCTAGACTTCAGGCAACTAAAAGGTGCAATACCTAGCTTTTAGTCGTGTTAGTGAACAACATACATGGTGGGTAATGGAGAGGTGCGTGTATACATGGAACAATTACAGGACATCTATGTTGTAATTATCTGAGGAATAAATTGACATTTTCCGTCAATGATTGTGACATGGCTTCAATGACGACACAGGGGATAAGAAAGATGGAAATGTTATTTCCACAGTGTAATTGACAGACTGTGGCATGTTACATTCAAAGAGCAATTTAGAAACATTTGTTTTGCTATTAGATTCATAATGGTCACCTGGGACAAGTAATTAGTGAAAACCAGAGATCAGCGGTTGGCATTAAAGCGATAGAACCAAGTCATCCTAATAGGCTAGTATTAGCCTAAAGCAGGGTTTCCCAAACTCGGGCCACGTTTTGGGAGTTTTTGCCCTAGCACTACACAGCTGATTCAAATAATCAACTCATCATCAAGCTGGGAGTATAAGAATCAGCTGTGGAGTGCTAGGGCAAAAACGCGCACCCCTTGGGGACCCCAGGACCGCGTTTCGGAAACGCTGGGCTAAAGAGCTAATACTAAAAGGGACTCCCCATGATGTGCGCACACATGGGCAGTACCCGAGTTGAACCACAAGATGTCCTCCGTGCTCCACTGTAAAGTTTTGGCCTCTGCATGAGTCTCTCAGCAGCACTGCAACATGGGACTTTCAAAGTCAGTTGGCATGCAATGTTTTTTCTTGACTGCATGCAAGGCTATTACACACAACTAATAGTGTCAATTATTCATCTGAACACAATTCTTGATACTATTCGGCCTATATTATCACTTGTTTCTTTTTCCCCTCCTTTGTAAAACATTTTACTGTGCTACTATAGTCCAAAGGAAGTGGATGATGCCAGATGGTTGTATATACACACACAAACATTGAAGCTAGACTTCAGGCAACTAAAAGGTGCAATACGTAGCTTTTAGACGTGTTAGTGAACAACATACATGGTGGGTAATGTATAGGTGCGTGTATACATGGGACAATTACAGGACATCTATGTTGTAATTATCTGAGGAATACATGGACTATTTCCGTCAATGATTGTGACATGTCTTCAATGACGAAACAGGGGATAAGAAAGATGGAAATGTAATTTCCACAGTGTAATTGACAGACTGTAGCATGTTACATTCAAAGAGCAATTTAGAAACATTTGTTTTGCTATTAGATTCATAATGGTCACCTGGGACAAGTAATTAGTGAAAAAAAGAGTTCAGCGGTTGGCATTAAAGCGATAGAACAAAGTCATCCTAATAGGCTAGTATTAGCCTAAAGCAGGGTTTCCCAAACTCGGGCCACGTTTTGGGAGTTTTTGCCCTAGCGCTACACAGCTGATTCAAATAATCAACTCATCATCAAGCTGGGAGTATTAGAATCAGCTGTGGAGTGCTTGGGTAAAACACACACCCCTTGGGGACCCCAGGACCGCGTTTGGGAAACGCTGGGCTAAAGAGCTAATACTAAAAGGGACTCCCCATGAGTGTGCGCACACATGGGCAGTACCCGAGTTGAACCACAAGATGTCCTCCTTCTCCACTGTAAAGTTTTGGCCTCTGCATGAGTCTCTCAGCAGCACTGCAACATGGGACTTTCAAAGTCAGTTGGCATGCAATGTTTTTTCTTGACTGCATGCAAGGCTATTACACACAACTAATAGTGTCAATTATTCATCTGAACACAAGTCTTGTTACTATTCGGCCTATTTTATCACTTGTTTCTTTTTCCCCTCCTTTGTAAAGCATTTTTACTGTGCTACTATAGTCCAAAGGAAGTGGATGATGACAGATGATTGTATATACACACACAAACATTGAAGCTAGACTTCAGGCAACTAAAAGGTGCAGTACGTAGCTTTTAGACGTGTTAGTGAACAACATACATGGTGGGTAATGTAGAGGTGCGTGTATACATGGGACAATTACAGGACATCTATGTTGTAATTATCTGAGGAATACATGGACTTCTTCCGTCAATGATTGTGACATGTCTTCAATGACGAAACAGGGGATAAGAAAGATGGAAATGTAATTTCCACAGTGTAATTGACAGACTGTAGCATGTTACATTCAAAGAGCAATTTAGAAACATTTGTTTTGCTATTAGATTCATAATGGTCACCTGGGACAAGTAATTAGTGAAAACCGGAGTTCAGCGGTTAGCATTAAAGCGATAGAACAAAGTCATCCTAATAGGCTAGTATTAGCCTAAAGCAGGGTTTCCCAAACTCGGGCCACGTTTTGGGAGTTTTTGCCCTACCACTACACAGCTGATTCAAATAATCAACTCATCATCAAGCTGGGAGTATTAGAATCAGATGTGGAGTGCTTGGGCAAAACACACACCCCTTGGGGACCCCAGGACCGCGTTTGGGAAACGCTGGGCTAAAGAGCTAATACTAAAAGGGACTCCCCATGATGTGCGCACACATGGGCAGTACCCGAGTTGAACCACAAGATGTCCTCCGTGCTCCACTGTAAAGTTTTGGCCTCTGCATGAGTCTCTCAGCAGCACTGCAACATGGGACTTTCAAAGTCAGTTGGCATGCAATGTTTTTTCTTGACTGCATGCAAGGCTATTACACACAACTAATAGTGTCAATTATTCATCTGAACACAATTCTTGATACTATTCGGCCTATATTATCACTTGTTTCTTTTTCCCCTCCTTTGTAAAGCATTTTACTGTGCTACTATAGTCCAAAGGAAGTGGATGATGCCAGATGGTTGTATATACACACACAAACATTGAAGCTAGACTTCAGGCAACTAAAAGGTGCAATTCGTAGCTTTTAGACGTGTTAGTGAACAACATACATGGTGGGTAATATAGAGGTGCGTGTATACATGGAACAATTACAGGACATCTATTATGTAATTATCTGAGGAATACATGGACTTTTTCCGTCAATGATTGTGACATGTCTTCAATGACGACACAGCGGATAAGAAAGATGGAAATGAAATTTCCACAGTGTAATTGACAGACTGTGGCATGTTACATTCAAAGAGCAATTTAGAAACATTTGTTTTGCTATTAGATTCACAATGGTCACCTGGGACAAGTAATTAGTGAAAACCAGAGTTCAGCGGTTGGCATTAAAGCGATAGAACCAAGTCATCCTAATAGGCTAGTATTAGCCTAAAGCCGTGTTTCCCAAACTCGGGCCACGTTTTGGGAGTTTTTGCCCTAGCGCTACACAGCTGATTCAAATAATCAACTCATCATCAAGCTGGGAGTATTAGAATCAGCTGTGGAGTGCTTGTGCAAAACGCACACCCCTTGGGGACCCCAGGACCGCGTTTGGGAAACGCTGGGCTAAAGAGATAATACTAAAAGGGACTCCCCATGATGTGCGCACACATGGGCAGTACCCAAGTTGAACCACAAGATGTTCTCCGTGCTCCAATGTAAAGTTTTGGACTCTGCATGAGTCTCTCAGCAGCACTGCAACATGGGACTTTCAAAGTCAGTTGGCATGCAATGTTTTTTCTTGACTGCATGCAAGGCTATTACACACAACTAATAGTGTCAATTATTCATCTGAACACAATTCTTGTTACTATTCGGCCTATATTATCACTCGTTTCTTTTTCCCCTCCTTTGTAAAGCATTTTACTGTGCTACTATAGTCCAAAGGAAGTGGATGATGAAAGATGGTTGTATATACACACAAACATTGAAGCTAGACTTCAGGCAGCTAAAAGGTGCATTACGTAGCTTTTAAATGGGTTAGTGAATAACATTCATGGTGGGTAATGTAGAGGTGCGTGTATACATGGAACAATTACAGGACATCTATGTTGTAATTATCTGAGGAATACATGGACTTTTTCCGTCAATGATTGTGACATGTCTTCAATGACGACACAGGGGATAAGAAAGATGGAAATGTGATTTCCACAGTCTAATTGACAGACTGTAGCATGTTACATTCAAAGAGCAATTTAGAAACATTTGTTTTGCTATTAGATTCATAATGGTCACCTGGGACAAGTAATTAGTGAAAACCAGAGATCAGCGGTTGGCATTAAAGCGATAGAATCAAGTCATCCTAATAGGCTAGTATTAGCCTAAAGCAGGGTTTCCCAAACTCGGGCCACGTTTTGGGAGTTTTTGCCCTAGCACTACACAGCTGATGCAAATAATCAACTCATCATCAAGCTGGGAGTATTATAATCAGTTGTGGAGTGCTAGGGCAAAATGCGCACCCCTTGGGGACCCCAGGACCGCGTTTGGGAAACACTGGGCTAAAGAGCTAATACTAAAAGGGACTCCCCATGATGTGAGCACACATGGGCGGTACCCGAGTTGAACCACAAGATGTCCTCCTGCTCCACTGTAAAGTTTTGGCCTCTGCATGAGTCTCTCAGCAGCACTGCAACATTGGACTTTCGAAGATAGTTGGCATGCATTGTTTTTTCTTGACTGCATGCAAGGCTATTACACACAACTAATAGTGTCAATTATTCATTTGAACACAAGTCTTGTTACTATTCGGCCTATATTATCACTTGTTTCTTTTTCCCCTCCTTTGTAAAGCATTTTTACTGTGCTACTATAGTCCAAAGGAAGTGGATGATGCCAGATGGTTGTATATACACACACAAACATTGAAGCTAGACTTCAGGCAACTAAAAGGTGCAATACCTAGCTTTTAGTCGTGTTAGTGAACAACATACATGGTGGGTAATGTAGAGGTGCGTGTATACATGGAACAATTACAGGACATCTATGTTGTAATTATCTGAGGAATACATGGACTTTTTCCGTCAATGATTGTGATTCAATGACGACACAGGGGATAAGAAAGATGGAAATGTAATTTCCACAGTGTAATTGACAGACTGTGGCATGTTACATTCAAAGAGCAATTTAGAAACATTTGTTTTGCTATTAGATTCATACTGGTCACCTGGGACAAAGAATTAGTGAAAACCAGAGTTCAGCGGTTGGCATTAAAGCGATAGAACCAAGTCATCCTAATAGGCTAGTATTAGCCTAAAGCAGGGTTTCCCAAACTCGGGCCACGTTTTGGGAGTTTTTGCCCTAGCACTACACAGCTGTTTCAAATAATCAACTCATCATCAAGCTGGGAGTATTAGAATCAGCTGTGGAATGCTAGGGCAAAACGCACACCCCTTGGGGACCCCAGGACCACGTTTGGGAAACGCTGGGCTAAAGAGCTAATACTAAAAGGGACTCCCCATGATGTGCGCACACATGGGCAGTACCCGAGATGAACCACAAGATGTCCTCCGTGCTTCACTGTAAAGTTTTGGCCTCTGCATGAGTCTCTCAGCAGCACTGCAACATGGGACTTTCAAAGTCAGTTGGCATGCAATGTTTTTTCTTGACTGCATGCAAGGCTATTACACACAACTAATAGTGTCAATTATTCATCTGAATACAATTCTTGTTACTATTCGGCCTATATTATCACTCGTTTCTTTTTCCCCTCCTTTGTAAAGCATTTTTACTGTGCTACTATAGTCCAAAGGAAGTGGATGATGCCAGATGGTTGTATATACACACACAAACATTGAAGCTAGATTTCAGGCAACTAAAAGGTGCAATACGTAGCTTTTAGACGTGTTAGTGAACAACATACATGGTGGGTAATGGAGAGGTGCGTGTATACATGGAACAATTACAGGACATCTATGTTGTAATTATCTGAGGAATAAATTGACTTTTTCCGTCAATGATTGTGACATGTCTTCAATGACGACACAGGGGATAAGAAAGATGGAAATGTTATTTCCACAGTCTAATTGACAGACTGTAGCATGTTACATTCAAAGAGCAATTTAGAAACATTTGTTTTGCTATTAGATTCATAATGGTCACCTGGGACAAGTAATTAGTGAAAACCAGAGATCAGCGGTTGGCATTAAAGCGATAGAACCAAGTCATCCTAATAGGCTAGTATTAGCCTAAAGCAGGGTTTCCCAAACTCGGGCCACGTTTTGGGTGTTTTTGCCCTAGCACTACACAGCTGATTCAAATAATCAACTCATCATCAAGCTGGGAGTATAAGAATCAGCTGTGGAGTGCTAGGGCAAAAACGCGCACCCCTTGGGGACCCCAGGACCGCGTTTCGGAAACGCTGGGCTAAAGAGCTAATACTAAAAGGGACTCCCCATGATGTGCGCACACATGGGCAGTACCCGAGTTGAACCACAAGATGTCCTCCGTGCTTCTCAGTAAAGTTTTGGCCTCTGCATGAGTCTCTCAGCAGCACTGCAACATGGGACTTTCGAAGATAGTTGGCATGCATTGTTTTTTCTTGACTGCATGCAAGGCTATTACACACAACTAATAGTGTCAATTATTCATTTGAACACAAGTCTTGTTACTATTCGGCCTATATTATCACTTGTTTCTTTTTCCCCTCCTTTGTAAAGCATTTTTACTGTGCTACTATAGTCCAAAGGAAGTGGATGATGCCAGATGGTTGTATATACACACACAAACATTGAAGCTAGACTTCAGGCAACTAAAAGGTGCAATACCTAGCTTTTAGTCGTGTTAGTGAACAACATACATGGTGGGTAATGGAGAGGTGCGTGTATACATGGAACAATTACAGGACATCTATGTTGTAATTATCTGAGGAATAAATTGACATTTTCCGTCAATGATTGTGACATGGCTTCAATGACGACACAGGGGATAAGAAAGATGGAAATGTTATTTCCACAGTGTAATTGACAGACTGTGGCATGTTACATTCAAAGAGCAATTTAGAAACATTTGTTTTGCTATTAGATTCATAATGGTCACCTGGGACAAGTAATTAGTGAAAACCAGAGATCAGCGGTTGGCATTAAAGCGATAGAACCAAGTCATCCTAATAGGCTAGTATTAGCCTAAAGCAGGGTTTCCCAAACTCGGGCCACGTTTTGGGAGTTTTTGCCCTAGCACTACACAGCTGATTCAAATAATCAACTCATCATCAAGCTGGGAGTATAAGAATCAGCTGTGGAGTGCTAGGGCAAAAACGCCACCCCTTGGGGACCCCAGGACCGCGTTTCGGAAACGCTGGGCTAAAGAGCTAATACTAAAAGGGACTCCCCATGATGTGCGCACACATGGGCAGTACCCGAGTTGAACCACAAGATGTCCTCCGTGCTCCACTGTAAAGTTTTGGCCTCTGCATGAGTCTCTCAGCAGCACTGCAACATGGGACTTTCAAAGTCAGTTGGCATGCAATGTTTTTTCTTGACTGCATGCAAGGCTATTACACACAACTAATAGTGTCAATTATTCATCTGAACACAATTCTTGATACTATTCGGCCTATATTATCACTTGTTTCTTTTTCCCCTCCTTTGTAAAGCATTTTACTGTGCTACTATAGTCCAAAGGAAGTGGATGATGCCAGATGGTTGTATATACACACACAAACATTGAAGCTAGACTTCAGGCAACTAAAAGGTGCAATACGTAGCTTTTAGACGTGTTAGTGAACAACATACATGGTGGGTAATGTATAGGTGCGTGTATACATGGGACAATTACAGGACATCTATGTTGTAATTATCTGAGGAATACATGGACTATTTCCGTCAATGATTGTGACATGTCTTCAATGACGAAACAGGGGATAAGAAAGATGGAAATGTAATTTCCACAGTGTAATTGACAGACTGTAGCATGTTACATTCAAAGAGCAATTTAGAAACATTTGTTTTGCTATTAGATTCATAATGGTCACCTGGGACAAGTAATTAGTGAAAAAAAGAGTTCAGCGGTTGGCATTAAAGCGATAGAACAAAGTCATCCTAATAGGCTAGTATTAGCCTAAAGCAGGGTTTCCCAAACTCGGGCCACGTTTTGGGAGTTTTTGCCCTAGCGCTACACAGCTGATTCAAATAATCAACTCATCATCAAGCTGGGAGTATTAGAATCAGCTGTGGAGTGCTTGGGTAAAACACACACCCCTTGGGGACCCCAGGACCGCGTTTGGGAAACGCTGGGCTAAAGAGCTAATACTAAAAGGGACTCCCCATGATGTGCGCACACATGGGCAGTACCCGAGTTGAACCACAAGATGTCCTCCTTCTCCACTGTAAAGTTTTGGCCTCTGCATGAGTCTCTCAGCAGCACTGCAACATGGGACTTTCAAAGTCAGTTGGCATGCAATGTTTTTTCTTGACTGCATGCAAGGCTATTACACACAACTAATAGTGTCAATTATTCATCTGAACACAAGTCTTGTTACTATTCGGCCTATTTTATCACTTGTTTCTTTTTCCCCTCCTTTGTAAAGCATTTTTACTGTGCTACTATAGTCCAAAGGAAGTGGATGATGACAGATGATTGTATATACACACACAAACATTGAAGCTAGACTTCAGGCAACTAAAAGGTGCAGTACGTAGCTTTTAGACGTGTTAGTGAACAACATACATGGTGGGTAATGTAGAGGTGCGTGTATACATGGGACAATTACAGGACATCTATGTTGTAATTATCTGAGGAATACATGGACTTCTTCCGTCAATGATTGTGACATGTCTTCAATGACGAAACAGGGGATAAGAAAGATGGAAATGTAATTTCCACAGTGTAATTGACAGACTGTAGCATGTTACATTCAAAGAGCAATTTAGAAACATTTGTTTTGCTATTAGATTCATAATGGTCACCTGGGACAAGTAATTAGTGAAAACCAGAGTTCAGCGGTTAGCATTAAAGCGATAGAACAAAGTCATCCTAATAGGCTAGTATTAGCCTAAAGCAGGGTTTCCCAAACTCGGGCCACGTTTTGGGAGTTTTTGCCCTACCACTACACAGCTGATTCAAATAATCAACTCATCATCAAGCTGGGAGTATTAGAATCAGATGTGGAGTGCTTGGGCAAAACACACACCCCTTGGGGACCCCAGGACCGCGTTTGGGAAACGCTGGGCTAAAGAGCTAATACTAAAAGGGACTCCCCATGATGTGCGCACACATGGGCAGTACCCGAGTTGAACCACAAGATGTCCTCCGTGCTCCACTGTAAAGTTTTGGCCTCTGCATGAGTCTCTCAGCAGCACTGCAACATGGGACTTTCAAAGTCAGTTGGCATGCAATGTTTTTTCTTGACTGCATGCAAGGCTATTACACACAACTAATAGTGTCAATTATTCATCTGAACACAATTCTTGATACTATTCGGCCTATATTATCACTTGTTTCTTTTTCCCCTCCTTTGTAAAGCATTTTACTGTGCTACTATAGTCCAAAGGAAGTGGATGATGCCAGATGGTTGTATATACACACACAAACATTGAAGCTAGACTTCAGGCAACTAAAAGGTGCAATTCGTAGCTTTTAGACGTGTTAGTGAACAACATACATGGTGGGTAATATAGAGGTGCGTGTATACATGGAACAATTACAGGACATCTATTATGTAATTATCTGAGGAATACATGGACTTTTTCCGTCAATGATTGTGACATGTCTTCAATGACGACACAGCGGATAAGAAAGATGGAAATGAAATTTCCACAGTGTAATTGACAGACTGTGGCATGTTACATTCAAAGAGCAATTTAGAAACATTTGTTTTGCTATTAGATTCACAATGGTCACCTGGGACAAGTAATTAGTGAAAACCAGAGTTCAGCGGTTGGCATTAAAGCGATAGAACCAAGTCATCCTAATAGGCTAGTATTAGCCTAAAGCCGTGTTTCCCAAACTCGGGCCACGTTTTGGGAGTTTTTGCCCTAGCGCTACACAGCTGATTCAAATAATCAACTCATCATCAAGCTGGGAGTATTAGAATCAGCTGTGGAGTGCTTGTGCAAAACGCACACCCCTTGGGGACCCCAGGACCGCGTTTGGGAAACGCTGGGCTAAAGAGATAATACTAAAAGGGACTCCCCATGATGTGCGCACACATGGGCAGTACCCAAGTTGAACCACAAGATGTTCTCCGTGCTCCAATGTAAAGTTTTGGACTCTGCATGAGTCTCTCAGCAGCACTGCAACATGGGACTTTCAAAGTCAGTTGGCATGCAATGTTTTTTCTTGACTGCATGCAAGGCTATTACACACAACTAATAGTGTCAATTATTCATCTGAACACAATTCTTGTTACTATTCGGCCTATATTATCACTCGTTTCTTTTTCCCCTCCTTTGTAAAGCATTTTACTGTGCTACTATAGTCCAAAGGAAGTGGATGATGAAAGATGGTTGTATATACACACAAACATTGAAGCTAGACTTCAGGCAGCTAAAAGGTGCATTACGTAGCTTTTAAATGGGTTAGTGAATAACATTCATGGTGGGTAATGTAGAGGTGCGTGTATACATGGAACAATTACAGGACATCTATGTTGTAATTATCTGAGGAATACATGGACTTTTTCCGTCAATGATTGTGACATGTCTTCAATGACGACACAGGGGATAAGAAAGATGGAAATGTGATTTCCACAGTCTAATTGACAGACTGTAGCATGTTACATTCAAAGAGCAATTTAGAAACATTTGTTTTGCTATTAGATTCATAATGGTCACCTGGGACAAGTAATTAGTGAAAACCAGAGATCAGCGGTTGGCATTAAAGCGATAGAATCAAGTCATCCTAATAGGCTAGTATTAGCCTAAAGCAGGGTTTCCCAAACTCGGGCCACGTTTTGGGAGTTTTTGCCCTAGCACTACACAGCTGATGCAAATAATCAACTCATCATCAAGCTGGGAGTATTATAATCAGTTGTGGAGTGCTAGGGCAAAATGCGCACCCCTTGGGGACCCCAGGACCGCGTTTGGGAAACACTGGGCTAAAGAGCTAATACTAAAAGGGACTCCCCATGATGTGAGCACACATGGGCGGTACCCGAGTTGAACCACAAGATGTCCTCCTGCTCCACTGTAAAGTTTTGGCCTCTGCATGAGTCTCTCAGCAGCACTGCAACATTGGACTTTCGAAGATAGTTGGCATGCATTGTTTTTTCTTGACTGCATGCAAGGCTATTACACACAACTAATAGTGTCAATTATTCATTTGAACACAAGTCTTGTTACTATTCGGCCTATATTATCACTTGTTTCTTTTTCCCCTCCTTTGTAAAGCATTTTTACTGTGCTACTATAGTCCAAAGGAAGTGGATGATGCCAGATGGTTGTATATACACACACAAACATTGAAGCTAGACTTCAGGCAACTAAAAGGTGCAATACCTAGCTTTTAGTCGTGTTAGTGAACAACATACATGGTGGGTAATGTAGAGGTGCGTGTATACATGGAACAATTACAGGACATCTATGTTGTAATTATCTGAGGAATACATGGACTTTTTCCGTCAATGATTGTGATTCAATGACGACACAGGGGATAAGAAAGATGGAAATGTAATTTCCACAGTGTAATTGACAGACTGTGGCATGTTACATTCAAAGAGCAATTTAGAAACATTTGTTTTGCTATTAGATTCATACTGGTCACCTGGGACAAAGAATTAGTGAAAACCAGAGTTCAGCGGTTGGCATTAAAGCGATAGAACCAAGTCATCCTAATAGGCTAGTATTAGCCTAAAGCAGGGTTTCCCAAACTCGGGCCACGTTTTTGGAGTTTTTGCCCTAGCACTACACAGCTGTTTCAAATAATCAACTCATCATCAAGCTGGGAGTATTAGAATCAGCTGTGGAATGCTAGGGCAAAACGCACACCCCTTGGGGACCCCAGGACCACGTTTGGGAAACGCTGGGCTAAAGAGCTAATACTAAAAGGGACTCCCCATGATGTGCGCACACATGGGCAGTACCCGAGATGAACCACAAGATGTCCTCCGTGCTTCACTGTAAAGTTTTGGCCTCTGCATGAGTCTCTCAGCAGCACTGCAACATGGGACTTTCAAAGTCAGTTGGCATGCAATGTTTTTTCTTGACTGCATGCAAGGCTATTACACACAACTAATAGTGTCAATTATTCATCTGAATACAATTCCTGTTACTATTCGGCCTATATTATCACTCGTTTCTTTTTCCCCTCCTTTGTAAAGCATTTTTACTGTGCTACTATAGTCCAAAGGAAGTGGATGATGCCAGATGGTTGTATATACACACACAAACATTGAAGCTAGATTTCAGGCAACTAAAAGGTGCAATACGTAGCTTTTAGACGTGTTAGTGAACAACATACATGGTGGGTAATGGAGAGGTGCGTGTATACATGGAACAATTACAGGACATCTATGTTGTAATTATCTGAGGAATAAATTGACTTTTTCCGTCAATGATTGTGACATGTCTTCAATGACGACACAGGGGATAAGAAAGATGGAAATGTTATTTCCACAGTCTAATTGACAGACTGTAGCATGTTACATTCAAAGAGCAATTTAGAAACATTTGTTTTGCTATTAGATTCATAATGGTCACCTGGGACCAGTAATTAGTGAAAACCAGAGATCAGCGGTTGGCATTAAAGCGATAGAACCAAGTCATCCTAATAGGCTAGTATTAGCCTAAAGCAGGGTTTCCCAAACTCGGGCCACGTTTTGGGAGTTTTTACCCTAGCACTACACAGCTGATGCAAATAATCAACTCATCATCAAGCTGGGAGTATTATAATCAGTTGTGGAGTGCTAGGGCAAAATGCGCACCCCTTGGGGACCCCAGGACCGCGTTTGGGAAACACTGGGCTAAAGAGCTAATACTAAAAGGGACTCCCCATGATGTGAGCACACATGGGCGGTACCCGAGTTGAACCACAAGATGTCCTCCTGCTCCACTGTAAAGTTTTGGCCTCTGCATGAGTCTCTCAGCAGCACTGCAACATGGGACTTTCGAAGATAGTTGGCATGCATTGTTTTTTCTTGACTGCATGCAAGGCTATTACACACAACTAATAGTGTCAATTATTCATTTGAACACAAGTCTTGTTACTATTCGGCCTATATTATCACTTGTTTCTTTTTCCCCTCCTTTGTAAAGCATTTTTACTGTGCTACTATAGTCCAAAGGAAGTGGATGATGCCAGATGGTTGTATATACACACACAAACATTGAAGCTAGACTTCAGGCAACTAAAAGGTGCAATACCTAGCTTTTAGTCGTGTTAGTGAACAACATACATGGTGGGTAATGGAGAGGTGCGTGTATACATGGAACAATTACAGGACATCTATGTTGTAATTATCTGAGGAATACATGGACTTTTTCCGTCAATGATTGTGACATGTCTTCAATGACGACACAGGGGATAAGAAAGATGGAAATGTAATTTCCACAGTGTAATTGACAGACTGTGGCATGTTACATTCAAAGAGCAATTTAGAAACATTTGTTTTGCTATTAGATTCATACTGGTCACCTGGGACAAAGAATTAGTGAAAACCAGAGTTCAGCGGTTGGCATTAAAGCGATAGAACCAAGTCATCCTAATAGGCTAGTATTAGCCTAAAGCAGGGTTTCCCAAACTCGGGCCACGTTTTGGGAGTTTTTGCCCTAGCACTACACAGCTGTTTCAAATAATCAACTCATCATCAAGCTGGGAGTATTAGAATCAGCTGTGGAATGCTAGGGCAAAACGCACACCCCTTGGGGACCCCAGGACCACGTTTGGGAAACGCTGGGCTAAAGAGCTAATACTAAAAGGGACTCCCCATGATGTGCGTACACATAGGCAGTACCCAAGTTGAACCACAAGATGTCCTCCGTGCTCCACTGTATATTTTTGGCCTCTGCATGAGTCTCTCAGCAGCACTGCAACATGGGACTTTCAAAGTCAGTTGGCATGCAATGTTTTTTCTTGACTGCATGCAAGTCTGTTACACACAACTAATAGTGTCAATTATTCATCTGAACACAATTCTTGTTAATATTCGGCCTATATTATCACTCGTTTCTTTTTCCCTTCCTTTGTAAAGCATTTTACTGTGCTACTATAGTCCAAAGGAAGTGGATGATGCCAGATGGTTGTATATACACACACAAACATTGAAGCTAGATTTCAGGCAACTAAAAGGTGCAATACGTAGCTTTTAGACGTGTTAGTGAACAACATACATGGTGGGTAATGTAGAGGCGCGTGTATACATGGGACAATTACAGGACATCTATGTTGTAATTATCTGAGGAATACATGGACTTTTTCCGTCAATGATTGTGACATGTCTTCAATGACGACACAGGGGATAAGAAAGATGGAAATGTGATTTCCACAGTCAAATTGAAAGACTGTAGCATGTTACATTCAAAGAGCAATTTAGAAACATTTGTTTTGCTATTAGATTCATAATGGTCACCTGGGCCAAGTAATTAGTGAAAACCAGAGTTCAGCGGTTGGCATTAAAGCGATAGAACCAAGTCATCCTAATAGGCTAGTATTAGCCTAAAGCAGGGTTTCCCAAACTCGGGCCATGTTTTGGGAGTTTTTGCCCTAGCACTACACAGCTGATTCAAATAATCAACTCATCATCAAGCTGGGAGTATTAGAATCAGCTGTGGAGTGCTAGGGCAAAACGCGCACCCCTTGGGGATCCCAGGACCGCGTTTGGGAAACGCTGGGCTTAAGAGCTAATACTAAAAGGGACTCCCCATGATGTGCGCACACAAGGGCAGTACCCGAGTTGAACCACAAGATGTCCTCCGTGCTCCACTGTAACGTTTTGGCCTCTGCATGAGTCTCTCAGCAGCACTGCAACATGGGACTTTCAAAGTCAGTTGGCATGCAATGTTTTTTCTTGACTGCATGCAAGGCTATTACACAAAACTAATAGTGTCAATTATTCATCTGAACACAATTCTTGTTACTATTCGGCCTATATTATCACTCGTTTCTTTTTCCCCTCCTTTGTAAAGCATTTTACTGTGCTACTATTTTTATTTTTATTTTTTATTTCACCTTTATTTATCCAGGTAAACCAGTTGAGAACAAGTTCTCATTTACAACTGCGACCTGGCCAAGATAAAGCAAAGCAGTGCGATAAAAACAACAACACAGAGTTACATATGGGGTAAAAAAAGTCAAAAATACAACAGAAATACATATAATATACAGTGTGTGCAAATTTAGCAAGTTATGGAGGTAAGGCAATAAAATAGGCTATAGTGCAAAATAATTACAATTAGTATTAACACTGGAATGATAGATGTGCAAGAGATGATGTGCAAATAGAGATACTGGGGTACAAATGAGCAAAATAAATAACAATATAGGGATGAGGTAGTTGGGCGGGCTAATTTCAGATGGGCTGTGTACAGGTGCAGTGATCGGTAAGGTGCTCTGACAACTGATGCTTAAAGTTAGTGAGGGAGATAAGTGTCTCCAGCTTCAGAGATTTTTGCAATTTGTTCCAGTCATTGGCAGCAGAGAACTTGAAGGAATTGCGGCCAAAGGAGGTGTTGGCTTTGGGGATGACCAGTGAGATATACCCGCTGGAGCGCAGACTACGGGTGGGTGTTGCTATGGTGACCAATGAGCTAAGATAAGGCGGGGATTTGCCTAGCAGTGATTTATAGATGGCCTGGAGCCAGTGGGTTTGGCGACGAATATGTAGTGAGGACCAGCCAACAAGAGCGTACAGGTCACAGTGGTGGGTATTATATGGGGCTTTGGAGACAAAACGGATGGCACTGTGATAGACTACATCCAATTTGCTGAGTAGAGTGTTGGAGGCTATTTTGTAAATGACATCGCCGAAGTCAAGGATCGGTAGGATAGTCAGTTTTACGAGGGCATGTTTGGCAGCATGAGTGAAGGAGGCTTTGTTGCAAAATAGGAAACCGATTCTAGATTTAACTTTGGATTGGAGATTCTTAATGTGAATCTGGAAGGAGAGTTTACAGTCTAACCAGACACCTAGATATTTGTAGTTGTCCACATACTCTAGGTCAGACCCGTCGAGAGTAGTGATTCTAGTCGGGTGGGCGGGTGCAAGCAGCGTTCGGTTGAAGAGCATGCATTTAGTTTTACTAGTGTTTAAGAGCAGTTGGAGGCTACTGAAGGAGTGTTGTATGGAATTGAAGCTCGTTTGGAGGTTTGTTAACACAGTGTCCAATGAAGGGCCAGATGTATACAAAATGGTGTCGTCTGCGTAGAGGTGGATCTGAGAGTCACCAGCAGCAAGAGCGACGTCATTGATATACACAGAGAAAAGAGTCGGCCCAAGAATTGAACCCTGTGGCACCCCCATAGAGACTGCCATAGGTCCAGACAACAGGCCCTCCGATTTGACACATTGAACTCTATCTGAGAAGTAGTTGGTGAACCAGGCGAGGCAGTCATTTGAGAAACCTATACTATAGTCCAAAGGAATTGGATGATGCCAGATGGTTGTATATACACACACAAACATTGAAGCTAGACTTCAGGCAACTAAAAGGTGCAATATGTAGCTTTTAAATGTGTTAGTGAACAACATACATGGTGGGTAATGTAGAGGTGCGTGTATACATGGAACAATTACAGGACATCTATATTGTAATTATCTGAGGAATACATGGCCTTTTTCCGTCAATGATTGTGACATGTCTTCAATGACGACACAGGGGATAAGAAAGATGGAAATGTAATTTCCACAGTGTACTTGACAGACTGTGGCATGTTACATTCAAAGAGCAATTTAGAAACATTTGTTTTGCTATTAGATTCATAATGGTCACCTGGGACAAGTAATTAGTGAAAACCAGAGTTCAGCAGTTGGCATTAAAGCGATAGAACAAAGTCATCCTAATAGGCTAGTATTAGCCTAAAGCAGGGTTTCCCAAACTCGGGCCACGTTTTGGGAGTTTTTGCCCTAGCACTACACAGCTGATTCAAATAATCAACTCATCATCAAGCTGGGAGTATTAGAATCAGCTGTGGAGTGCTAGGGCAAAATGAGCACCCCTTGGGGACCCCATGACCGCGTTTGGGAAACGCTGGGCTAAAGAGCTAATACTAAAAGGGACTCCCCATGATGTGTGCACACATGGGCAGTACCCGAGTTGAACCTCAAGATGTCCTCCGTGCTTCACTGTAAAGTTTTGGCCTCTGCATGAGTCTCTCAGCAGCACTGCAACATGGGACTTTCAAAGTCAGTTGGCATGCAATGTTTTTTCTTGACTGCATGCAAGGCTATTACACACAACTAATAGTGTCAATTATTCATCTGAACACAAGTCTTGTTACTATTCGGCCTATATTATCACTCGTTTCTTTTCCCCCTCCTTTGTAAAGCATTTTACTGTGCTACTATTGTCCAAAGGAAGTGGATGATGCCAGATGGTTGTATATACACACACAAACATTGAAGCTAGACTTCAGGCAACTAAAACGTGCAATACGTAGCTTTTAGACATGTTAGTGAACAACATACATGGTGGGTAATGTAGAGGTGCGTGTATACATGGAACAATTACAGGACATCTATGTTGTAATTATCTGAGGAATACATGGACTTTTTCCGTCAATGATTGTGACATGTCTTCAATGACGACACAGGGGATAAGAAAGATGGAAATGTAATTTCCACAGTGTAATTGACAGACTGTAGCATGTTACATTCAAAGAGCAATTTAGAAACATTTGTTTTGCTATTAGATTCATAATGGTCACCTGGGACAAGTAATTAGTGAAAACCAGAGTTCAGCGGTTGGCATTAAAGCGATAGAACCAAGTCATCCTAATAGGCTAGTATTAGCCTAAAGCAGGGTTTTCCAAACTCGGGCCACGTTTTGGGAGTTTTTGCCCTAGCACTACACAGTTGATTCAAATAATCAACTCATCATCAAGCTGGGAGTATTAGAATCAGCTGTGGAGTGCTAGGCTAAAACGCGCACCCCTTGGGGACCCCATTACCGCGTTTGGGAAACGCTGGGCTAAAGAGCTAATACTAAAAGGGACTCCCCATGATGTGTGCACATATGGGCAGTACCCGAGTTTAACCACAAGATGAACTCAGTGCTCCACTGTAAAGTTTTGGCCTCTGCATGAGTCTCTCAGCAGCACTGCAACATTGGACTTTCAAAGTCAGATGGCATGCAATGTTTTTTCTTGACTGCATGCAAGGCTATTACACACAACTAATAGTGTCAATTATTTATATGAACACAATTCTTGTTACTGTTCGGCCTATATTATCACTCGTTTCTTTTTCCCCTCCTTTGTAAGCATTTTACTGTGCTACTATAGTCCAATGGAAGCGGATGATGCCAGATGGTTGTATATACACACACAAACATTGAAGCTAGACTTCAGGCAACTAAAAGGTGCAATATGTAGCTTTTAGACGTGTTTGTGAACAACATACATGGTGGGTAATGTAGAGGTGCGTGTATACATGGAACAATTACAGGACATCTATGTGTTAATTATCTGAGGAATACATGGACTTTTTCCGTCAATGATTGTGACATGTCTTCAGTGACGACACAGGGGATAAGAAAGATGGAAATGTAATTTCCACAGTGTAATTGACAGACTGTAGCATGTTACATTCAAAGAGCAATTTAGAAACATTTGTTTTGCTATTAGATTCATACTGGTCACCTGGGACAAGTAATTAGTGAAAACCTGAGTTCAGCAGTTGGCATTAAAGCGATAGAACCAAGTCATCCTAGTAGGCTAGTATTAGCCTAAAGCAGGGTTTCCCAACTCGGGCCACGTTTTGGGAGTTTTTGCCCTAGCACTACACAGCTGATTCAAATAATCAACTCATCATCAAGCTGGGAGTATTAGAATCAGCTGTGGAGTGCTAGGGCAAAACGCGCACCCCTTGGGGACCCCAGGACCGCGTTTGGGAAACGCTGGGGGTCTCTAACATCCACCAGCTCTGTGATGTCGTCATGGCGGAGTGGAAGAGGACTCCAGTGGCAACCTGTGAAGCTCTGGTGAACTCCATGCCCAAGAGGGTTAAGGCAGTGCTGGAAAATGATGGTGGCCACACAAAATATTGACACTTTGGGCCCAATTTGGACATTTTCACTTAGGGGTGTACTCACTTTTGTTGCCAGCGGTTTAGACATTAATGGCTGTGTGTTGAGTTATTTTGAGGGGACAGCAAATGTACACTGTTATACAAGCTGTACATTCACTACTCTACAATGTAGCAAAGTGTCATTTCTTCAGTGTTGTCACATGAAAAGATATACTCAAATATTTACAAAAATGTGAGGGGTGTACTCACTTTTGTGAGATATTGTATATATGTGTATAGGTTTGGGAGGGAACAGCTATGTGTTTGATATTTTCTAAGAAGTGATATGTGTCCCTAAAATAATTGGGGTGCTTAGTGGAGAGGGGGTTGATATAATTAAGATGTTGTAGGACTCACTGTTGCAGTCAGAAACAATTTCTCTTCCGGGGGGAACCTCAACAGGAACTATCCAGGTGTCTGGTTCTTTGTGTATACACCCACTAAATTGGTTGGCACTTAAAATAGCCTTTTGGGGTTGAGTAGTAAAGTTGAAGCCGCAGTAGCGAATTTACTTGACTTTGACGGCCTTCTCGGTCTTCTTGGGGAGTAGCACTGCCCGGATGTTGGGTCCTCGTCGTTACGGAAGGCCAGCTGCAGGTGACAGGGGATGATGTGAGTCTTCTTGTTTGCACAGGCAGTGTCTCCGGCCAACTCCATGATCTCAGCAGTCAGGTATTCAAGCACGGCGGCCAGGTAGACTGGTGCGACAGCACCCACACGCTCGGCATAGTTGCCTTTGCGCATCAGCCTGTTCACTACATTCTGATTGTAATCCAGCTTGTAAAATTTGTTCCCAACATTGAAAGAATGTTTGTGTTTGTGTAATTTTTTTTACAGGAAGATGAAGGGGGTGATGTCCTGCAGGACCTAGCACAACATGTAAGGAAAATCATTGTGTACTAACCTGGGATATTTATGTTATGGATTATGTTTGCCAAAATACAGGGTTTACTTTCCGCTATCCCTAGCCGTTTAAATGTCTGACGTATAACCGTGCATGAGAAAGACACAGGTAGCATAATGTAGTCCCCATACCCATTCCATATGAGTGAGTGTCAGTAGTGTACTACACTGTAAACCCGAATGTTCAAAATAATTATTTGTAATAAGTAGTGTAAACTTAAAATGTTCTTAAAAGTTGTACTTACTTAAAAATGTTGAATGCCAGTAGCACTTTTCTTCTTTATGAGTTTATTGAACTTGTAATTTTTCAATAATATGAACATTTTTCATTTTTATGTAACTGCTACATAAAATTATTATTTTTTAAACTTAAAACTATATGGATTAAACATGAATTTGTCTTATTTTGAAAGAACAAATGAATCAAATCAAGAACGAATTGAGAATAAATCAATTGCATCAGATAGATTTGTATATATAAAATATCACACACACACACACACACACACACACATGTATATACATTTATAAATAATTAATTGTTAATAGTTTGCTTGTTACAAGGTTGGCTAGTTAATAAATTACATATATATGCGCTCACATATTTTATTTTGTAGTATTTGCGTGCACTTCCTCTTCAGGCAGCAGACCGGAGCCGAGGAGAAGAGCGGGAGACCGGAGGGTAACACTCAGCTCTGCACAAATGAGTTGTGAATGTAAGTAGTCAACATAAAACTTGCTTGAATGTTTGTTTCTGGAGGTTCAACGTGTTTTTAAGACGGACAAAGTGAGTCACGTTAGCAATGTAAAACGGTTAACCGTTAGGTTAGCAAGCTAACATGCAAAATCATCCCGCCAGTTAGCTAGCTGTATAGGCTACATGGCTAGGCTAATGTAGTTGTAAAAAACTAGTTGAGCCCAACGTGCAGCGGTGGATAGTAAGGTATCATGTACTGCTCAATAAAAACTCGAAATCTGTGCTGGAGCTGTGTCAGTGTTGTGAGTGAAAGCAGAAGCTAACTCCACGTGTTGTGCCTTAGGCTAACTGAAAGCTATTCTCTGCAAGTTGAATTAGCTGGTAAATTTTTTTGTTATTGCTACGATAAGAATGTATGGATGCTACCAGCACAACGTTACCTAACTTTGATTTGTGTAATAAAATGTTTTGAATAGTCTAACAGGCATCTTACACATCTACATTGTTTTAATCAATGTTGGTGTAGCTATATTGTTGTACACTTTTAGCATGAGGAATATGACTGCAGTTTTTGATAGTTCTGATGGAGGTTTAAACTTCATGACAGGTGTCCTGTAAAATAATATTTTTTTGTGTGTTTTCAGGTTGCTGCAACAAATATGACTTGGCACTGTAAGTTGTGTTCAGCTTCTTTTACCACTAGAAAATATTTATTTAAACACTGCAGACTGCAGCACAGCCACTTTTCAAAAATGAGCCCGCTCCCATGCCTCCATGATGATTGCATGTGCACATTTCAGACACTTGCACTGAGTACTCATCTGTCAAGATATCATACTCAAGAACATAACAGCAATGCAAAGGAGATTCAGGAACTTGTGACTTTCAAGTGTCATTTCTGTACATTTCAGCAACCTTTTTCTGAGTCTGTACTCCTCAGTCACATAAGAACACACTTAAAAAAGCATGAGACAGTGGTATGCCCATACAAAGGTTGTAACTATAGCACAAATGTATACGCTTCTTTTAATTCCCATAAAAGTAGAGTGCATCAAGCGAGTCTTGCGTCAGACTTTGGTAGTGACATTGTCTATGAACATACTCAGAATCTCCAAGCCACCAACTCTAACGTCACTATTGATGTGGATGAAGAGTGTCCAGTTCAGAGCACAGAAATGCAGGATGATGAACAGTGTGATACTTCAAAACTAAAAAATCAGCTCAAACTTAATGCAGCATCTTTATTTCTAAAGATGCAGGCTATCCTTCATGTGTCAAACACAGCTTCACAAGAAATAGTTGATCACTTGAATCAGATCTTCTCTTTATCTCAGCCATTGATCAAGGATGCAATTAATGATATATTGCAGAGACATGGTCACAATATCACAGATTCCACACTCAATGAAGTTGTCAGTGCTGTCATGGACTCTAATGTTGTATTTAGTGCAACCTCCAAAGGTGCAGAGTTGTCCTCTTATAAGCAAGGAAGACATTTATAGAGCACAACTATCCATTGGTAATGCCAGTAGAGTACCATTTAGAAGCACCTGGTCATACCATCATGTATGTTCCAATCCTTCAAATGATTCAGGAGCTGTTTAAAAACACAGATATCCTGAGCAAGATCAGAGAACCAAGCACTGAGCCTGGTTATTATGTGTCATATCGTGATGGCTCTCATTTCCAGGAAAATGAGTTACTCTCAACAGAAGATCTACACCTAGCAATACAGCTATATATTGACGATCTTGAAATCACTAACCCTCTCGGCACATCACGTAAAGTTCACAAACTTTGTGCTGTATACTGGGTCCTAGCAAATGTGCCGCCCAAGTATAGATCAGCAATGCACACTATACAATTGGCCATGCTAGCTAAAGTGACAGACCTCCAGAAATATGGATATGCAGCTGTACTTGCTCCACTGGTTCATGATGTTCACACACTTGAACAGGATGGTGTTTTCATTGAATCTGTTGGTCAGAATGTGAAAGGCACCATCATTCCCATATCAGCACACTGATAAAGTAAATAAACCTCATCCAGTTTCCAAAACATTAATGAACCGGAAACAATTGGAGGCAACGGGCATGAAAATGCCACGCTGCTCAGACTACTTCCGTTACTTGAAGGACATATGTAGAATTCAACATACAAGGGTTTTCAAATGTGATTAAAAAAATATATTAAATTAATATTTTCTAAAATCATGTTTTAGGCAAAATCCACAATGCAACTAGTTCGGCATATGAAGGGATAAAAAGTTTTTTTATAAAAAACGTGAAAAATATTTTTTATACATTTTGCATGAAAAGGGTCTAAAATATTTTTTTAACGTTCAGCACTAGAAGGACAGACGTAGAATACAATTTAGAAGGGTTTTCAAATGTGATTTTTTAAAAAGCTTTTTCAATGAATATTTTCTAAAATCATGTTTTAGGCAAAATCCACAAAAAAACTAGTTCGGCATATGAAGGGATACAAAGTTTTTTAAATAAAAAACGTTAAACATATTTTTTATAAATTTTGCTTAAAAAGGGTCAAAAATATTTTTTAACGTTCAGCACTAGAAGGACATATGTAGAATTCAACATACAAGGGTTTTCAAATGTGATTTAAAAAAAAAATGTCTATGAATATTTTATAAAATCATGTTTTAGGCAAAATCCACAAAGCAACTAGTTCGGCATATGAAGGGATAAATTTTTTTATAACAAACGTGAATTTTTTTAAAATACATTTTGCATGAAAAGGGTCTAAAATATTTGTTTAACGTTCAGCACTAGAAGGACATATGTAGAATTCAACATACAAGGGTTTTCAAATGTGATTAAAAAAAAATATTAATTGAATATTTTCTAAAATCATGTTTTAGGCAAAATCCACAATGCAACTAATTCGGCATATGAAGGGATAATTTTTTTTTTTATAACAAACGTGAAAAATATTTTTTATACATTTTGCATGAAAAGGGTCTAAAATATTTATTTTACGTTCAACACTTGAAGGACAGACGTAGAATACAATTTAGAAGGGTTTTCAAATGTGATTTTTTTTAAAGCTTTTTTTAATGAATATTGTCTAAAATCATGTTTTAGGCAAAATCCACAATGCAACTAGTTCGGCATATGAAGGGATAAAAAGTTTTTTTATAAAAAACGTGAAAAATATTTTTTATACATTTTGCATGAAAAGGGTCTAAAATATTTATTTTACGTTCAGCACTTGAAGGACAGACGTAGAATACAATTTAGAAGGGTTTTCAAATGTGATTTTTTAAAAAGCTTTTTCAATGAATATTTTCTAAAATCATGTTTTAGGCAAAATCCACAAAAAAACTAGTTCGGCATATGAAGTGATACAAAGTTTTTTAAATAAAAAACGTTAAACATATTTTTTATAAATTTTGCATAAAAAGGGTCAAAAATATTTTTTAACGTTCAGCACTAGAAGGACATATGTAGAATTCAACATACAAGGGTTTTCAAATGTGATTAAAAAAAAAAATGTCTATGAATATTTTATAAAATCATGTTTTAGGCAAAATCCACAATGCAACTAGTTCGGCATATGAAGGGATAAAAAGTTTTTTTATAAAAAACGTGAAAAATATTTTTTATACATTTTGCATGAAAAGGGTCTAAAATATTTTTTTTACGTTCAGCACTAGAAGGACAGACGTAGAATACAATTTAGAAGGGTTTTCAAATGTGATTTTTTAAAAAGCTTTTTCAATGAATATTGTCTAAAATCATGTTTTAGGCAAAATCCAAAAAAAAACTAGTTCGGCATATGAAGGGATACAAAGTTTTTTAAATAAAAAACGTTAAACATATTTTTTATAAATTTTGCATAAAAAGGGTCTAAAATATTTTTTTACGTTCAGCACTAGAAGGACATATGCAGAATATAACATACAAGGGTTTTCAAATGTGATTAGAAAAAAATAATTCTATGATTATTTTCTAAAATCATGTTTTAGGCAAAATCCACAAAAAAACTAGTTTGGCATATGAAGGGATACAAAGTTTTTTTAAATAAAAAACGTTAAACATATTTTTTATAAATTTTGCATAAAAAGGGTCAAAAATATTTTTTTACGTTCAGCACTAGAAGAACAGACATAGAATACAATTTAGAAGGGTTTTCAAATGTGATTTTAAAAAAAGCTTTTTTCAATGAATATTGTCTAAAATCATGTTTTAGGCAAAATCCACAAAAAAACTAGTTCGGCATATGAAGGGATACAAAGTTTTTTAAATAAAAAACGTGAAAAATATTTTATTTTAATTTTGCATGAAAAGGGTCTAAAATATGTTTTAACGTTCAGCACTAGAAGGACAGACGTAGAATACAATTTAGAAGGGTTTTCAAATGTGATTTAAAAAAAAGCTTTTTTCAATGAATATTGTCTAAAATCATGTTTTAGGCAAATTCCATAATGCAAATAGTTCGGCATAGGAAGGGATACATTTTTTTTTATAACAAACGTGAAAAATATTTTTATACATTTTGCATGAAAAGCGTCTAAAATATGTTTTAACGTTCAGCACTAGAAGGACGTATGAAGAATATAACATACAAGGGTTTTCAAATGTGATTAAAAAAAAAAATATTCTATGAATATTTTCTAAAATCATGTTTTAGGCAAAATCCACAATGCAACTAGTTCGGCATATGAAGGGATACCATTTTTTTTATAACAAACGTGAATAATGTTTTTTATACATTTTGCATGAAAAGGGTCTAATATATTTTTTTTACTTTCAGCACTAGAAGGACAGATGTAGAAAACAATTTAGAAGGGTTTTCAAATGTGATTTTAAAAAAAGCTTTTTTCAATGAATATTGTCTAAAATCATGTTTTAGGCAAAATCCACAAAAAAACTAGTTCGGCATATGAAGGGATACAAAGTTTTTGAAATAAAAAACGTGAAAAATATTTTATTTTAATTTTGCATGAAAAGGGTCTAAAATATGTTTTAACGTTCAGCACTAGAAGGACATATGTAGAATATAACATACAAGGGTTTTCAAATGTGATTTTTAAAAAATAAATAATTATATGAATATTTTCTAAAATCATGTTTTAGGCAAAATCCACAATGCAACTAGTTCGGCATATGAAGGGATACCATTTTTTTTATAACAAACGTGAAAAATATTTTTTATACATTTTGCATGAAAAGGGTCTAAAATATTTTTTTTACGTTCAGCACTAGAAGAACAGACATAGAATACAATTTTGAAGGGTTTTCAAATGTGATTTTTTAAAAAGCTTTTTTCAATGAATATTGTCTAAAATCATGTTTTAGGCAAAATCCACAATGCAACTAGTTCGGCATATGAAGGGATACCATTTTTTTATAACAAACGTGAAAAATATTTTTTATACATTTTGCATGAAAAGGGTCTAAAATATTTTTTTTACGTTCAGCACTAGAAGGACAGACGTAGAATACAATTTTGAAGGGTTTTCAAATGTGATTTTTTAAAAAGCTTTTTTCAATGAATATTGTCTAAAATCATGTTTTAGGCAAAATCCACAATGCAACTAGTTCGGCATATGAAGAGATACAATTTTTTTATAACAAACGTGAAAAATATTTTTTATACATTTTGCATGAAAAGGGTCTAAAATATATTTTTTACGTTCAGCATTGGAAGGACATATGTAGAATTCAACATACAAGGGTTTTCAAATGTGATTAAAAAAAAAAAATTCAATGAATATTTTCTAAAATCATGTTTTAGGCAAAATCCACAATGCAACTAGTTCGGCATATGAAGGGATACCATTTTTTTATAACAAACGTGAAAAATATTTTTTATACATTTTGCATGAAAAGGGTCTAAAATATTTTTTTTACGTTCAGCACTAGAAGGACAGACGTAGAATACAATTTAGAAGGGTTTTCAAATGTGATTTAAAAAAAAGCTTTTTTCAATGAATATTGTCTAAAATCATGTTTTAGGCAAAATCCACAAAAAAACTAGTTCGGCATATGAAGGGATACAAAGTTTTTAAATAAAAAACGTGAAAAATATTTTTTATACATTTTGCATGAAAAGGGTCTAAAATATTTTTTTTACGTTCAGCACTAGAAGGACAGACGTAGAATACAATTTTGAAGGGTTTTCAAATGTGATTTTTTAAAAAGCTTTTTTCAATGAATATTGTCTAAAATCATGTTTTAGGCAAAATCCACAATGCAACTAGTTCGGCATATGAAGAGATACAATTTTTTTATAACAAACGTGAAAAATATTTTTTATACATTTTGCATGAAAAGGGTCTAAAATATATTTTTTACGTTCAGCATTAGAAGGACATATGTAGAATTCAACATACAAGGGTTTTCAAATGTGATTAAAAAAAAAAAAATTCAATGAATATTTTCTAAAATCATGTTTTAGGCAAAATCCACAATGCAACTAGTTCGGCATATGAAGGGATACCATTTTTTTATAACAAACGTGAAAAATATTTTTTATACATTTTGCATGAAAAGGGTCTAAAATATTTTTTTTACGTTCAGCACTAGAAGGACAGACGTAGAATACAATTTAGAAGGGTTTTCAAATGTGATTTAAAAAAAAGCTTTTTTCAATGAATATTGTCTAAAATCATGTTTTAGGCAAAATCCACAAAAAAACTAGTTCGGCATATGAAGGGATACAAAGTTTTTAAATAAAAAACGTGAAAAATATTTTATTTTAATTTTGCATGAAAAGGGTCTAAAATATGTTTTAACATTCAGCACTAGAAGGACAGACGTAGAATACAATTTAGAAGGGTTTTCAAATGTGATTTAAAAAAAAGCTTTTTTCAATGAATATTGTCTAAAATCATGTTTTAGGCAAATTCCATAATGCAACTAGTTCGGCATAGGAAGGGATACAATTTTTTTTATAACAAACCTGAAAAATATTTTTATACATTTTGCATGAAAAGGTTCTAAAATATGTTTTTAACGTTCAGTACTAGAAGGACATATGTAGAATTCAACATACAAGGGTTTTCAAATGTGATTTCAATAAAAAAATTCAATGAATATTGTCTAAAATCATGTTTTAGGCAAAATCCACAATGCAACTAGTTCTGCATATGAAGGGATACAATTGTTTTTATAACAAACGTGAATAATATTTTTTATACATTTTGCATGAAATTTTCTAAAATATGTTTTAACGTTCAGCACTAGAAGGACGTATGAAGACTATAACATACAAGGGTTTTCAAATGTGATTTAAAAAAAAATTATTCTATGAATATTTTCTAAAATCATGTTTTAGGCAAAATCCACAATGCAACTAGTTCGTTATATGAAGGGATACCATTTTTTTTATAACAAATGTGAATAATGTTTTTTATACATTTTGCATGAAAAGGGTCTAATATATTTTTTTTACGTTCAGCACTAGAAGGACAGACGTAGAATACAATTTAGAAGGGTTTTCAAATGTGATTTTAAAAAAAGCTTTTTTCAATGAATATTGTCTAAAATCATGTTTTAGGCAAAATCCACAAAAAAACTAGTTCGGCATATGAAGGGATACAACGTTTTTGAAATAAAAAACGTGAAAAATATGTTATTTTAATTTTGCATGAAAAGGGTCTAAAATATGTTTTAACGTTCAGCACTAGAAGGACATATGTAGAATATAACATACAAGGTTTTTCAAATGTGATTTTTAAAAAATAAATAATTATATGAATATTTTCTAAAATCATGTTTTAGGCAAAATCCACAATGCAACTAGTTCGGCATATGAAGGGATACCATTTTTTTTATAACAAACGTGAAAAATATTTTTTATACATTTTGCATGAAAAGGGTCTAAAATATTTTTTTTACGTTCAGCACTAGAAGGACAGACATAGAATACAATTTTGAAGGGTTTTCAAATGTGATTTTTTAAAAAGCTTTTTTCATTGAATATTGTCTAAAATCATGTTTTAGGCAAAATCCACAATGCAACTAGTTCGGCATATGAAGAGATACAATTTTTTTTATAACAAACGTGAAAAATATTTTTTATACATTTTGCATGAAAAGGGTCTAAAATATATTTTTTACGTTCAGCATTAGGACATATGTAGAATTCAACATACAAGTGTTTTCAAATGTGATTAAAAAAAAAAATTCAATGAATATTTTCTAAAATCATGTTTTAGGCAAAATCCACAATGCAACTAGTTCGGCATATGAAGGGATACCATTTTTATAATAACAAACGTGAAAAATATTTTTTATACATTTTGCATGAAAAGGGTCTAAAATATTTTTTTTACGTTCAGCACTAGAAGGACAGACGTAGAATACAATTTAGAAGGGTTTTCAAATGTGATTTAAAAAAAAGCTTTTTTCAATGAATATTGTCTAAAATCATGTTTTAGGCAAAATCCACAAAAAAACTAGTTCGGCATATGAAGGGATACAAAGTTTTTAAATAAAAAACGTGAAAAATATTTTATTTTAATTTTGCATGAAAAGGGTCTAAAATATGTTTTAACATTCAGCACTAGAAGGACAGACGTAGAATACAATTTAGAAGGGTTTTCAAATGTGATTTAAAAAAAAGCTTTTTTCAATGAATATTGTCTAAAATCATGTTTTAGGCAAATTCCATAATGCAACTAGTTCGGCATAGGAAGGGATACAATTTTTTTTATAACAAACCTGAAAAATATTTTTATACATTTTGCATGAAAAGGTTCTAAAATATGTTTTTAACGTTCAGTACTAGAAGGACATATGTAGAATTCAACATACAAGGGTTTTCAAATGTGATTTCAATAAAAAAATTCAATGAATATTGTCTAAAATCATGTTTTAGGCAAAATCCACAATGCAACTAGTTCTGCATATGAAGGGATACAATTGTTTTTATAACAAACGTGAATAATATTTTTTATACATTTTGCATGAAATTTTCTAATATATTTTTTTTACGTTCAGCACTAGAAGAACAGACGTAGAATACAATTTAGAAGGGTTTTCAAATGTGATTTAAAAAAAAGCTTTTTTCAATGAATATTGTCTAAAATCATGTTTTAGGCAAAATCCATAATGCAACTAGTTCGGCATAGGAAGGGATACCATTTTTTTTATAACAAACGTGAAAAATATTTTTATACATTTTGCATGAAAAGGGTCTAAAATATGTTTTAACGTTCAGCACTAGAAGGACGTATGAAGACTATAACATACAAGGGTTTTCAAATGTGATTTAAAAAAAAATTATTCTATGAATATTTTCTAAAATCATGTTTTAGGCAAAATCCACAATGCAACTAGTTCGTTATATGAAGGGATACCATTTTTTTTATAACAAACGTGAATAATGTTTTTTATACATTTTGCATGAAAAGGGTCTAATATATTTTTTTTACGTTCAGCACTAGAAGAACAGACATAGAATACAATTTTGAAGGGTTTTCAAATGTGATTTTTTAAAAAGCTTTTTTCAATGAATATTGTCTAAAATCATGTTTTAGGCAAAATCCACAATGCAACTAGTTCGGCATATGAAGGGATACCATTTTTTTATAACAAACGTGAAAAATATTTTTTATACATTTTGCATGAAAAGGGTCTAAAATATTTTTTTTACGTTCAGCACTAGAAGGACAGACGTAGAATACAATTTTGAAGGGTTTTCAAATGTGATTTTTTAAAAAGCTTTTTTCAATGAATATTGTCTAAAATCATGTTTTAGGCAAAATCCACAATGCAACTAGTTCGGCATATGAAGGGATACCATTTTTTTTATAACAAACGTGAAAAATATTTTTTATACATTTTGCATGAAAAGGGTCTAAAATATTTTTTTTACGTTCAGCACTAGAAGGACAGACATAGAATACAATTTTGAAGGGTTTTCAAATGTGATTTTTTAAAAAGCTTTTTTCATTGAATATTGTCTAAAATCATGTTTTAGGCAAAATCCACAATGCAACTAGTTCGGCATATGAAGAGATACAATTTTTTTTATAACAAACGTGAAAAATATTTTTTATACATTTTGCATGAAAAGGGTCTAAAATATATTTTTTACGTTCAGCATTAGGACATATGTAGAATTCAACATACAAGGGTTTTCAAATGTGATTAAAAAAAAAAATTCAATGAATATTTTCTAAAATCATGTTTTAGGCAAAATCCACAATGCAACTAGTTCGGCATATGAAGGGATACCATTTTTATAATAACAAACGTGAAAAATATTTTTTATACATTTTGCATGAAAAGGGTCTAAAATATTTTTTTTACGTTCAGCACTAGAAGGACAGACGTAGAATACAATTTAGAAGGGTTTTCAAATGTGATTTAAAAAAAAGCTTTTTTCAATGAATATTGTCTAAAATCATGTTTTAGGCAAAATCCACAAAAAAACTAGTTCGGCATATGAAGGGATACAAAGTTTTTAAATAAAAAACGTGAAAAATATTTTATTTTAATTTTGCATGAAAAGGGTCTAAAATATGTTTTAACATTCAGCACTAGAAGGACAGACGTAGAATACAATTTAGAAGGGTTTTCAAATGTGATTTAAAAAAAAGCTTTTTTCAATGAATATTGTCTAAAATCATGTTTTAGGCAAATTCCATAATGCAACTAGTTCGGCATAGGAAGGGATACAATTTTTTTTATAACAAACCTGAAAAATATTTTTATACATTTTGCATGAAAAGGTTCTAAAATATGTTTTTAACGTTCAGTACTAGAAGGACATATGTAGAATTCAACATACAAGGGTTTTCAAATGTGATTTCAATAAAAAAATTCAATGAATATTGTCTAAAATCATGTTTTAGGCAAAATCCACAATGCAACTAGTTCTGCATATGAAGGGATACAATTGTTTTTATAACAAACGTGAATAATATTTTTTATACATTTTGCATGAAATTTTCTAATATATTTTTTTTACGTTCAGCACTAGAAGAACAGACGTAGAATACAATTTAGAAGGGTTTTCAAATGTGATTTAAAAAAAAGCTTTTTTCAATGAATATTGTCTAAAATCATGTTTTAGGCAAAATCCATAATGCAACTAGTTCGGCATAGGAAGGGATACCATTTTTTTTATAACAAACGTGAAAAATATTTTTATACATTTTGCATGAAAAGGGTCTAAAATATGTTTTAACGTTCAGCACTAGAAGGACGTATGAAGACTATAACATACAAGGGTTTTCAAATGTGATTTAAAAAAAAATTATTCTATGAATATTTTCTAAAATCATGTTTTAGGCAAAATCCACAATGCAACTAGTTCGTTATATGAAGGGATACCATTTTTTTTATAACAAACGTGAATAATGTTTTTTATACATTTTGCATGAAAAGGGTCTAATATATTTTTTTTACGTTCAGCACTAGAAGAACAGACATAGAATACAATTTTGAAGGGTTTTCAAATGTGATTTTTTAAAAAGCTTTTTTCAATGAATATTGTCTAAAATCATGTTTTAGGCAAAATCCACAATGCAACTAGTTCGGCATATGAAGGGATACCATTTTTTTATAACAAACGTGAAAAATATTTTTTATACATTTTGCATGAAAAGGGTCTAAAATATTTTTTTTACGTTCAGCACTAGAAGGACAGACGTAGAATACAATTTTGAAGGGTTTTCAAATGTGATTTTTTAAAAAGCTTTTTTCAATGAATATTGTCTAAAATCATGTTTTAGGCAAAATCCACAATGCAACTAGTTCGGCATATGAAGAGATACAATTTTTTTATAACAAACGTGAAAAATATTTTTTATACATTTTGCATGAAAAGGGTCTGAAATATATTTTTTACGTTCAGCATTAGAAGGACATATGTAGAATTCAACATACAAGGGTTTTCAAATGTGATTAAAAAAAAATAAATTCAATGAATATTTTCTAAAATCATGTTTTAGGCAAAATCCACAATGCAACTAGTTCGGCATATGAAGGGATACCATTTTTTTTATAACAAACGTGAAAAATATTTTTTATACATTTTGCATGAAAAGGGTCTAAAATATTTTTTTTACGTTCAGCACTAGAAGGACAGACATAGAATACAATTTTGAAGGGTTTTCAAATGTGATTTTTTAAAAAGCTTTTTTCATTGAATATTGTCTAAAATCATGTTTTAGGCTAAATCCACAATGCAACTAGTTCGGCATATGAAGAGATACAAATTTTTTTTATAACAAACGTGAAAAATATTTTTTATACATTTTGCATGAAAAGGGTCTAAAATATATTTTTTACGTTCAGCATTAGGACATATGTAGAATTCAACATACAAGGGTTTTCAAATGTGATTAAAAAAAAAAATTCAATGAATATTTTCTAAAATCATGTTTTAGGCAAAATCCACAATGCAACTAGTTCGGCATATGAAGGGATACCATTTTTATAATAACAAACGTGAAAAATATTTTTTATACATTTTGCATGAAAAGGGTCTAAAATATTTTTTTTACGTTCAGCACTAGAAGGACAGACGTAGAATACAATTTAGAAGGGTTTTCAAATGTGATTTAAAAAAAAGCTTTTTTCAATGAATATTGTCTAAAATCATGTTTTAGGCAAAATCCACAAAAAAACTAGTTCGGCATATGAAGGGATACAAAGTTTTTAAATAAAAAACGTGAAAAATATTTTATTTTAATTTTGCATGAAAAGGGTCTAAAATATGTTTTAACATTCAGCACTAGAAGGACAGACGTAGAATACAATTTAGAAGGGTTTTCAAATGTGATTTAAAAAAAAGCTTTTTTCAATGAATATTGTCTAAAATCATGTTTTAGGCAAATTCCATAATGCAACTAGTTCGGCATAGGAAGGGATACAATTTTTTTTATAACAAACCTGAAAAATATTTTTATACATTTTGCATGAAAAGGTTCTAAAATATGTTTTTAACGTTCAGTACTAGAAGGACATATGTAGAATTCAACATACAAGGGTTTTCAAATGTGATTTCAATAAAAAAATTCAATGAATATTGTCTAAAATCATGTTTTAGGCAAAATCCACAATGCAACTAGTTCTGCATATGAAGGGATACAATTGTTTTTATAACAAACGTGAATAATATTTTTTATACATTTTGCATGAAATTTTCTAATATATTTTTTTTACGTTCAGCACTAGAAGAACAGACGTAGAATACAATTTAGAAGGGTTTTCAAATGTGATTTAAAAAAAAGCTTTTTTCAATGAATATTGTCTAAAATCATGTTTTAGGCAAAATCCATAATGCAACTAGTTCGGCATAGGAAGGGATACCATTTTTTTTATAACAAACGTGAAAAATATTTTTATACATTTTGCATGAAAAGGGTCTAAAATATGTTTTAACGTTCAGCACTAGAAGGACGTATGAAGACTATAACATACAAGGGTTTTCAAATGTGATTTTAAAAAAAATTATTCTATGAATATTTTCTAAAATCATGTTTTAGGCAAAATCCACAATGCAACTAGTTCGTTATATGAAGGGATACCATTTTTTTTATAACAAACGTGAATAATGTTTTTTATACATTTTGCATGAAAAGGGTCTAATATATTTTTTTTACGTTCAGCACTAGAAGAACAGACATAGAATACAATTTTGAAGGGTTTTCAAATGTGATTTTTTAAAAAGCTTTTTTCAATGAATATTGTCTAAAATCATGTTTTAGGCAAAATCCACAATGCAACTAGTTCGGCATATGAAGGGATACCATTTTTTTATAACAAACGTGAAAAATATTTTTTATACATTTTGCATGAAAAGGGTCTAAAATATTTTTTTTACGTTCAGCACTAGAAGGACAGACGTAGAATACAATTTTGAAGGGTTTTCAAATGTGATTTTTTAAAAAGCTTTTTTCAATGAATATTGTCTAAAATCATGTTTTAGGCAAAATCCACAATGCAACTAGTTCGGCATATGAAGAGATACAATTTTTTTATAACAAACGTGAAAAATATTTTTTATACATTTTGCATGAAAAGGGTCTGAAATATATTTTTTACGTTCAGCATTAGAAGGACATATGTAGAATTCAACATACAAGGGTTTTCAAATGTGATTAAAAAAAAAAAAATTCAATGAATATTTTCTAAAATCATGTTTTAGGCAAAATCCACAATGCAACTAGTTCGGCATATGAAGGGATACCATTTTTTTATAACAAACGTGAAAAATATTTTTTATACATTTTGCATGAAAAGGGTCTAAAATATTTTTTTTACGTTCAGCACTAGAAGGACAGACGTAGAATACAATTTAGAAGGGTTTTCAAATGTGATTTAAAAAAAAGCTTTTTTCAATGAATATTGTCTAAAATCATGTTTTAGGCAAAATCCACAAAAAAACTAGTTCGGCATATGAAGGGATACAAAGTTTTTAAATAAAAAACGTGAAAAATATTTTATTTTAATTTTGCATGAAAAGGGTCTAAAATATGTTTTAACATTCAGCACTAGAAGGACAGACGTAGAATACAATTTAGAAGGGTTTTCAAATGTGATTTAAAAAAAAGCTTTTTTCAATGAATATTGTCTAAAATCATGTTTTAGGCAAATTCCATAATGCAACTAGTTCGGCATAGGAAGGGATACAATTTTTTTTATAACAAACCTGAAAAATATTTTTATACATTTTGCATGAAAAGGTTCTAAAATATGTTTTTAACGTTCAGTACTAGAAGGACATATGTAGAATTCAACATACAAGGGTTTTCAAATGTGATTTCAATAAAAAAATTCAATGAATATTGTCTAAAATCATGTTTTAGGCAAAATCCACAATGCAACTAGTTCTGCATATGAAGGGATACAATTGTTTTTATAACAAACGTGAATAATATTTTTTATACATTTTGCATGAAATTTTCTAATATATTTTTTTTACGTTCAGCACTAGAAGAACAGACGTAGAATACAATTTAGAAGGGTTTTCAAATGTGATTTAAAAAAAAGCTTTTTTCAATGAATATTGTCTAAAATCATGTTTTAGGCAAAATCCATAATGCAACTAGTTCGGCATAGGAAGGGATACCATTTTTTTTATAACAAACGTGAAAAATATTTTTATACATTTTGCATGAAAAGGGTCTAAAATATGTTTTAACGTTCAGCACTAGAAGGACGTATGAAGACTATAACATACAAGGGTTTTCAAATGTGATTTTAAAAAAAATTATTCTATGAATATTTTCTAAAATCATGTTTTAGGCAAAATCCACAATGCAACTAGTTCGTTATATGAAGGGATACCATTTTTTTTATAACAAACGTGAATAATGTTTTTTATACATTTTGCATGAAAAGGGTCTAATATATTTTTTTTACGTTCAGCACTAGAAGAACAGACATAGAATACAATTTTGAAGGGTTTTCAAATGTGATTTTTTAAAAAGCTTTTTTCAATGAATATTGTCTAAAATCATGTTTTAGGCAAAATCCACAATGCAACTAGTTCGGCATATGAAGGGATACCATTTTTTTATAACAAACGTGAAAAATATTTTTTATACATTTTGCATGAAAAGGGTCTAAAATATTTTTTTTACGTTCAGCACTAGAAGGACAGACGTAGAATACAATTTTGAAGGGTTTTCAAATGTGATTTTTTAAAAAGCTTTTTTCAATGAATATTGTCTAAAATCATGTTTTAGGCAAAATCCACAATGCAACTAGTTCGGCATATGAAGAGATACAATTTTTTTATAACAAACGTGAAAAATATTTTTTATACATTTTGCATGAAAAGGGTCTGAAATATATTTTTTACGTTCAGCATTAGAAGGACATATGTAGAATTCAACATACAAGGGTTTTCAAATGTGATTAAAAAAAAAAAAATTCAATGAATATTTTCTAAAATCATGTTTTAGGCAAAATCCACAATGCAACTAGTTCGGCATATGAAGGGATACCATTTTTTTATAACAAACGTGAAAAATATTTTTTATACATTTTGCATGAAAAGGGTCTAAAATATTTTTTTTACGTTCAGCACTAGAAGGACAGACGTAGAATACAATTTAGAAGGGTTTTCAAATGTGATTTAAAAAAAAGCTTTTTTCAATGAATATTGTCTAAAATCATGTTTTAGGCAAAATCCACAAAAAAACTAGTTCGGCATATGAAGGGATACAAAGTTTTTAAATAAAAAACGTGAAAAATATTTTATTTTAATTTTGCATGAAAAGGGTCTAAAATATGTTTTAACATTCAGCACTAGAAGGACAGACGTAGAATACAATTTAGAAGGGTTTTCAAATGTGATTTAAAAAAAAGCTTTTTTCAATGAATATTGTCTAAAATCATGTTTTAGGCAAAATCCACAAAAAAACTAGTTCGGCATATGAAGGGATACAAAGTTTTTAAATAAAAAACGTGAAAAATATTTTATTTTAATTTTGCATGAAAAGGGTCTAAAATATGTTTTAACATTCAGCACTAGAAGGACAGACGTAGAATACAATTTAGAAGGGTTTTCAAATGTGATTTAAAAAAAAGCTTTTTTCAATGAATATTGTCTAAAATCATGTTTTAGGCAAATTCCATAATGCAACTAGTTCGGCATAGGAAGGGATACAATTTTTTTTATAACAAACCTGAAAAATATTTTTATACATTTTGCATGAAAAGGTTCTAAAATATGTTTTTAACGTTCAGTACTAGAAGGACATATGTAGAATTCAACATACAAGGGTTTTCAAATGTGATTTCAATAAAAAAATTCAATGAATATTGTCTAAAATCATGTTTTAGGCAAAATCCACAATGCAACTAGTTCTGCATATGAAGGGATACAATTGTTTTTATAACAAACGTGAAGAATATTTTTTATACATTTTGCATGAAATTTTCTAATATATTTTTTTTACGTTCAGCACTAGAAGAACAGACGTAGAATACAATTTAGAAGGGTTTTCAAATGTGATTTAAAAAAAAGCTTTTTTCAATGAATATTGTCTAAAATCATGTTTTAGGCAAAATCCATAATGCAACTAGTTCGGCATAGGAAGGGATACAATTTTTTTTATAACAAACGTGAAAAATATTTTTATACATTTTGCATGAAAAGGGTCTAAAATATGTTTTAACGTTCAGCACTAGAAGGACGTATGAAGACTATAACATACAAGGGTTTTCAAATGTGATTTAAAAAAAAATTATTCTATGAATATTTTCTAAAATCATGTTTTAGGCAAAATCCACAATGCAACTAGTTCGTTATATGAAGGGATACCATTTTTTTTATAACAAACGTGAATAATGTTTTTTATACATTTTGCATGAAAAGGGTCTAATATATTTTTTTTACGTTCAGCACTAGAAGGACAGACGTAGAATACAATTTAGAAGGGTTTTCAAATGTGATTTAAAAAAAAGCTTTTTTCAATGAATATTGTCTAAAATCATGTTTTAGGCAAAATCCACAAAAAAACTAGTTCGGCATATGAAGGGATACAACGTTTTTGAAATAAAAAACGTGAAAAATATGTTATTTTAATTTTGCATGAAAAGGGTCTAAAATATGTTTTAACGTTCAGCACTAGAAGGACATATGTAGAATATAACATACAAGGTTTTTCAAATGTGATTTTTAAAAAATAAATAATTATATGAATATTTTCTAAAATCATGTTTTAGGCAAAATCCACAATGCAACTAGTTCGGCATATGAAGGGATACCATTTTTTTTATAACAAACGTGAAAAATATTTTTTATACATTTTGCATGAAAAGGGTCTAAAATATATTTTTTACGTTCAGCACTAGAAGGACAGACATAGAATACAATTTTGAAGGGTTTTCAAATGTGATTTTTTAAAAAGCTTTTTTCATTGAATATTGTCTAAAATCATGTTTTAGGCAAAATCCACAATGCAACTAGTTCGGCATATGAAGAGATACAATTTTTTTTATAACAAACGTGAAAAATATTTTTTATACATTTTGCATGAAAAGGGTCTAAAATATATTTTTTACGTTCAGCATTAGGACATATGTAGAATTCAACATACAAGGGTTTTCAAATGTGATTAAAAAAAAAAATTCAATGAATATTTTCTAAAATCATGTTTTAGGCAAAATCCACAATGCAACTAGTTCGGCATATGAAGGGATACCATTTTTATAATAACAAACGTGAAAAATATTTTTTATACATTTTGCATGAAAAGGGTCTAAAATATTTTTTTTACGTTCAGCACTAGAAGGACAGACGTAGAATACAATTTAGAAGGGTTTTCAAATGTGATTTAAAAAAAAGCTTTTTTCAATGAATATTGTCTAAAATCATGTTTTAGGCAAAATCCACAAAAAAACTAGTTCGGCATATGAAGGGATACAAAGTTTTTAAATAAAAAACGTGAAAAATATTTTATTTTAATTTTGCATGAAAAGGGTCTAAAATATGTTTTAACATTCAGCACTAGAAGGACAGACGTAGAATACAATTTAGAAGGGTTTTCAAATGTGATTTAAAAAAAAGCTTTTTTCAATGAATATTGCCTAAAATCATGTTTTAGGCAAATTCCATAATGCAACTAGTTCGGCATAGGAAGGGATACAATTTTTTTTATAACAAACCTGAAAAATATTTTTATACATTTTGCATGAAAAGGTTCTAAAATATGTTTTTAACGTTCAGTACTAGAAGGACATATGTAGAATTCAACATACAAGGGTTTTCAAATGTGATTTCAATAAAAAAATTCAATGAATATTGTCTAAAATCATGTTTTAGGCAAAATCCACAATGCAACTAGTTCTGCATATGAAGGGATACAATTGTTTTTATAACAAACGTGAATAATATTTTTTATACATTTTGCATGAAATTTTCTAATATATTTTTTTTACGTTCAGCACTAGAAGAACAGACGTAGAATACAATTTAGAAGGGTTTTCAAATGTGATTTAAAAAAAAGCTTTTTTCAATGAATATTGTCTAAAATCATGTTTTAGGCAAAATCCATTATGCAACTAGTTCGGCATAGGAAGGGATACCATTTTTTTTATAACAAACGTGAAAATAATTTTTATACATTTTGCATGAAAAGGGTCTAAAATATGTTTTAACGTTCAGCACTAGAAGGACGTATGAAGACTATAACATACAAGGGTTTTCAAATGTGATTTAAAAAAAAATTATTCTATGAATATTTTCTAAAATCATGTTTTAGGCAAAATCCACAATGCAACTAGTTCGTTATATGAAGGGATACCATTTTTTTTATAACAAACGTGAATAATGTTTTTTATACATTTTGCATGAAAAGGGTCTAATATATTTTTTTTACGTTCAGCACTAGAAGAACAGACATAGAATACAATTTTGAAGGGTTTTCAAATGTGATTTTTTAAAAAGCTTTTTTCAATGAATATTGTCTAAAATCATGTTTTAGGCAAAATCCACAATGCAACTAGTTCTGCATATGAAGGGATACAATTGTTTTTATAACAAACGTGAAGAATATTTTTTATACATTTTGCATGAAATTTTCTAATATATTTTTTTTACGTTCAGCACTAGAAGAACAGACGTAGAATACAATTTAGAAGGGTTTTCAAATGTGATTTAAAAAAAAGCTTTTTTCAATGAATATTGTCTAAAATCATGTTTTAGGCAAAATCCATAATGCAACTAGTTCGGCATAGGAAGGGATACCATTTTTTTTATAACAAACGTGAAAAATATTTTTATACATTTTGCATGAAAAGGGTCTAAAATATGTTTTAACGTTCAGCACTAGAAGGACGTATGAAGACTATAACATACAAGGGTTTTCAAATGTGATTTTAAAAAAAAAATTTCTATGAATATTTTCTAAAATCATGTTTTAGGCAAAATCCACAATGCAACTAGTTCGTTATATGAAGGGATACCATTTTTTTTATAACAAACGTGAATAATGTTTTTTATACATTTTGCATGAAAAGGGTCTAATATATTTTTTTTACGTTCAGCACTAGAAGGACAGACGTAGAATACAATTTAGAAGGGTTTTCAAATGTGATTTAAAAAAAAGCTTTTTTCAATGAATATTGTCTAAAATCATGTTTTAGGCAAAATCCACAAAAAAACTAGTTCGGCATATGAAGGGATACAACGTTTTTGAAATAAAAAACGTGAAAAATATGTTATTTTAATTTTGCATGAAAAGGGTCTAAAATATGTTTTAACGTTCAGCACTAGAAGGACATATGTAGAATATAACATACAAGGTTTTTCAAATGTGATTTTTAAAAAATAAATAATTATATGAATATTTTCTAAAATCATGTTTTAGGCAAAATCCACAATGCAACTAGTTCGGCATATGAAGGGATACCATTTTTTTAATAACAAACGTGAAAAATATTTTTTATACATTTTGCATGAAAAGGGTCTAAAATATTTTTTTTACGTTCAGCACTAGAAGGACAGACATAGAATACAATTTTGAAGGGTTTTCAAATGTGATTTTTTAAAAAGCTTTTTTCATTGAATATTGTCTAAAATCATGTTTTAGGCAAAATCCACAATGCAACTAGTTCGGCATATGAAGAGATACAATTTTTTTATAACAAACGTGAAAAATATTTTTTATACATTTTGCATGAAAAGGGTCTAAAATATATTTTTTACGTTCAGCATTAGGACATATGTAGAATTCAACATACAAGGGTTTTCAAATGTGATTAAAAAAAAAAATTCAATGAATATTTTCTAAAATCATGTTTTAGGCAAAATCCACAATGCAACTAGTTCGGCATATGAAGGGATACCATTTTTATAATAACAAACGTGAAAAATATTTTTTATACATTTTGCATGAAAAGGGTCTAAAATATTTTTTTTACGTTCAGCACTAGAAGGACAGACGTAGAATACAATTTAGAAGGGTTTTCAAATGTGATTTAAAAAAAAGCTTTTTTCAATGAATATTGTCTAAAATCATGTTTTAGGCAAAATCCACAAAAAAACTAGTTCGGCATATGAAGGGATACAAAGTTTTTAAATAAAAAACGTGAAAAATATTTTATTTTAATTTTGCATGAAAAGGGTCTACAATATGTTTTAACATTCAGCACTAGAAGGACAGACGTAGAATACAATTTAGAAGGGTTTTCAAATGTGATTTAAAAAAAAGCTTTTTTCAATGAATATTGTCTAAAATCATGTTTTAGGCAAAATCCACAAAAAAACTAGTTCGGCATATGAAGGGATACAAAGTTTTTAAATAAAAAACGTGAAAAATATTTTATTTTAATTTTGCATGAAAAGGGTCTAAAATATGTTTTAACATTCAGCACTAGAAGGACAGACGTAGAATACAATTTAGAAGGGTTTTCAAATGTGATTTAAAAAAAAGCTTTTTTCAATGAATATTGTCTAAAATCATGTTTTAGGCAAATTCCATAATGCAACTAGTTCGGCATAGGAAGGGATACAATTTTTTTTATAACAAACCTGAAAAATATTTTTATACATTTTGCATGAAAAGGTTCTAAAATATGTTTTTAACGTTCAGTACTAGAAGGACATATGTAGAATTCAACATACAAGGGTTTTCAAATGTGATTTCAATAAAAAAATTCAATGAATATTGTCTAAAATCATGTTTTAGGCAAAATCCACAATGCAACTAGTTCTGCATATGAAGGGATACAATTGTTTTTATAACAAACGTGAATAATATTTTTTATACATTTTGCATGAAATTTTCTAATATATTTTTTTTACGTTCAGCACTAGAAGAACAGACGTAGAATACAATTTAGAAGGGTTTTCAAATGTGATTAAAAAAAAAGCTTTTTTCAATGAATATTGTCTAAAATCATGTTTTAGGCAAAATCCATAATGCAACTAGTTCGGCATAGGAAGGGATACCATTTTTTTTATAACAAACGTGAAAATAATTTTTATACATTTTGCATGAAAAGGGTCTAAAATATGTTTTAACGTTCAGCACTAGAAGGACGTATGAAGACTATAACATACAAGGGTTTTCAAATGTGATTTAAAAAAAAATTATTCTATGAATATTTTCTAAAATCATGTTTTAGGCAAAATCCACAATGCAACTAGTTCGTTATATGAAGGGATACCATTTTTTTTATAACAAACGTGAATAATGTTTTTTATACATTTTGCATGAAAAGGGTCTAATATATTTTTTTTACGTTCAGCACTAGAAGAACAGACATAGAATACAATTTTGAAGGGTTTTCAAATGTGATTTTTTAAAAAGCTTTTTTCAATGAATATTGTCTAAAATCATGTTTTAGGCAAAATCCACAATGCAACTAGTTCGGCATATGAAGGGATACCATTTTTTTATAACAAACGTGAAAAATATTTTTTATACATTTAGCATGAAAAGGGTCTAAAATATTTTTTTTACGTTCAGCACTAGAAGGACAGACGTAGAATACAATTTTGAAGGGTTTTCAAATGTGATTTTTTAAAAAGCTTTTTTCAATGAATATTGTCTAAAATCATGTTTTAGGCAAAATCCACAATGCAACTAGTTCGGCATATGAAGAGATACAATTTTTTTATAACAAACGTGAAAAATATTTTTTATACATTTTGCATGAAAAGGGTCTGAAATATATTTTTTACGTTCAGCATTAGAAGGACATATGTAGAATTCAACATACAAGGGTTTTCAAATGTGATTAAAAAAAAAAAAATTCAATGAATATTTTCTAAAATCATGTTTTAGGCAAAATCCACAATGCAACTAGTTCGGCATATGAAGGGATAAAAAGTTTTTTTATAAAAAACGTGAAAAATATTTTTTATACATTTTGCATGAAAAGGGTCTAAAATATTTTTTTTACGTTCAGCACTAGAAGGACAGACGTAGAATACAATTTAGAAGGGTTTTCAAATGTGATTTTTTAAAAAGCTTTTTCAATGAATATTGTCTAAAATCATGTTTTAGGCAAAATCCAAAAAAAAACTAGTTCGGCATATGAAGGGATACAAAGTTTTTTAAATAAAAAACGTTAAACATATTTTTTATAAATTTTGCATAAAAAGGGTCTAAAATATTTTTTTACGTTCAGCACTAGAAGGACATATGCAGAATATAACATACAAGGGTTTTCAAATGTGATTAGAAAAAAATAATTCTATGATTATTTTCTAAAATCATGTTTTAGGCAAAATCCACAAAAAAACTAGTTTGGCATATGAAGGGATACAAAGTTTTTTTAAATAAAAAACGTTAAACATATTTTTTATAAATTTTGCATAAAAAGGGTCAAAAATATTTTTTTACGTTCAGCACTAGAAGAACAGACGTAGAATACAATTTAGAAGGGTTTTCAAATGTGATTTTAAAAAAAGCTTTTTTCAATGAATATTGTCTAAAATCATGTTTTAGGCAAAATCCACAAAAAAACTAGTTCGGCATATGAAGGGATACAAAGTTTTTTAAATAAAAAACGTGAAAAATATTTTATTTTAATTTTGCATGAAAAGGGTCTAAAATATGTTTTAACGTTCAGCACTAGAAGGACAGACGTAGAATACAATTTAGAAGGGTTTTCAAATGTGATTTAAAAAAAAGCTTTTTTCAATGAATATTGTCTAAAATCATGTTTTAGGCAAATTCCATAATGCAAATAGTTCGGCATAGGAAGGGATACATTTTTTTTTATAACAAACGTGAAAAATATTTTTATACATTTTGCATGAAAAGCGTCTAAAATATGTTTTAACGTTCAGCACTAGAAGGACGTATGAAGAATATAACATACAAGGGTTTTCAAATGTGATTAAAAAAAAAAATATTCTATGAATATTTTCTAAAATCATGTTTTAGGCAAAATCCACAATGCAACTAGTTCGGCATATGAAGGGATACCATTTTTTTAATAACAAACGTGAATAATGTTTTTTATACATTTTGCATGAAAAGGGTCTAATATATTTTTTTTACTTTCAGCACTAGAAGGACAGACGTAGAAAACAATTTAGAAGGGTTTTCAAATGTGATTTTAAAAAAAGCTTTTTTCAATGAATATTGTCTAAAATCATGTTTTAGGCAAAATCCACAAAAAAACTAGTTCGGCATATGAAGGGATACAAAGTTTTTGAAATAAAAAACGTGAAAAATATTTTATTTTAATTTTGCATGAAAAGGGTCTAAAATATGTTTTAACGTTCAGCACTAGAAGGACATATGTAGAATATAACATACAAGGGTTTTCAAATGTGATTTTTAAAAAATAAATAATTATATGAATATTTTCTAAAATCATGTTTTAGGCAAAATCCACAATGCAACTAGTTCGGCATATGAAGGGATACCATTTTTTTTATAACAAACGTGAAAAATATTTTTTATACATTTTGCATGAAAAGGGTCTAAAATATTTTTTTTACGTTCAGCACTAGAAGAACAGACATAGAATACAATTTTGAAGGGTTTTCAAATGTGATTTTTTAAAAAGCTTTTTTCAATGAATATTGTCTAAAATCATGTTTTAGGCAAAATCCACAATGCAACTAGTTCGGCATATGAAGGGATACCATTTTTTTATAACAAACGTGAAAAATATTTTTTATACATTTTGCATGAAAAGGGTCTAAAATATTTTTTTTACGTTCAGCACTAGAAGGACAGACGTAGAATACAATTTTGAAGGGTTTTCAAATGTGATTTTTTAAAAAGCTTTTTTCAATGAATATTGTCTAAAATCATGTTTTAGGCAAAATCCACAATGCAACTAGTTCGGCATATGAAGAGATACAATTTTTTTATAACAAACGTGAAAAATATTTTTTATACATTTTGCATGAAAAGGGTCTAAAATATATTTTTTACGTTCAGCATTAGAAGGACATATGTAGAATTCAACATACAAGGGTTTTCAAATGTGATTAAAAAAAAAAAATTCAATGAATATTTTCTAAAATCATGTTTTAGGCAAAATCCACAATGCAACTAGTTCGGCATATGAAGGGATACCATTTTTTTATAACAAACGTGAAAAATATTTTTTATACATTTTGCATGAAAAGGGTCTAAAATATTTTTTTTACGTTCAGCACTAGAAGGACAGACGTAGAATACAATTTAGAAGGGTTTTCAAATGTGATTTAAAAAAAAGCTTTTTTCAATGAATATTGTCTAAAATCATGTTTTAGGCAAAATCCACAAAAAAACTAGTTCGGCATATGAAGGGATACAAAGTTTTTAAATAAAAAACGTGAAAAAAAATTTATTTTAATTTTGCATGAAAAGGGTCTAAAATATGTTTTAACATTCAGCACTAGAAGGACAGACGTAGAATACAATTTAGAAGGGTTTTCAAATGTGATTTAAAAAAAAGCTTTTTTCAATGAATATTGTCTAAAATCATGTTTTAGGCAAATTCCATAATGCAACTAGTTCGGCATAGGAAGGGATACAATTTTTTTTATAACAAACCTGAAAAATATTTTTATCCATTTTGCATGAAAAGGTTCTAAAATATGTTTTTAACGTTCAGTACTAGAAGGACATATGTAGAATTCAACATACAAGGGTTTTCAAATGTGATTTCAATAAAAAAATTCAATGAATATTGTCTAAAATCATGTTTTAGGCAAAATCCACAATGCAACTAGTTCTGCATATGAAGGGATACAATTGTTTTTATAACAAACGTGAATAATATTTTTTATACATTTTGCATGACATTTTCTAATATATTTTTTTTACGTTCAGCACTAGAAGAACAGACGTAGAATACAATTTAGAAGGGTTTTCAAATGTGATTTAAAAAAAAGCTTTTTTCAATGAATATTGTCTAAAATCATGTTTTAGGCAAAATCCATAATGCAACTAGTTCGGCATAGGAAGGGATACCATTTTTTTTATAACAAACGTGAAAAATATTTTTATACATTTTGCATGAAAAGGGTCTAAAATATGTTTTAACGTTCAGCACTAGAAGGACGTATGAAGACTATAACATACAAGGGTTTTCAAATGTGATTTTAAAAAAAATTATTCTATGAATATTTTCTAAAATCATGTTTTAGGCAAAATCCACAATGCAACTAGTTCGTTATATGAAGGGATACCATTTTTTTTATAACAAACGTGAATAATGTTTTTTATACATTTTGCATGAAAAGGGTCTAATATATTTTTTTTACGTTCAGCACTAGAAGGACAGACGTAGAATACAATTTAGAAGGGTTTTCAAATGTGATTTAAAAAAAAGCTTTTTTCAATGAATATTGTCTAAAATCATGTTTTAGGCAAAATCCACAAAAAAACTAGTTCGGCATATGAAGGGATACAACGTTTTTGAAATAAAAAACGTGAAAAATATGTTATTTTAATTTTGCATGAAAAGGGTCTAAAATATGTTTTAACGTTCAGCACTAGAAGGACATATGTAGAATATAACATACAAGGTTTTTCAAATGTGATTTTTAAAAAATAAATAATTATATGAATATTTTCTAAAATCATGTTTTAGGCAAAATCCACAATGCAACTAGTTCGGCATATGAAGGGATACCATTTTTTTTATAACAAACGTGAAAAATATTTTTTATACATTTTGCATGAAAAGGGTCTAAAATATTTTTTTTACGTTCAGCACTAGAAGGACAGACATAGAATACAATTTTGAAGGGTTTTCAAATGTGATTTTTTAAAAAGCTTTTTTCATTGAATATTGTCTAAAATCATGTTTTAGGCAAAATCCACAATGCAACTAGTTCGGCATATGAAGAGATACAATTTTTTTTATAACAAACGTGAAAAATATTTTTTATACATTTTGCATGAAAAGGGTCTAAAATATATTTTTTACGTTCAGCATTAGGACATATGTAGAATTCAACATACAAGGGTTTTCAAATGTGATTTAAAAAAAAAATTCAATGAATATTTTCTAAAATCATGTTTTAGGCAAAATCCACAATGCAACTAGTTCGGCATATGAAGGGATACCATTTTTATAATAACAAACGTGAAAAATATTTTTTATACATTTTGCATGAAAAGGGTCTAAAATATTTTTTTTACGTTCAGCACTAGAAGGACAGACGTAGAATACAATTTAGAAGGGTTTTCAAATGTGATTTAAAAAAAAGCTTTTTTCAATGAATATTGTCTAAAATCATGTTTTAGGCAAAATCCACAAAAAAACTAGTTCGGCATATGAAGGGATACAAAGTTTTTAAATAAAAAACGTGAAAAATATTTTATTTTAATTTTGCATGAAAAGGGTCTAAAATATGTTTTAACATTCAGCACTAGAAGGACAGACGTAGAATACAATTTAGAAGGGTTTTCAAATGTGATTTAAAAAAAAGCTTTTTTCAATGAATATTGTCTAAAATCATGTTTTAGGCAAATTCCATAATGCAACTAGTTCGGCATAGGAAGGGATACAATTTTTTTTATAACAAACCTGAAAAATATTTTTATACATTTTGCATGAAAAGGTTCTAAAATATGTTTTTAACGTTCAGTACTAGAAGGACATATGTAGAATTCAACATACAAGGGTTTTCAAATGTGATTTCAATAAAAAAATTCAATGAATATTGTCTAAAATCATGTTTTAGGCAAAATCCACAATGCAACTAGTTCTGCATATGAAGGGATACAATTGTTTTTATAACAAACGTGAATAATATTTTTTATACATTTTGCATGAAATTTTCTAATATATTTTTTTTACGTTCAGCACTAGAAGAACAGACGTAGAATACAATTTAGAAGGGTTTTCAAATGTGATTTAAAAAAAAGCTTTTTTCAATGAATATTGTCTAAAATCATGTTTTAGGCAAAATCCATAATGCAACTAGTTCGGCATAGGAAGGGATACCATTTTTTTTATAACAAACGTGAAAAATATTTTTATACATTTTGCATGAAAAGGGTCTAAAATATGTTTTAACGTTCAGCACTAGAAGGACGTATGAAGACTATAACATACAAGGGTTTTCAAATGTGATTAAAAAAAAAATTATTCTATGAATATTTTCTAAAATCATGTTTTAGGCAAAATCCACAATGCAACTAGTTCGTTATATGAAGGGATACCATTTTTTTTATAACAAACGCGAATAATGTTTTTTATACATTTTGCATGAAAAGGGTCTAATATATTTTTTTTACGTTCAGCACTAGAAGAACAGACATAGAATACAATTTTGAAGGGTTTTCAAATGTGATTTTTTAAAAAGCTTTTTTCAATGAATATTGTCTAAAATCATGTTTTAGGCAAAATCCACAATGCAACTAGTTCGGCATATGAAGGGATACCATTTTTTTATAACAAACGTGAAAAATATTTTTTATACATTTTGCATGAAAAGGGTCTAAAATATTTTTTTTACGTTCAGCACTAGAAGGACAGACGTAGAATACAATTTTGAAGGGTTTTCAAATGTGATTTTTTAAAAAGCTTTTTTCAATGAATATTGTCTAAAATCATGTTTTAGGCAAAATCCACAATGCAACTAGTTCGGCATATGAAGAGATACAATTTTTTTATAACAAACGTGAAAAATATTTTTTATACATTTTGCATGAAAAGGGTCTGAAATATATTTTTTACGTTCAGCATTAGAAGGACATATGTAGAATTCAACATACAAGGGTTTTCAAATGTGATTAAAAAAAAAAAAATTCAATGAATATTTTCTAAAATCATGTTTTAGGCAAAATCCACAATGCAACTAGTTCGGCATATGAAGGGATACCATTTTTTTATAACAAACGTGAAAAATATTTTTTATACATTTTGCATGAAAAGGGTCTAAAATATTTTTTTTACGTTCAGCACTAGAAGGACAGACGTAGAATACAATTTAGAAGGGTTTTCAAATGTGATTTAAAAAAAAGCTTTTTTCAATGAATATTGTCTAAAATCATGTTTTAGGCAAAATCCACAAAAAAACTAGTTCGGCATATGAAGGGATACAAAGTTTTTAAATAAAAAACGTGAAAAATATTTTATTTTAATTTTGCATGAAAAGGGTCTAAAATATGTTTTAACATTCAGCACTAGAAGGACAGACGTAGAATACAATTTAGAAGGGTTTTCAAATGTGATTTAAAAAAAAGCTTTTTTCAATGAATATTGTCTAAAATCATGTTTTAGGCAAATTCCATAATGCAACTAGTTCGGCATAGGAAGGGATACAATTTTTTTTATAACAAACCTGAAAAATATTTTTATACATTTTGCATGAAAAGGTTCTAAAATATGTTTTTAACGTTCAGTACTAGAAGGACATATGTAGAATTCAACATACAAGGGTTTTCAAATGTGATTTCAATAAAAAAATTCAATGAATATTGTCTAAAATCATGTTTTAGGCAAAATCCACAATGCAACTAGTTCTGCATATGAAGGGATACAATTGTTTTTATAACAAACGTGAATAATATTTTTTATACATTTTGCATGAAATTTTCTAATATATTTTTTTTACGTTCAGCACTAGAAGAACAGACGTAGAATACAATTTAGAAGGGTTTTCAAATGTGATTTAAAAAAAAGCTTTTTTCAATGAATATTGTCTAAAATCATGTTTTAGGCAAAATCCACAAAAAAACTAGTTCGGCATATGAAGGGATACAACGTTTTTGAAATAAAAAACGTGAAAAATATGTTATTTTAATTTTGCATGAAAAGGGTCTAAAATATGTTTTAACGTTCAGCACTAGAAGGACATATGTAGAATATAACATACAAGGTTTTTCAAATGTGATTTTTAAAAAATAAATAATTATATGAATATTTTCTAAAATCATGTTTTAGGCAAAATCCACAATGCAACTAGTTCGGCATATGAAGGGATACCATTTTTTTTATAACAAACGTGAAAAATATTTTTTATACATTTTGCATGAAAAGGGTCTTAAATATTTTTTTTACGTTCAGCACTAGAAGGACAGACATAGAATACAATTTTGAAGGGTTTTCAAATGTGATTTTTTAAAAAGCTTTTTTCATTGAATATTGTCTAAAATCATGTTTTAGGCAAAATCCACAATGCAACTAGTTCGGCATATGAAGAGATACAATTTTTTTCATAACAAACGTGAAAAATATTTTTTATACATTTTGCATGAAAAGGGTCTAAAATATATTTTTTACGTTCAGCATTAGGACATATGTAGAATTCAACATACAAGGGTTTTCAAATGTGATTAAAAAAAAAAAATCAATGAATATTTTCTAAAATCATGTTTTAGGCAAAATCCACAATGCAACTAGTTCGGCATATGAAGGGATACCATTTTTATAATAACAAACGTGAAAAATATTTTTTATACATTTTGCATGAAAAGGGTCTAAAATATTTTTTTTACGTTCAGCACTAGAAGGACAGACGTAGAATACAATTTAGAAGGGTTTTCAAATGTGATTTAAAAAAAAGCTTTTTTCAATGAATATTGTCTAAAATCATGTTTTAGGCAAAATCCACAAAAAAACTAGTTCGGCATATGAAGGGATACAAAGTTTTTAAATAAAAAACGTGAAAAATATTTTATTTTAATTTTGCATGAAAAGGGTCTAAAATATGTTTTAACATTCAGCACTAGAAGGACAGACGTAGAATACAATTTAGAAGGGTTTTCAAATGTGATTTAAAAAAAAGCTTTTTTCAATGAATATTGTCTAAAATCATGTTTTAGGCAAATTCCATAATGCAACTAGTTCGGCATAGGAAGGGATACAATTTTTTTTATAACAAACCTGAAAAATATTTTTATACATTTTGCATGAAAAGGTTCTAAAATATGTTTTTAACGTTCAGTACTAGAAGGACATATGTAGAATTCAACATACAAGGGTTTTCAAATGTGATTTCAATAAAAAAATTCAATGAATATTGTCTAAAATCATGTTTTAGGCAAAATCCACAATGCAACTAGTTCTGCATATGAAGGGATACAATTGTTTTTATAACAAACGTGAATAATATTTTTTATACATTTTGCATGAAATTTTCTAATATATTTTTTTTACGTTCAGCACTAGAAGAACAGACGTAGAATACAATTTAGAAGGGTTTTCAAATGTGATTTAAAAAAAAGCTTTTTTCAATGAATATTGTCTAAAATCATGTTTTAGGCAAAATCCATAATGCAACTAGTTCGGCATAGGAAGGGATACCATTTTTTTTATAACAAACGTGAAAATAATTTTTATACATTTTGCATGAAAAGGGTCTAAAATATGTTTTCACGTTCAGCACTAGAAGGACGTATGAAGACTATAACATACAAGGGTTTTCAAATGTGATTTAAAAAAAAATTATTCTATGAATATTTTCTAAAATCATGTTTTAGGCAAAATCCACAATGCAACTAGTTCGTTATATGAAGGGATACCATTTTTTTTATAACAAACGTGAATAATGTTTTTTATACATTTTGCATGAAAAGGGTCTAATATATTTTTTTTACGTTCAGCACTAGAAGAACAGACATAGAATACAATTTTGAAGGGTTTTCAAATGTGATTTTTTAAAAAGCTTTTTTCAATGAATATTGTCTAAAATCATGTTTTAGGCAAAATCCACAATGCAACTAGTTCGGCATATGAAGGGATACCATTTTTTTATAACAAACGTGAAAAATATTTTTTATACATTTTGCATGAAAAGGGTCTAAAATATTTTTTTTACGTTCAGCACTAGAAGGACAGACGTAGAATACAATTTTGAAGGGTTTTCAAATGTGATTTTTTAAAAAGCTTTTTTCAATGAATATTGTCTAAAATCATGTTTTAGGCAAAATCCACAATGCAACTAGTTCGGCATATGAAGAGATACAATTTTTTTATAACAAACGTGAAAAATATTTTTTATACATTTTGCATGAAAAGGGTCTGAAATATATTTTTTACGTTCAGCATTAGAAGGACATATGTAGAATTCAACATACAAGGGTTTTCAAATGTGATTAAAAAAAAAAAAATTCAATGAATATTTTCTAAAATCATGTTTTAGGCAAAATCCACAATGCAACTAGTTCGGCATATGAAGGGATACCATTTTTTTATAACAAACGTGAAAAATATTTTTTATACATTTTGCATGAAAAGGGTCTAAAATATTTTTTTTACATTCAGCACTAGAAGGACAGACGTAGAATACAATTTAGAAGGGTTTTCAAATGTGATTTAAAAAAAAGCTTTTTTCAATGAATATTGTCTAAAATCATGTTTTAGGCAAAATCCACAAAAAAACTAGTTCGGCATATGAAGGGATACAAAGTTTTTAAATAAAAAACGTGAAAAATATTTTATTTTAATTTTGCATGAAAAGGGTCTAAAATATGTTTTAACATTCAGCACTAGAAGGACAGACGTAGAATACAATTTAGAAGGGTTTTCAAATGTGATTTAAAAAAAAGCTTTTTTCAATGAATATTGTCTAAAATCATGTTTTAGGCAAATTCCATAATGCAACTAGTTCGGCATAGGAAGGGATACAATTTTTTTTATAACAAACCTGAAAAATATTTTTATACATTTTGCATGAAAAGGTTCTAAAATATGTTTTTAACGTTCAGTACTAGAAGGACATATGTAGAATTCAACATACAAGGGTTTTCAAATGTGATTTCAATAAAAAAATTCAATGAATATTGTCTAAAATCATGTTTTAGGCAAAATCCACAATGCAACTAGTTCTGCATATGAAGGGATACAATTGTTTTTATAACAAACGTGAATAATATTTTTTATACATTTTGCATGAAATTTTCTAATATATTTTTTTTACGTTCAGCACTAGAAGAACAGACGTAGAATACAATTTAGAAGGGTTTTCAAATGTGATTTAAAAAAAAGCTTTTTTCAATGAATATTGTCTAAAATCATGTTTTAGGCAAAATCCATAATGCAACTAGTTCGGCATAGGAAGGGATACCATTTTTTTTATAACAAACGTGAAAAATATTTTTATACATTTTGCATGAAAAGGGTCTAAAATATGTTTTAACGTTCAGCACTAGAAGGACGTATGAAGACTATAACATACAAGGGTTTTCAAATGTGATTTAAAAAAAAATTATTCTATGAATATTTTCTAAAATCATGTTTTAGGCAAAATCCACAATGCAACTAGTTCGTTATATGAAGGGATACCATTTTTTTTATAACAAACGTGAATAATGTTTTTTATACATTTTGCATGAAAAGGGTCTAATATATTTTTTTTACGTTCAGCACTAGAAGGACAGACGTAGAATACAATTTAGAAGGGTTTTCAAATGTGATTTAAAAAAAAGCTTTTTTCAATGAATATTGTCTAAAATCATGTTTTAGGCAAAATCCACAAAAAAACTAGTTCGGCATATGAAGGGATACAACGTTTTTGAAATAAAAAACGTGAAAAATATGTTATTTTAATTTTGCATGAAAAGGGTCTAAAATATGTTTTAACGTTCAGCACTAGAAGGACATATGTAGAATATAACATACAAGGTTTTTCAAATGTGATTTTTAAAAAATAAATAATTATATGAATATTTTCTAAAATCATGTTTTAGGCAAAATCCACAATGCAACTAGTTCGGCATATGAAGGGATACCATTTTTTTTATAACAAACGTGAAAAATATTTTTTATACATTTTGCATGAAAAGGGTCTAAAATATTTTTTTTACGTTCAGCACTAGAAGGACAGACATAGAATACAATTTTGAAGGGTTTTCAAATGTGATTTTTTAAAAAGCTTTTTTCATTGAATATTGTCTAAAATCATGTTTTAGGCAAAATCCACAATGCAACTAGTTCGGCATATGAAGAGATACAATTTTTTTTATAACAAACGTGAAAAATATTTTTTATACATTTTGCATGAAAAGGGTCTAAAATATATCTTTTACGTTCAGCATTAGGACATATGTAGAATTCAACATACAAGGGTTTTCAAATGTGATTAAAAAAAAAAATTCAATGAATATTTTCTAAAATCATGTTTTAGGCAAAATCCACAATGCAACTAGTTCGGCATATGAAGGGATACCATTTTTATAATAACAAACGTGAAAAATATTTTTTATACATTTTGCATGAAAAGGGTCTAAAATATTTTTTTTACGTTCAGCACTAGAAGGACAGACGTAGAATACAATTTAGAAGGGTTTTCAAATGTGATTTAAAAAAAAGCTTTTTTCAATGAATATTGTCTAAAATCATGTTTTAGGCAAAATCCACAAAAAAACTAGTTCGGCATATGAAGGGATACAAAGTTTTTAAATAAAAAACGTGAAAAATATTTTATTTTAATTTTGCATGAAAAGGGTCTAAAATATGTTTTAACATTCAGCACGAGAAGGACAGACGTAGAATACAATTTAGAAGGGTTTTCAAATGTGATTTAAAAAAAAGCTTTTTTCAATGAATATTGTCTAAAATCATGTTTTAGGCAAATTCCATAATGCAACTAGTTCGGCATAGGAAGGGATACAATTTTTTTTATAACAAACCTGAAAAATATTTTTATACATTTTGCATGAAAAGGTTCTAAAATATGTTTTTAACGTTCAGTACTAGAAGGACATATGTAGAATTCAACATACAAGGGTTTTCAAATGTGATTTCAATAAAAAAATTCAATGAATATTGTCTAAAATCATGTTTTAGGCAAAATCCACAATGCAACTAGATCTGCATATGAAGGGATACAATTGTTTTTATAACAAACGTGAATAATATTTTTTATACATTTTGCATGAAATTTTCTAATATATTTTTTTTACGTTCAGCACTAGAAGAACAGACGTAGAATACAATTTAGAAGGGTTTTCAAATGTGATTAAAAAAAAAGCTTTTTTCAATGAATATTGTCTAAAATCATGTTTTAGGCAAAATCCATAATGCAACTAGTTCGGCATAGGAAGGGATACCATTTTTTTTATAACAAACGTGAAAATAATTTTTATACATTTTGCATGAAAAGGGTCTAAAATATGTTTTAACGTTCAGCACTAGAAGGACGTATGAAGACTATAACATACAAGGGTTTTCAAATGTGATTTAAAAAAAAATTATTCTATGAATATTTTCTAAAATCATGTTTTAGGCAAAATCCACAATGCAACTAGTTCGTTATATGAAGGGATACCATTTTTTTTATAACAAACGTGAATAATGTTTTTTATACATTTTGCATGAAAAGGATCTAATATATTTTTTTTACGTTCAGCACTAGAAGAACAGACATAGAATACAATTTTGAAGGGTTTTCAAATGTGATTTTTTAAAAAGCTTTTTTCAATGAATATTGTCTAAAATCATGTTTTAGGCAAAATCCACAATGCAACTAGTTCGGCATATGAAGGGATACCATTTTTTTATAACAAACGTGAAAAATATTTTTTATACATTTAGCATGAAAAGGGTCTAAAATATTTTTTTTACGTTCAGCACTAGAAGGACAGACGTAGAATACAATTTTGAAGGGTTTTCAAATGTGATTTTTTAAAAAGCTTTTTTCAATGAATATTGTCTAAAATCATGTTTTAGGCAAAATCCACAATGCAACTAGTTCGGCATATGAAGAGATACAATTTTTTTATAACAAACGTGAAAAATATTTTTTATACATTTTGCATGAAAAGGGTCTGAAATATATTTTTTACGTTCAGCATTAGAAGGACATATGTAGAATTCAACATACAAGGGTTTTCAAATGTGATTAAAAAAAAAAAAATTCAATGAATATTTTCTAAAATCATGTTTTAGGCAAAATCCACAATGCAACTAGTTCGGCATATGAAGGGATAAAAAGTTTTTTTATAAAAAACGTGAAAAATATTTTTTATACATTTTGCATGAAAAGGGTCTAAAATATTTTTTTTACGTTCAGCACTAGAAGGACAGACGTAGAATACAATTTAGAAGGGTTTTCAAATGTGATTTTTTAAAAAGCTTTTTCAATGAATATTGTCTAAAATCATGTTTTAGGCAAAATCCAAAAAAAAACTAGTTCGGCATATGAAGGGATACAAAGTTTTTTAAATAAAAAACGTTAAACATATTTTTTATAAATTTTGCATAAAAAGGGTCTAAAATATTTTTTTACGTTCAGCACTAGAAGGACATATGCAGAATATAACATACAAGGGTTTTCAAATGTGATTAGAAAAAAATAATTCTATGATTATTTTCTAAAATCATGTTTTAGGCAAAATCCACAAAAAAACTAGTTTGGCATATGAAGGGATACAAAGTTTTTTTAAATAAAAAACGTTAAACATATTTTTTATAAATTTTGCATAAAAAGGGTCAAAAATATTTTTTTACGTTCAGCACTAGAAGAACAGACGTAGAATACAATTTAGAAGGGTTTTCAAATGTGATTTTAAAAAAAGCTTTTTTCAATGAATATTGTCTAAAATCATGTTTTAGGCAAAATCCACAAAAAAACTAGTTCGGCATATGAAGGGATACAAAGTTTTTTAAATAAAAAACGTGAAAAATATTTTATTTTAATTTTGCATGAAAAGGGTCTAAAATATGTTTTAACGTTCAGCACTAGAAGGACAGACGTAGAATACAATTTAGAAGGGTTTTCAAATGTGATTTAAAAAAAAGCTTTTTTCAATGAATATTGTCTAAAATCATGTTTTAGGCAAATTCCATAATGCAAATAGTTCGGCATAGGAAGGGATACATTTTTTTTTATAACAAACGTGAAAAATATTTTTATACATTTTGCATGAAAAGCGTCTAAAATATGTTTTAACGTTCAGCACTAGAAGGACGTATGAAGAATATAACATACAAGGGTTTTCAAATGTGATTAACAAAAAAATATTCTATGAATATTTTCTAAAATCATGTTTTAGGCAAAATCCACAATGCAACTAGTTCGGCATATGAAGGGATACCATTTTTTTAATAACAAACGTGAATAATGTTTTTTATACATTTTGCATGAAAAGGGTCTAATATATTTTTTTTACTTTCAGCACTAGAAGGACAGACGTAGAAAACAATTTAGAAGGGTTTTCAAATGTGATTTTAAAAAAAGCTTTTTTCAATGAATATTGTCTAAAATCATGTTTTAGGCAAAATCCACAAAAAAACTAGTTCGGCATATGAAGGGATACAAAGTTTTTGAAATAAAAAACGTGAAAAATATTTTATTTTAATTTTGCATGAAAAGGGTCTAAAATATGTTTTAACGTTCAGCACTAGAAGGACATATGTAGAATATAACATACAAGGGTTTTCAAATGTGATTTTTAAAAAATAAATAATTATATGAATATTTTCTAAAATCATGTTTTAGGCAAAATCCACAATGCAACTAGTTCGGCATATGAAGGGATACCATTTTTTTTATAACAAACGTGAAAAATATTTTTTATACATTTTGCATGAAAAGGGTCTAAAATATTTTTTTTACGTTCAGCACTAGAAGAACAGACATAGAATACAATTTTGAAGGGTTTTCAAATGTGATTTTTTAAAAAGCTTTTTTCAATGAATATTGTCTAAAATCATGTTTTAGGCAAAATCCACAATGCAACTAGTTCGGCATATGAAGGGATACCATTTTTTTATAACAAACGTGAAAAATATTTTTTATACATTTTGCATGAAAAGGGTCTAAAATATTTTTTTTACGTTCAGCACTAGAAGGACAGACGTAGAATACAATTTTGAAGGGTTTTCAAATGTGATTTTTTAAAAAGCTTTTTTCAATGAATATTGTCTAAAATCATGTTTTAGGCAAAATCCACAATGCAACTAGTTCGGCATATGAAGAGATACAATTTTTTTATAACAAACGTGAAAAATATTTTTTATACATTTTGCATGAAAAGGGTCTAAAATATATTTTTTACGTTCAGCATTAGAAGGACATATGTAGAATTCAACATACAAGGGTTTTCAAATGTGATTAAAAAAAAAAAATTCAATGAATATTTTCTAAAATCATGTTTTAGGCAAAATCCACAATGCAACTAGTTCGGCATATGAAGGGATACCATTTTTTTATAACAAACGTGAAAAATATTTTTTATACATTTTGCATGAAAAGGGTCTAAAATATTTTTTTTACGTTCAGCACTAGAAGGACAGACGTAGAATACAATTTAGAAGGGTTTTCAAATGTGATTTAAAAAAAAGCTTTTTTCAATGAATATTGTCTAAAATCATGTTTTAGGCAAAATCCACAAAAAAACTAGTTCGGCATATGAAGGGATACAAAGTTTTTAAATAAAAAACGTGAAAAAAAATTTATTTTAATTTTGCATGAAAAGGGTCTAAAATATGTTTTAACATTCAGCACTAGAAGGACAGACGTAGAATACAATTTAGAAGGGTTTTCAAATGTGATTTAAAAAAAAGCTTTTTTCAATGAATATTGTCTAAAATCATGTTTTAGGCAAATTCCATAATGCAACTAGTTCGGCATAGGAAGGGATACAATTTTTTTTATAACAAACCTGAAAAATATTTTTATCCATTTTGCATGAAAAGGTTCTAAAATATGTTTTTAACGTTCAGTACTAGAAGGACATATGTAGAATTCAACATACAAGGGTTTTCAAATGTGATTTCAATAAAAAAATTCAATGAATATTGTCTAAAATCATGTTTTAGGCAAAATCCACAATGCAACTAGTTCTGCATATGAAGGGATACAATTGTTTTTATAACAAACGTGAATAATATTTTTAATACATTTTGCATGACATTTTCTAATATATTTTTTTTACGTTCAGCACTAGAAGAACAGACGTAGAATACAATTTAGAAGGGTTTTCAAATGTGATTTAAAAAAAAGCTTTTTTCAATGAATATTGTCTAAAATCATGTTTTAGGCAAAATCCATAATGCAACTAGTTCGGCATAGGAAGGGATACCATTTTTTTTATAACAAACGTGAAAAATATTTTTATACATTTTGCATGAAAAGGGTCTAAAATATGTTTTAACGTTCAGCACTAGAAGGACGTATGAAGACTATAACATACAAGGGTTTTCAAATGTGATTTTAAAAAAAATTATTCTATGAATATTTTCTAAAATCATGTTTTAGGCAAAATCCACAATGCAACTAGTTCGTTATATGAAGGGATACCATTTTTTTTATAACAAACGTGAATAATGTTTTTTATACATTTTGCATGAAAAGGGTCTAATATATTTTTTTTACGTTCAGCACTAGAAGGACAGACGTAGAATACAATTTAGAAGGGTTTTCAAATGTGATTTAAAAAAAAGCTTTTTTCAATGAATATTGTCTAAAATCATGTTTTAGGCAAAATCCACAAAAAAACTAGTTCGGCATATGAAGGGATACAACGTTTTTGAAATAAAAAACGTGAAAAATATGTTATTTTAATTTTGCATGAAAAGGGTCTAAAATATGTTTTAACGTTCAGCACTAGAAGGACATATGTAGAATATAACATACAAGGTTTTTCAAATGTGATTTTTAAAAAATAAATAATTATATGAATATTTTCTAAAATCATGTTTTAGGCAAAATCCACAATGCAACTAGTTCGGCATATGAAGGGATACCATTTTTTTTATAACAAACGTGAAAAATATTTTTTATACATTTTGCATGAAAAGGGTCTAAAATATTTTTTTTACGTTCAGCACTAGAAGGACAGACATAGAATACAATTTTGAAGGGTTTTCAAATGTGATTTTTTAAAAAGCTTTTTTCATTGAATATTGTCTAAAATCATGTTTTAGGCAAAATCCACAATGCAACTAGTTCGGCATATGAAGAGATACAATTTTTTTTATAACAAACGTGAAAAATATTTTTTATACATTTTGCATGAAAAGGGTCTAAAATATATTTTTTACGTTCAGCATTAGGACATATGTAGAATTCAACATACAAGGGTTTTCAAATGTGATTTAAAAAAAAAATTCAATGAATATTTTCTAAAATCATGTTTTAGGCAAAATCCACAATGCAACTAGTTCGGCATATGAAGGGATACCATTTTTATAATAACAAACGTGAAAAATATTTTTATACATTTTGCATGAAAAGGGTCTAAAATATGTTTTAACGTTCAGCACTAGAAGGACGTATGAAGACTATAACATACAAGGGTTTTCAAATGTGATTAAAAAAAAATTTATTCTATGAATATTTTCTAAAATCATGTTTTAGGCAAAATCCACAATGCAACTAGTTCGTTATATGAAGGGATACCATTTTTTTTATAACAAACGCGAATAATGTTTTTTATACATTTTGCATGAAAAGGGTCTAATATATTTTTTTTACGTTCAGCACTAGAAGAACAGACATAGAATACAATTTTGAAGGGTTTTCAAATGTGATTTTTTAAAAAGCTTTTTTCAATGAATATTGTCTAAAATCATGTTTTAGGCAAAATCCACAATGCAACTAGTTCGGCATATGAAGGGATACCATTTTTTTATAACAAACGTGAAAAATATTTTTTATACATTTTGCATGAAAAGGGTCTAAAATATTTTTTTTACGTTCAGCACTAGAAGGACAGACGTAGAATACAATTTTGAAGGGTTTTCAAATGTGATTTTTTAAAAAGCTTTTTTCAATGAATATTGTCTAAAATCATGTTTTAGGCAAAATCCACAATGCAACTAGTTCGGCATATGAAGAGATACAATTTTTTTATAACAAACGTGAAAAATATTTTTTATACATTTTGCATGAAAAGGGTCTGAAATATATTTTTTACGTTCAGCATTAGAAGGACATATGTAGAATTCAACATACAAGGGTTTTCAAATGTGATTAAAAAAAAAATAATTCAATGAATATTTTCTAAAATCATGTTTTAGGCAAAATCCACAATGCAACTAGTTCGGCATATGAAGGGATACCATTTTTTTATAACAAACGTGAAAAATATTTTTTATACATTTTGCATGAAAAGGGTCTAAAATATTTTTTTTACGTTCAGCACTAGAAGGACAGACGTAGAATACAATTTAGAAGGGTTTTCAAATGTGATTTAAAAAAAAGCTTTTTTCAATGAATATTGTCTAAAATCATGTTTTAGGCAAAATCCACAAAAAAACTAGTTCGGCATATGAAGGGATACAAAGTTTTTAAATAAAAAACGTGAAAAATATTTTATTTTAATTTTGCATGAAAAGGGTCTAAAATATGTTTTAACATTCAGCACTAGAAGGACAGACGTAGAATACAATTTAGAAGGGTTTTCAAATGTGATTTAAAAAAAAGCTTTTTTCAATGAATATTGTCTAAAATCATGTTTTAGGCAAATTCCATAATGCAACTAGTTCGGCATAGGAAGGGATACAATTTTTTTTATAACAAACCTGAAAAATATTTTTATACATTTTGCATGAAAAGGTTCTAAAATATGTTTTTAACGTTCAGTACTAGAAGGACATATGTAGAATTCAACATACAAGGGTTTTCAAATGTGATTTCAATAAAAAAATTCAATGAATATTGTCTAAAATCATGTTTTAGGCAAAATCCACAATGCAACTAGTTCTGCATATGAAGGGATACAATTGTTTTTATAACAAACGTGAATAATATTTTTTATACATTTTGCATGAAATTTTCTAATATATTTTTTTTACGTTCAGCACTAGAAGAACAGACGTAGAATACAATTTAGAAGGGTTTTCAAATGTGATTTAAAAAAAAGCTTTTTTCAATGAATATTGTCTAAAATCATGTTTTAGGCAAAATCCACAAAAAAACTAGTTCGGCATATGAAGGGATACAACGTTTTTGAAATAAAAAACGTGAAAAATATGTTATTTTAATTTTGCATGAAAAGGGTCTAAAATATGTTTTAACGTTCAGCACTAGAAGGACATATGTAGAATATAACATACAAGGTTTTTCAAATGTGATTTTTAAAAAATAAATAATTATATGAATATTTTCTAAAATCATGTTTTAGGCAAAATCCACAATGCAACTAGTTCGGCATATGAAGGGATACCATTTTTTTTATAACAAACGTGAAAAATATTTTTTATACATTTTGCATGAAAAGGGTCTTAAATATTTTTTTTACGTTCAGCACTAGAAGGACAGACATAGAATACAATTTTGAAGGGTTTTCAAATGTGATTTTTTAAAAAGCTTTTTTCATTGAATATTGTCTAAAATCATGTTTTAGGCAAAATCCACAATGCAACTAGTTCGGCATATGAAGAGATACAATTTTTTTCATAACAAACGTGAAAAATATTTTTTATACATTTTGCATGAAAAGGGTCTAAAATATATTTTTTACGTTCAGCATTAGGACATATGTAGAATTCAACATACAAGGGTTTTCAAATGTGATTAAAAAAAAAAAATCAATGAATATTTTCTAAAATCATGTTTTAGGCAAAATCCACAATGCAACTAGTTCGGCATATGAAGGGATACCATTTTTATAATAACAAACGTGAAAAATATTTTTTATACATTTTGCATGAAAAGGGTCTAAAATATTTTTTTTACGTTCAGCACTAGAAGGACAGACGTAGAATACAATTTAGAAGGGTTTTCAAATGTGATTTAAAAAAAAGCTTTTTTCAATGAATATTGTCTAAAATCATGTTTTAGGCAAAATCCACAAAAAAACTAGTTCGGCATATGAAGGGATACAAAGTTTTTAAATAAAAAACGTGAAAAATATTTTATTTTAATTTTGCATGAAAAGGGTCTAAAATATGTTTTAACATTCAGCACTAGAAGGACAGACGTAGAATACAATTTAGAAGGGTTTTCAAATGTGATTTAAAAAAAAGCTTTTTTCAATGAATATTGTCTAAAATCATGTTTTAGGCAAATTCCATAATGCAACTAGTTCGGCATAGGAAGGGATACAATTTTTTTTATAACAAACCTGAAAAATATTTTTATACATTTTGCATGAAAAGGTTCTAAAATATGTTTTTAACGTTCAGTACTAGAAGGACATATGTAGAATTCAACATACAAGGGTTTTCAAATGTGATTTCAATAAAAAAATTCAATGAATATTGTCTAAAATCATGTTTTAGGCAAAATCCACAATGCAACTAGTTCTGCATATGAAGGGATACAATTGTTTTTATAACAAACGTGAATAATATTTTTTATACATTTTGCATGAAATTTTCTAATATATTTTTTTTACGTTCAGCACTAGAAGAACAGACGTAGAATACAATTTAGAAGGGTTTTCAAATGTGATTTAAAAAAAAGCTTTTTTCAATGAATATTGTCTAAAATCATGTTTTAGGCAAAATCCATAATGCAACTAGTTCGGCATAGGAAGGGATACCATTTTTTTTATAACAAACGTGAAAATAATTTTTATACATTTTGCATGAAAAGGGTCTAAAATATGTTTTCACGTTCAGCACTAGAAGGACGTATGAAGACTATAACATACAAGGGTTTTCAAATGTGATTTAAAAAAAAATTATTCTATGAATATTTTCTAAAAACATGTTTTAGGCAAAATCCACAATGCAACTAGTTCGTTATATGAAGGGATACCATTTTTTTTATAACAAACGTGAATAATGTTTTTTATACATTTTGCATGAAAAGGGTCTAATATATTTTTTTTACGTTCAGCACTAGAAGAACAGACATAGAATACAATTTTGAAGGGTTTTCAAATGTGATTTTTTAAAAAGCTTTTTTCAATGAATATTGTCTAAAATCATGTTTTAGGCAAAATCCACAATGCAACTAGTTCGGCATATGAAGGGATACCATTTTTTTATAACAAACGTGAAAAATATTTTTTATACATTTTGCATGAAAAGGGTCTAAAATATTTTTTTTACGTTCAGCACTAGAAGGACAGACGTAGAATACAATTTTGAAGGGTTTTCAAATGTGATTTTTTAAAAAGCTTTTTTCAATGAATATTGTCTAAAATCATGTTTTAGGCAAAATCCACAATGCAACTAGTTCGGCATATGAAGAGATACAATTTTTTTATAACAAACGTGAAAAATATTTTTTATACATTTTGCATGAAAAGGGTCTGAAATATATTTTTTACGTTCAGCATTAGAAGGACATATGTAGAATTCAACATACAAGGGTTTTCAAATGTGATTAAAAAAAAAAAAATTCAATGAATATTTTCTAAAATCATGTTTTAGGCAAAATCCACAATGCAACTAGTTCGGCATATGAAGGGATACCATTTTTTTATAACAAACGTGAAAAATATTTTTTATACATTTTGCATGAAAAGGGTCTAAAATATTTTTTTTACATTCAGCACTAGAAGGACAGACGTAGAATACAATTTAGAAGGGTTTTCAAATGTGATTTAAAAAAAAGCTTTTTTCAATGAATATTGTCTAAAATCATGTTTTAGGCAAAATCCACAAAAAAACTAGTTCGGCATATGAAGGGATACAAAGTTTTTAAATAAAAAACGTGAAAAATATTTTATTTTAATTTTGCATGAAAAGGGTCTAAAATATGTTTTAACATTCAGCACTAGAAGGACAGACGTAGAATACAATTTAGAAGGGTTTTCAAATGTGATTTAAAAAAAAGCTTTTTTCAATGAATATTGTCTAAAATCATGTTTTAGGCAAATTCCATAATGCAACTAGTTCGGCATAGGAAGGGATACAATTTTTTTTATAACAAACCTGAAAAATATTTTTATACATTTTGCATGAAAAGGTTCTAAAATATGTTTTTAACGTTCAGTACTAGAAGGACATATGTAGAATTCAACATACAAGGGTTTTCAAATGTGATTTCAATAAAAAAATTCAATGAATATTGTCTAAAATCATGTTTTAGGCAAAATCCACAATGCAACTAGTTCTGCATATGAAGGGATACAATTGTTTTTATAACAAACGTGAATAATATTTTTTATACATTTTGCATGAAATTTTCTAATATATTTTTTTTACGTTCAGCACTAGAAGAACAGACGTAGAATACAATTTAGAAGGGTTTTCAAATGTGATTTAAAAAAAAGCTTTTTTCAATGAATATTGTCTAAAATCATGTTTTAGGCAAAATCCATAATGCAACTAGTTCGGCATAGGAAGGGATACCATTTTTTTTATAACAAACGTGAAAAATATTTTTATACATTTTGCATGAAAAGGGTCTAAAATATGTTTTAACGTTCAGCACTAGAAGGACGTATGAAGACTATAACATACAAGGGTTTTCAAATGTGATTTTAAAAAAAATTATTCTATGAATATTTTCTAAAATCATGTTTTAGGCAAAATCCACAATGCAACTAGTTCGTTATATGAAGGGATACCATTTTTTTTATAACAAACGTGAATAATGTTTTTTATACATTTTGCATGAAAAGGGTCTAATATATTTTTTTTACGTTCAGCACTAGAAGGACAGACGTAGAATACAATTTAGAAGGGTTTTCAAATGTGATTTAAAAAAAAGCTTTTTTCAATGAATATTGTCTAAAATCATGTTTTAGGCAAAATCCACAAAAAAACTAGTTCGGCATATGAAGGGATACAACGTTTTTGAAATAAAAAACGTGAAAAATATGTTATTTTAATTTAGCATGAAAAGGGTCTAAAATATGTTTTAACGTTCAGCACTAGAAGGACATATGTAGAATATAACATACAAGGTTTTTCAAATGTGATTTTTAAAAAATAAATAATTATATGAATATTTTCTAAAATCATGTTTTAGGCAAAATCCACAATGCAACTAGTTCGGCATATGAAGGGATACCATTTTTTTTATAACAAATGTGAAAAATATTTTTTATACATTTTGCATGAAAAGGGTCTAAAATATTTTTTTTACGTTCAGCACTAGAAGGACAGACATAGAATACAATTTTGAAGGGTTTTCAAATGTGATTTTTTAAAAAGCTTTTTTCATTGAATATTGTCTAAAATCATGTTTTAGGCAAAATCCACAATGCAACTAGTTCGGCATATGAAGAGATACAATTTTTTTTATAACAAACGTGAAAAATATTTTTTATACATTTTGCATGAAAAGGGTCTAAAATATATTTTTTACGTTCATCATTAGGACATATGTAGAATTCAACATACAAGGGTTTTCAAATGTGATTAAAAAAAAAAATTCAATGAATATTTTCTAAAATCATGTTTTAGGCAAAATCCACAATGCAACTAGTTCGGCATATGAAGGGATACCATTTTTATAATAACAAACGTGAAAAATATTTTTTATACATTTTGCATGAAAAGGGTCTAAAATATTTTTTTTACGTTCAGCACTAGAAGGACAGACGTAGAATACAATTTAGAAGGGTTTTCAAATGTGATTTAAAAAAAAGCTTTTTTCAATGAATATTGTCTAAAATCATGTTTTAGGCAAAATCCACAAAAAAAACTAGTTCGGCATATGAAGGGATACAAAGTTTTTAAATAAAAAACGTGAAAAATATTTTATTTTAATTTTGCATGAAAAAGGTCTAAAATATGTTTTAACATTCAGCACTAGAAGGACAGACGTAGAATACAATTTAGAAGGGTTTTCAAATGTGATTTAAAAAAAAGCTTTTTTCAATGAATATTGTCTAAAATCATGTTTTAGGCAAATTCCATAATGCAACTAGTTCGGCATAGGAAGGGATACAACGTTTTTGAAATAAAAAACGTGAAAAATATGTTATTTTAATTTAGCATGAAAAGGGTCTAAAATATGTTTTAACGTTCAGCACTAGAAGGACATATGTAGAATATAACATACAAGGTTTTTCAAATGTGATTTTTAAAAAATAAATAATTATATGAATATTTTCTAAAATCATGTTTTAGGCAAAATCCACAATGCAACTAGTTCGGCATATGAAGGGATACCATTTTTTTTATAACAAATGTGAAAAATATTTTTTATACATTTTGCATGAAAAGGGTCTAAAATATTTTTTTTACGTTCAGCACTAGAAGGACAGACATAGAATACAATTTTGAAGGGTTTTCAAATGTGATTTTTTAAAAAGCTTTTTTCATTGAATATTGTCTAAAATCATGTTTTAGGCAAAATCCACAATGCAACTAGTTCGGCATATGAAGAGATACAATTTTTTTTATAACAAACGTGAAAAATATTTTTTATACATTTTGCATGAAAAGGGTCTAAAATATATTTTTTACGTTCATCATTAGGACATATGTAGAATTCAACATACAAGGGTTTTCAAATGTGATTAAAAAAAAAAATTCAATGAATATTTTCTAAAATCATGTTTTAGGCAAAATCCACAATGCAACTAGTTCGGCATATGAAGGGATACCATTTTTATAATAACAAACGTGAAAAATATTTTTTATACATTTTGCATGAAAAGGGTCTAAAATATTTTTTTTACGTTCAGCACTAGAAGGACAGACGTAGAATACAATTTAGAAGGGTTTTCAAATGTGATTTAAAAAAAAGCTTTTTTCAATGAATATTGTCTAAAATCATGTTTTAGGCAAAATCCACAAAAAAACTAGTTCGGCATATGAAGGGATACAAAGTTTTTAAATAAAAAACGTGAAAAATATTTTATTTTAATTTTGCATGAAAAAGGTCTAAAATATGTTTTAACATTCAGCACTAGAAGGACAGACGTAGAATACAATTTAGAAGGGTTTTCAAATGTGATTTAAAAAAAAGCTTTTTTCAATGAATATTGTCTAAAATCATGTTTTAGGCAAATTCCATAATGCAACTAGTTCGGCATAGGAAGGGATACAATTTTTTTTATAACAAACCTGAAAAATATTTTTATACATTTTGCATGAAAAGGTTCTAAAATATGTTTTTAACGTTCAGTACTAGAAGGACATATGTAGAATTCAACATACAAGGGTTTTCAAATGTGATTTCAATAAAAAAATTCAATGAATATTGTCTAAAATCATGTTTTAGGCAAAATCCACAATGCAACTAGTTCTGCATATGAAGGGATACAATTGTTTTTATAACAAACGTGAATAATATTTTTTATACATTTTGCATGAAATTTTCTAATATATTTTTTTTACGTTCAGCACTAGAAGAACAGACGTAGAATACAATTTAGAAGGGTTTTCAAATGTGATTTAAAAAAAAGCTTTTTTCAATGAATATTGTCTAAAATCATGTTTTAGGCAAAATCCATAATGCAACTAGTTCGGCATAGGAAGGGATACCATTTTTTTTATAACAAACGTGAAAATAATTTTTATACATTTTGCATGAAAAGGGTCTAAAATATGTTTTAACGTTCAGCACTAGAAGGACGTATGAAGACTATAACATACAAGGGTTTTCAAATGTGATTTAAAAAAAATTTATTCTATGAATATTTTCTAAAATCATGTTTTAGGCAAAATCCACAATGCAACTAGTTCGTTATATGAAGGGATACCATTTTTTTTATAACAAACGTGAATAATGTTTTTTATACATTTTGCATGAAAAGGGTCTAATATATTTTTTTACGTTCAGCACTAGAAGAACAGACATAGAATACAATTTTGAAGGGTTTTCAAATGTGATTTTTTAAAAAGCTTTTTTCAATGAATATTGTCAAAAATCATGTTTTAGGCAAAATCCACAAAAAAACTAGTTCGGCATATGAAGGGATACAAAGTTTTTTAAATAAAAAACGTGAAAAATATTTTATTTTAATTTTGCATGAAAAGGGTCTAAAATATGTTTTAACGTTCAGCACTAGAAGGACATATGTAGAATATAACATACAAGGTTTTTCAAATGTGATTTTTAAAAAATAAATAATTATATGAATATTTTCTAAAATCATGTTTTAGGCAAAATCCACAATGCAACTAGTTCGGCATATGAAGGGATACCATTTTTTTTATAACAAACGTGAAAAATATTTTTTATACATTTTGCATGAAAAGGGTCTAAAATATTTTTTTTACGTTCAGCACTAGAAGGACAGACATAGAATACAATTTTGAAGGGTTTTCAAATGTGATTTTTTAAAAAGCTTTTTTCAATTAATATTGTCTAAAATCATGTTTTAGGCAAAATCCACAATGCAACTAGTTCGGCATATGAAGAGATACAATTTTTTTTATAACAAACGTGAAAAATATTTTTTATACATTTTGCATGAAAAGGGTCTAAAATATATTTTTTACGTTCAGCATTAGAAGGACATATGTAGAATTCAACATACAAGGGTTTTCAAATGTGATTAAAAAAAAAAATTCAATGAATATTTTCTAAAATCATGTTTTAGGCAAAATCCACAATGCAACTAGTTCGGCATATGAAGGGATACACTTTTTTTATAACAAACGTGAATAATATTTTTAATACATTTTGCATGAAAAGGGTCTAAAATATTTTTTTTACGTTCAGCACTAGAAGAACAGACGTAGAATACAATTTAGAAGGGTTTTCAAATGTGATTTAAAAAAAAGCTTTTTTCAATGAATATTGTCTAAAATCATGTTTTAGGCAAAATCCATAATGCAACTAGTTCGGCATAGGAAGGGATACAATTTTTTTTATAACAAACGTGAAAAATATTTTTATACATTTTGCATGAAAAGGGTCTAAAATATGTTTTAACGTTCAGCACTAGAAGGACGTATGAAGACTATAACATACAAGGGTTTTCAAATGTGATTTAAAAAAAAATTATTCTATGAATATTTTCTAAAATCATGTTTTAGGCAAAATCCACAATGCAACTAGTTCGTTATATGAAGGGATACCATTTTTTTTATAACAAACGTGAATAATGTTTTTTATACATTTTGCATGAAAAGGGTCTAATATATTTTTTTTACGTTCAGCACTAGAAGGACAGACGTAGAATACAATTTAGAAGGGTTTTCAAATGTGATTTAAAAAAAAGCTTTTTTCAATGAATATTGTCTAAAATCATGTTTTAGGCAAAATCCACAAAAAAACTAGTTCGGCATATGAAGGGATACAACGTTTTTGAAATAAAAAACGTGAAAAATATTTTATTTTAATTTTGCATGAAAAGGGTCTAAAATATGTTTTAACGTTCAGCACTAGAAGGACATATGTAGATTATAACATACAAGGTTTTTCAAATGTGATTTTTAAAAAATAAATAATTATATGAATATTTTCTAAAATCATGTTTTAGGCAAAATCCACAATGCAACTAGTTCGGCATATGAAGGGATACCATTTTTTTTATAACAAACGTGAAAAATATTTTTTATACATTTTGCATGAAAAGGGTCTAAAATATTTTTTTTACGTTCAGCACTAGAAGGACAGACATAGAATACAATTTTGAAGGGTTTTCAAATGTGATTTTTTAAAAAGCTTTTTTCAATGAATATTGTCTAAAATCATGTTTTAGGCAAAATCCACAATGCAACTAGTTCGGCATATGAAGAGATACAATTTTTTTTATAACAAACGTGAAAAATATTTTTTATACATTTTGCATGAAAAGGGTCTAAAATATATTTTTTACGTTCAGCATTAGAAGGACATATGTAGAATTCAACATACAAGGGTTTTCAAATGTGATTAAAAAAAAAAATTCTATGAATATTTTCTAAAATCATGTTTTAGGCAAAATCCACAATGCAACTAGTTCGGCATATGAAGGGATACACTTTTTTTATAACAAACGTGAATAATATTTTTAATACATTTTGCATGAAAAGGGTCTAAAATATGTTTTAACGTTCAGCACTAGAAGGACATATGTAGAATATAACATACAAGGTTTTTCAAATGTGATTTTTAAAAAATAAATAATTATATGAATATTTTCTAAAATCATGTTTTAGGCAAAATCCACAATGCAACTAGTTCGGCATATGAAGGGATACCATTTTTTTTATAACAAATGTGAAAAATATTTTTTATACATTTTGCATGAAAAGGGTCTAAAATATTTTTTTTACGTTCAGCACTAGAAGGACAGACATAGAATACAATTTTGAAGGGTTTTCAAATGTGATTTTTTAAAAAGCTTTTTTCATTGAATATTGTCTAAAATCATGTTTTAGGCAAAATCCACAATGCAACTAGTTCGGCATATGAAGAGATACAATTTTTTTTATAACAAACGTGAAAAATATTTTTTATACATTTTGCATGAAAAGGGTCTAAAATATATTTTTTACGTTCATCATTAGGACATATGTAGAATTCAACATACAAGGGTTTTCAAATGTGATTAAAAAAAAAAATTCAATGAATATTTTCTAAAATCATGTTTTAGGCAAAATCCACAATGCAACTAGTTCGGCATATGAAGGGATACCATTTTTATAATAACAAACGTGAAAAATATTTTTTATACATTTTGCATGAAAAGGGTCTAAAATATTTTTTTTACGTTCAGCACTAGAAGGACAGACGTAGAATACAATTTAGAAGGGTTTTCAAATGTGATTTAAAAAAAAGCTTTTTTCAATGAATATTGTCTAAAATCATGTTTTAGGCAAAATCCACAAAAAAACTAGTTCGGCATATGAAGGGATACAAAGTTTTTAAATAAAAAACGTGAAAAATATTTTATTTTAATTTTGCATGAAAAGGGTCTAAAATATGTTTTAACATTCAGCACTAGAAGGACAGACGTAGAATACAATTTAGAAGGGTTTTCAAATGTGATTTAAAAAAAAGCTTTTTTCAATGAATATTGTCTAAAATCATGTTTTAGGCAAATTCCATAATGCAACTAGTTCGGCATAGGAAGGGATACAATTTTTTTTATAACAAACCTGAAAAATATTTTTATACATTTTGCATGAAAAGGTTCTAAAATATGTTTTTAACGTTCAGTACTAGAAGGACATATGTAGAATTCAACATACAAGGGTTTTCAAATGTGATTTCAATAAAAAAATTCAATGAATATTGTCTAAAATCATGTTTTAGGCAAAATCCACAATGCAACTAGTTCTGCATATGAAGGGATACAATTGTTTTTATAACAAACGTGAATAATATTTTTTATACATTTTGCATGAAATTTTCTAATATATTTTTTTTACGTTCAGCACTAGAAGAACAGACGTAGAATACAATTTAGAAGGGTTTTCAAATGTGATTTAAAAAAAAGCTTTTTTCAATGAATATTGTCTAAAATCATGTTTTAGGCAAAATCCATAATGCAACTAGTTCGGCATAGGAAGGGATACCATTTTTTTTATAACAAACGTGAAAATAATTTTTATACATTTTGCATGAAAAGGGTCTAAAATATGTTTTAACGTTCAGCACTAGAAGGACGTATGAAGACTATAACATACAAGGGTTTTCAAATGTGATTTAAAAAAAATTTATTCTATGAATATTTTCTAAAATCATGTTTTAGGCAAAATCCACAATGCAACTAGTTCGTTATATGAAGGGATACCATTTTTTTTATAACAAACGTGAATAATGTTTTTTATACATTTTGCATGAAAAGGGTCTAATATATTTTTTTACGTTCAGCACTAGAAGAACAGACATAGAATACAATTTTGAAGGGTTTTCAAATGTGATTTTTTAAAAAGCTTTTTTCAATGAATATTGTCAAAAATCATGTTTTAGGCAAAATCCACAAAAAAACTAGTTCGGCATATGAAGGGATACAAAGTTTTTTAAATAAAAAACGTGAAAAATATTTTATTTTAATTTTGCATGAAAAGGGTCTAAAATATGTTTTAACGTTCAGCACTAGAAGGACATATGTAGAATATAACATACAAGGTTTTTCAAATGTGATTTTTAAAAAATAAATAATTATATGAATATTTTCTAAAATCATGTTTTAGGCAAAATCCACAATGCAACTAGTTCGGCATATGAAGGGATACCATTTTTTTTATAACAAACGTGAAAAATATTTTTTATACATTTTGCATGAAAAGGGTCTAAAATATTTTTTTTACGTTCAGCACTAGAAGGACAGACATAGAATACAATTTTGAAGGGTTTTCAAATGTGATTTTTTAAAAAGCTTTTTTCAATTAATATTGTCTAAAATCATGTTTTAGGCAAAATCCACAATGCAACTAGTTCGGCATATGAAGAGATACAATTTTTTTTATAACAAACGTGAAAAATATTTTTTATACATTTTGCATGAAAAGGGTCTAAAATATATTTTTTACGTTCAGCATTAGAAGGACATATGTAGAATTCAACATACAAGGGTTTTCAAATGTGATTAAAAAAAAAAATTCAATGAATATTTTCTAAAATCATGTTTTAGGCAAAATCCACAATGCAACTAGTTCGGCATATGAAGGGATACACTTTTTTTATAACAAACGTGAATAATATTTTTAATACATTTTGCATGAAAAGGGTCTAAAATATTTTTTTTACGTTCAGCACTAGAAGAACAGACGTAGAATACAATTTAGAAGGGTTTTCAAATGTGATTTAAAAAAAAGCTTTTTTCAATGAATATTGTCTAAAATCATGTTTTAGGCAAAATCCATAATGCAACTAGTTCGGCATAGGAAGGGATACAATTTTTTTTATAACAAACGTGAAAAATATTTTTATACATTTTGCATGAAAAGGGTCTAAAATATGTTTTAACGTTCAGCACTAGAAGGACGTATGAAGACTATAACATACAAGGGTTTTCAAATGTGATTTAAAAAAAAATTATTCTATGAATATTTTCTAAAATCATGTTTTAGGCAAAATCCACAATGCAACTAGTTCGTTATATGAAGGGATACCATTTTTTTTATAACAAACGTGAATAATGTTTTTTATACATTTTGCATGAAAAGGGTCTAATATATTTTTTTTACGTTCAGCACTAGAAGGACAGACGTAGAATACAATTTAGAAGGGTTTTCAAATGTGATTTAAAAAAAAGCTTTTTTCAATGAATATTGTCTAAAATCATGTTTTAGGCAAAATCCACAAAAAAACTAGTTCGGCATATGAAGGGATACAACGTTTTTGAAATAAAAAACGTGAAAAATATTTTATTTTAATTTTGCATGAAAAGGGTCTAAAATATGTTTTAACGTTCAGCACTAGAAGGACATATGTAGATTATAACATACAAGGTTTTTCAAATGTGATTTTTAAAAAATAAATAATTATATGAATATTTTCTAAAATCATGTTTTAGGCAAAATCCACAATGCAACTAGTTCGGCATATGAAGGGATACCATTTTTTTTATAACAAACGTGAAAAATATTTTTTATACATTTTGCATGAAAAGGGTCTAAAATATTTTTTTTACGTTCAGCACTAGAAGGACAGACATAGAATACAATTTTGAAGGGTTTTCAAATGTGATTTTTTAAAAAGCTTTTTTCAATGAATATTGTCTAAAATCATGTTTTAGGCAAAATCCACAATGCAACTAGTTCGGCATATGAAGAGATACAATTTTTTTTATAACAAACGTGAAAAATATTTTTTATACATTTTGCATGAAAAGGGTCTAAAATATATTTTTTACGTTCAGCATTAGAAGGACATATGTAGAATTCAACATACAAGGGTTTTCAAATGTGATTAAAAAAAAAAATTCTATGAATATTTTCTAAAATCATGTTTTAGGCAAAATCCACAATGCAACTAGTTCGGCATATGAAGGGATACACTTTTTTTATAACAAACGTGAATAATATTTTTAATACATTTTGCATGAAAAGGGTCTAAAATATGTTTTAACGTTCAGCACTAGAAGGACATATGTAGAATATAACATACAAGGTTTTTCAAATGTGATTTTTAAAAAATAAATAATTATATGAATATTTTCTAAAATCATGTTTTAGGCAAAATCCACAATGCAACTAGTTCGGCATATGAAGGGATACCATTTTTTTTATAACAAACGTGAAAAATATTTTTATACATTTTGCATGAAAAGGGTCTAAAATATGTTTTAACGTTCAGCACTAGAAGGACGTATGAAGACTATAACATACAAGGGTTTTCAAATGTGATTTAAAAAAAAATTATTCTATGAATATTTTCTAAAATCATGTTTTAGGCAAAATCCACAATGCAACTAGTTCGTTATATGAAGGGATACCATTTTTTTTATAACAAACGTGAATAATGTTTTTTATACATTTTGCATGAAAAGGGTCTAATATATTTTTTTTACGTTCAGCACTAGAAGGACAGACGTAGAATACAATTTAGAAGGGTTTTCAAATGTGATTTAAAAAAAAGCTTTTTTCAATGAATATTGTCTAAAATCATGTTTTAGGCAAAATCCACAAAAAAACTAGTTCGGCATATGAAGGGATACCATTTTTTTTATAACAAACGTGAAAAATATTTTTTATACATTTTGCATGAAAAGGGTCTAAAATATTTTTTTTACGTTCAGCACTAGAAGGACAGACATAGAATACAATTTTGAAGGGTTTTCAAATGTGATTTTTTAAAAAGCTTTTTTCAATGAATATTGTCTAAAATCATGTTTTAGGCAAAATCCACAATGCAACTAGTTCGGCATATGAAGAGATACAATTTTTTTTATAACAAACGTGAAAAATATTTTTTATACATTTTGCATGAAAAGGGTCTAAAATATATTTTTTACGTTCAGCATTAGAAGGACATATGTAGAATTCAACATACAAGGGTTTTCAAATGTGATTAAAAAAAAAAATTCAATGAATATTTTCTAAAATCATGTTTTAGGCAAAATCCACAATGCAACTAGTTCGGCATATGAAGGGATACCATTTTTTTTATAACAAACGTGAAAAATATTTTTTATACATTTTGCATGAAAAGGGTTTAAAATATTTTTTTTACGTTCAGCACTAGAAGGACAGACGTAGAATACAATTTTGAAGGGTTTTCAAATGTGATTTTTTAAAAAGCTTTTTTCAATGAATATTGTCTAAAATCATGTTTTAGGCAAAATCCACAATGCAACTAGTTCGGCATATGAAGAGATACAATTTTTTTATAACAAACGTGAAAAATATTTTTTATACATTTTGCATGAAAAGGGTCTAAAATATATTTTTTACGTTCAGCATTAGAAGGACATATGTAGAATTCAACATACAAGGGTTTTCAAATGTGATAAAAAAAAAAAAATGTCAATGAATATTTTCTAAAATCATGTTTTAGGCAAAATCCACAATGCAACTAGTTCGGCATATGAAGGGATACCATTTTTTTATAACAAACGTGAAAAATATTTTTTATACATTTTGCATGAAAAGGGTCTAAAATATTTTTTTTACTTTCAGCACTAGAAGGACAGATGTAGAATACAATTTAGAAGGGTTTTCAAATGTGATTTTTTAAAAAGCTTTTTTCAATGAATATTGTCTAAAACTGTTTGAGTGTAACAAACGTGAAACATTTCTTTTAGCCCTTTCGCATGAAAACAGGGTCCAAAATCATGGGTTTTCGTTCAGCAGTGGAAGTAGGAGGTGCGCTCTACAATAGGCAAGGGTTTTCAAGTCTGCAAGTACGTTTTAAGCTGAGTTCCATGAACATTGTCCAAAATCATGTTTTATCCAAAATCCACAATGCGACCAGTTCAGCATATGAGAGGAGACACTGTTTGAGTGTAACAAACGTGAAACATTTATTTTAGCCTTTTCGCATGAAAACAGGGTCCAAAATCATGGGTTTTCGTTCAGCAGTGGAAGTAGGAGGCGCGCTCTACAATAGGCAAGGGTTTTCAAGTCTGCAAGTACGTTTTAAGCTGAGTTCCATGAACATTGTCCAAAATCATGTTTTAGGCCAAATCCACATTGCGACCAGATCAGCATATGACAGGAGACACTGTTTGAGTGTAACAAACGTGAAACAATTCTTTTAGCCTTTTCGCATGAAAACAGGGTCCAAAATCATGGGTTTTCGTTCAGCAGTGGAAGTAGGAGGCGCGCTCTACAATAGGCAAGGGTTTTCAAGTCTGCAAGTACGTTTTAAGCTGAGTTCCATGAACATTGTCCAAAATCATGTTTTAACCAAAATCCACAATGCGACCAGTTCAGCATATGAGAGGAGACACTGTTTGATGTGTAACAAACGTGAAACATTTCTTTTAGCCCTTTCGCATGAAAACAGGGTCCAAAATCATGGGTTTTCGTTCAGCAGTGGAAGTAGGAGGTGCGCTCTACAATAGGCAAGGGTTTTCAAGTCTGCAAGTACGTTTTAAGCTGAGTTCCATGAACATTGTCCAAAATCATGTTTTAGGCCAAATCCACATTGCGACCAGATCAGCATATGACAGGAGACACTGTTTGAGTGTAACAAACGTGAAACATTTCTTTTAGCCTTTTCGCATGAAAACAGGGTCCAAAATCATGGGTTTTCGTTCAGCAGTGGAAGTAGGAGGCGCGCTCTACAATAGGCAAGGGTTTTCAAGTCTGCAAGTACGTTTTAAGCTGAGTTCCATGAACATTGTCCAAAATCATGTTTTAACCAAAATCCACAATGCGACCAGTTCAGCATATGAGAGGAGACACTGTTTGAGTGTAACAAACGTGAAACATTTCTTTTAGCCTTTTCGCATGAAAACAGGGTCCAAAATCATGGGTTTTCGTTCAGCAGTGGAAGTAGGAGGCGCGCTCTACAATAGGCAAGGGTTTTCAAGTCTGCAAGTACGTTTTAAGCTGAGTTCCATGAACATTGTCCAAAATCATGTTTTAGGCCAAATCCACATTGCGACCAGATCAGCATATGACAGGAGACACTGTTTGAGTGTAACAAACGTGAAACAATTCTTTTAGCCTTTTCGCATGAAAACAGGGTCCAAAATCATGGGTTTTCGTTCAGCAGTGGAAGTAGGAGGCGCGCTCTACAATAGGCAAGGGTTTTCAAGTCTGCAAGTACGTTTTAAGCTGAGTTCCATGAACATTGTCCAAAATCATGTTTTAACCAAAATCCACAATGCGACCAGTTCAGCATATGAGAGGAGACACTGTTTGAGTGTAACAAACGTGAAACATTTCTTTTAGCCTTTTCGCATGAAAACAGGGTCCAAAATCATGGGTTTTCGTTCAGCAGTGGAAGTAGGAGGCGCGCTCTACAATAGGCAAGGGTTTTCAAGTCTGCAAGTACGTTTTAAGCTGAGTTCCATGAACATTGTCCAAAATCATGTTTTAGGCCAAATCCACATTGCGACCAGATCAGCATATGACAGGAGACACTGTTTGAGTGTAACAAACGTGAAACATTTCTTTTAGCCTTTTCGCATGAAAACAGGGTCCAAAATCAAGGGTTTTCGTTCAGCAGTGGAAGTAGGAGGCGCGCTCTACAATAGGCAAGGGTTTTCAAGTCTGCAAGTACGTTTTCAGCTGAGTTACATGAACATTGTCCAAAATCATGTTTTAACCAAAATCCACAATGCGACCAGTTCAGCATATGAGAGGAGACACTGTTTGAGTGTAACAAACGTGAAACATTTCTTTTAGGCTTTTCGCATGAAAACAGGGTCCAAAATCATGGGTTTTCGTTCAGCAGTGGAAGTTGGAGGCGCGCTCTACAATAGGCAAGGGTTTTCAAGTCTGCAAGTACGTTTTAAGCTGAGTTCCATGAACATTGTCCAAAATCATGTTTTATCCAAAATCCACAATGCGACCAGTTCAGCATATGAGAGGAGACACTGTTTGAGTGTAACAAACGTGAAACATTTCTTTGAGCCTTTTCGCATGAAAACAGGGTCCAAAATCATGGGTTTTCGTTCAGCACTGGAAGTAGGAGGCGCGCTCTACAATAGGCAAGGGTTTTCAAGTCTGCAAGTAAAATCATGTTAAAATCATGTTTTAGGCAAAATCCACAATGCAACTAGTTCGGCATATGAAGGGATACACTTTTTTTATAACAAACGTGAATAATATTTTTAATACATTTTGCATGAAAAGGGTCTAAAATATTTTTTTTACGTTCAGCACTAGAAGAACAGACGTAGAATACAATTTAGAAGGGTTTTCAAATGTGATTTAAAAAAAAGCTTTTTTCAATGAATATTGTCTAAAATCATGTTTTAGGCAAAATCCATAATGCAACTAGTTCGGCATAGGAAGGGATACAAATTTTTTTATAACAAACGTGAAAAATATTTTTATACATTTTGCATGAAAAGGGTCTAAAATATGTTTTAACGTTCAGCACTAGAAGGACGTATGAAGACTATAACATACAAGGGTTTTCAAATGTGATTTAAAAAAAATTATTCTATGAATATTTTCTAAAATCATGTTTTAGGCAAAATCCACAATGCAACTAGTTCGTTATATGAAGGGATACCATTTTTTTTATAACAAACGTGAATAATGTTTTTTATACATTTTGCATGAAAAGGGTCTAATATATTTTTTTTACGTTCAGCACTAGAAGGACAGACGTAGAATACAATTTAGAAGGGTTTTCAAATGTGATTTAAAAAAAAGCTTTTTTCAATGAATATTGTCTAAAATCATGTTTTAGGCAAAATCCACAAAAAAACTAGTTCGGCATATGAAGGGATACAACGTTTTTGAAATAAAAAACGTGAAAAATATTTTATTTTAATTTTGCATGAAAAGGGTCTAAAATATGTTTTAACGTTCAGCAGTAGAAGGACATATGTAGATTATAACATACAAGGTTTTTCAAATGTGATTTTTAAAAAATAAATAATTATATGAATATTTTCTAAAATCATGTTTTAGGCAAAATCCACAATGCAACTAGTTCGGCATATGAAGGGATACCATTTTTTTTATAACAAACGTGAAAAATATTTTTTATACATTTTGCATGAAAAGGGTCTAAAATATTTTTTTTACGTTCAGCACTAGAAGGACAGACATAGAATACAATTTTGAAGGGTTTTCAAATGTGATTTTTTAAAAAGCTTTTTTCAATGAATATTGTCTAAAATCATGTTTTAGGCAAAATCCACAATGCAACTAGTTTGGCATATGAAGAGATACAATTTTTTTTATAACAAACGTGAAAAATATTTTTTATACATTTTGCATGAAAAGGGTCTAAAATATATTTTTTACGTTCAGCATTAGAAGGACATATGTAGAATTCAACATACAAGGGTTTTCAAATGTGATTAAAAAAAAAAATTCAATGAATATTTTCTAAAATCATGTTTTAGGCAAAATCCACAATGCAACTAGTTCGGCATATGAAGGGATACCATTTTTTTTATAACAAACGTGAAAAATATTTTTTATACATTTTGCATGAAAAGGGTTTAAAATATTTTTTTTACGTTCAGCACTAGAAGGACAGACGTAGAATACAATTTTGAAGGGTTTTCAAATGTGATTTTTTTAAAAGCTTTTTTCAATGAATATTGTCTAAAATCATGTTTTAGGCAAAATCCACAATGCAACTAGTTCGGCATATGAAGAGATACAATTTTTTTATAACAAACGTGAAAAATATTTTTTAGACATTTTGCATGAAAAGGGTCTAAAATATATTTTTTACGTTCAGCATTAGAAGGACATATGTAGAATTCAACATACAAGGGTTTTCAAATGTGATTAAAAAAAAAAAAAATTTCAATGAATATTTTCTAAAATCATGTTTTAGGCAAAATCCACAATGCAACTAGTTCGGCATATGAAGGGATACCATTTTTTTATAACAAACGTGAAAAATATTTTTTATACATTTTGCATGAAAAGGGTCTAAAATATTTTTTTTACTTTCAGCACTAGAAGGACAGACGTAGAATACAATTTAGAAGGGTTTTCAAATGTGATTTTTTAAAAAGCTTTTTTCAATGAATATTGTCTAAAACTGTTTGAGTGTAACAAACGTGAAACATTTCTTTTAGCCTTTTCGCATGAAAACAGGGTCCAAAATCATGGGTTTTCGTTCAGCAGTGGAAGTAGGAGGCGCGCTCTACAATAGGCAAGGGTTTTCAAGTCTGCAAGTACGTTTTAAGCTGAGTTCCATGAACATTGTCCAAAATCATGTTTTAACCAAAATCCACAATGCGACCAGTTCAGCATATGAGAGGAGACACTGTTTGAGTGTAACAAACGTGAAACATTTCTTTTAGCCTTTTCGCATGAAAACAGGGTCCAAAATCATGGGTTTTCGTTCAGCAGTGGAAGTAGGAGGCGCGCTCTACAATAGGCAAGGGTTTTCAAGTCTGCAAGTACGTTTTAAGCTGAGTTCCATGAACATTGTCCAAAATCATGTTTTATCCAAAATCCACAATGCGACCAGTTCAGCATATGAGGAGACACTGTTTGAGTGTAACAAACGTGAAACATTTCTTTTAGCCCTTTCGCATGAAAACAGGGTCCAAAATCATGGGTTTTCGTTCAGCAGTGGAAGTAGGAGGTGCGCTCTACAATAGGCAAGGGTTTTCAAGTCTGCAAGTACGTTTTAAGCTGAGTTCCATGAACATTGTCCAAAATCATGTTTTAGGCCAAATCCACATTGCGACCAGATCAGCATATGACAGGAGACACTGTTTGAGTGTAACAAACGTGAAACATTTCTTTTAGCCTTTTCGCATGAAAACAGGGTCCAAAATCATGGGTTTTCGTTCAGCAGTGGAAGTAGGAGGCGCGCTCTACAATAGGCAAGGGTTTTCAAGTCTGCAAGTACGTTTTAAGCTGAGTTCCATGAACATTGTCCAAAATCATGTTTTAACCAAAATCCACAATGCGACCAGTTCAGCATATGAGAGGAGACACTGTTTGAGTGTAACAAACGTGAAACATTTCTTTTAGCCTTTTCGCATGAAAACAGGGTCCAAAATCATGGGTTTTCGTTCAGCAGTGGAAGTAGGAGGCGCGCTCTACAATAGGCAAGGGTTTTCAAGTCTGCAAGTACGTTTTAAGCTGAGTTCCATGAACATTGTCCAAAATCATGTTTTATCCAAAATCCACAATGCGACCAGTTCAGCATATGAGAGGAGACACTGTTTGAGTGTAACAAACGTGAAACATTTCTTTTAGCCTTTTCGCATGAAAACAGGGTCCAAAATCATGGGTTTTCGTTCAGCAGTGGAAGTAGGAGGCGCGCTCTACAATAGGCAAGGGTTTTCAAGTCTGCAAGTACGTTTTAAGCTGAGTTCCATGAACATTGTCCAAAATCATGTTTTAGGCCAAATCCACATTGCGACCAGATCAGCATATGACAGGAGACACTGTTTGAGTGTAACAAACGTGAAACAATTCTTTTAGCCTTTTCGCATGAAAACAGGGTCCAAAATCATGGGTTTTCGTTCAGCAGTGGAAGTAGGAGGCGCGCTCTACAATAGGCAAGGGTTTTCAAGTCTGCAAGTACGTTTTAAGCTGAGTTCCATGAACATTGTCCAAAATCATGTTTTAACCAAAATCCACAATGCGACCAGTTCAGCATATGAGAGGAGACACTGTTTGAGTGTAACAAACGTGAAACATTTCTTTTAGCCTTTTCGCATGAAAACAGGGTCCAAAATCATGGGTTTTCGTTCAGCAGTGGAAGTAGGAGGTGCGCTCTACAATAGGCAAGGGTTTTCAAGTCTGCAAGTACGTTTTAAGCTGAGTTCCATGAACATTGTCCAAAATCATGTTTTAGGCCAAATCCACATTGCGACCAGATCAGCATATGACAGGAGACACTGTTTGAGTGTAACAAACGTGAAACATTTCTTTTAGCCTTTTCGCATGAAAACAGGGTCCAAAATCAAGGGTTTTCGTTCAGCAGTGGAAGTAGGAGGCGCGCTCTACAATAGGCAAGGGTTTTCAAGTCTGCAAGTACGTTTTCAGCTGAGTTACATGAACATTGTCCAAAATCATGTTTTAACCAAAATCCACAATGCGACCAGTTCAGCATATGAGAGGAGACACTGTTTGAGTGTAACAAACGTGAAACATTTCTTTTAGGCTTTTCGCATGAAAACAGGGTCCAAAATCATGGGTTTTCGTTCAGCAGTGGAAGTTGGAGGCGCGCTCTACAATAGGCAAGGGTTTTCAAGTCTGCAAGTACGTTTTAAGCCGAGTTCCATGAACATTGTCCAAAATCATGTTTTATCCAAAATCCACAATGCGACCAGTTCAGCATATGAGAGGAGACACTGTTTGAGTGTAACAAACGTGAAACATTTCTTTGAGCCTTTTCGCATGAAAACAGGGTCCAAAATCATGGGTTTTCGTTCAGCACTGGAAGTAGGAGGCGCGCTCTACAATAGGCAAGGGTTTTCAAGTCTGCAAGTACGTTTTCAGCTGAGTTCCATGAACATTGTCCAAAATCATGTTTTAACCAAAATCCACAATGCGACAAGTTCAGCATATGAGAGGAGACACTGTTTGAGTGTAACAAACGTGAAACATTTCTTTTAGCCCTTTCGCATGAAAACAGGGTCCAAAATCATGGGTTTTCGTTCAGCAGTGGAAGTAGGAGGTGCGCTCTACAATAGGCAAGGGTTTTCAAGTCTGCAAGTACGTTTTAAGCTGAGTTCCATGAACATTGTCCAAAATCATGTTTTAGGCCAAATCCACATTGCGACCAGATCAGCATATGAGAGGAGACACTGTTTGAGTGTAACAAACGTGAAACATTTTATTTTAGCCTTTTCGCATGAAAACAGGGTCCAAAATCATGGGTTTTCGTTCAGCAGTGGAAGTAGGAGGCGCGCTCTACAATAGGCAAGGGTTTTCAAGTCTGCAAGTACGTTTTAAGCTGAGTTCCATGAACATTGTCCAAAATCATGTTTTAGGCCAAATCCACATTGCGACCAGATCAGCATATGACAGGAGACACTGTTTGAGTGTAACAAACGTGAAACAATTCTTTTAGCCTTTTCGCATGAAAACAGGGTCCAAAATCATGGGTTTTCGTTCAGCACTGGAAGTAGGAGGCGCGCTCTACAATAGGCAAGGGTTTTCAAGTCTGCAAGTACGTTTTAAGCTGAGTTCCATGAACATTGTCCAAAATCATGTTTTAGGCCAAATCCACATTGCGACCAGATCAGCATATGACAGGAGACACTGTTTGAGTGTAACAAACGTGAAACATTTCTTTTAGCCTTTTCGCATGAAAACAGGGTCCAAAATCATGGGTTTTCGTTCAGCAGTGGAAGTAGGAGGCGCGCTCTACAATAGGCAAGGGTTTTCAAGTCTGCAAGTACGTTTTCAGCTGAGTTCCATGAACATTGTCCAAAATCATGTTTTAACCAAAATCCACAATGCGACCAGTTCAGCATATGAGAGGAGACACTGTTTGAGTGTAACAAACGTGAAACATTTCTTTTAGCCCTTTCGCATGAAAACAGGGTCCAAAATCTTGGGTTTTCGTTCAGCAGTGGAAGTAGGAGGCGCGCTCTACAATAGGCAAGGGTTTTCAAGTCTGCAAGTACGTTTTAAGCTGAGTTCCATGAACATTGTCCAAAATCATGTTTTATCCAAAATCCACAATGCGACCAGTTCAGCATATGAGAGGAGACACTGTTTGAGTGTAACAAACGTGAAACAATTCTTTTAGCCTTTTCGCATGAAAACAGGGTCCAAAATCATGGGTTTTCGTTCAGCACTGGAAGTAGGAGGCGCGCTCTACAATAGGCAAGGGTTTTCAAGTCTGCAAGTACGTTTTAAGCTGAGTTCCATGAACATTGTCCAAAATCATGTTTTAGGCCAAATCCACATTGCGACCAGATCAGCATATGACAGGAGACACTGTTTGAGTGTAACAAACGTGAAACATTTCTTTTAGCCTTTTCGCATGAAAACAGGGTCCAAAATCATGGGTTTTCGTTCAGCAGTGGAAGTAGGAGGCGCGCTCTACAATAGGCAAGGGTTTTCAAGTCTGCAAGTACGTTTTCAGCTGAGTTCCATGAACATTGTCCAAAATCATGTTTTAACCAAAATCCACAATGCGACCAGTTCAGCATATGAGAGGAGACACTGTTTGAGTGTAACAAACGTGAAACATTTCTTTTAGCCCTTTCGCATGAAAACAGGGTCCAAAATCTTGGGTTTTCGTTCAGCAGTGGAAGTAGGAGGCGCGCTCTACAATAGGCAAGGGTTTTCAAGTCTGCAAGTACGTTTTAAGCTGAGTTCCATGAACATTGTCCAAAATCATGTTTTATCCAAAATCCACAATGCGACCAGTTCAGCATATGAGAGGAGACACTGTTTGAGTGTAACAAACGTGAAACATTTCTTTTGGCCTTTTCGCATGAAAACAGGGTCCAAAGTCATGGGTTTTCGTTCAGCAGTGGAAGTAGGAGGCGCGCTCTACAATAGGCAAGGGTTTTCAAGTCTGCAAGTACGTTTTAAGCTGAGTTCCATGAACATTGTCCAAAATCATGTTTTAGGCCAAATCCACATTGCGACCAGATCAGCATATGACAGGAGACACTGTTTGAGTGTAACAAACGTGAAACATTTCTTTGAGCCTTTTCGCATGAAAACAGGGTCCAAAATCATGGGTTTTCGTTCAGCACTGGAAGTAGGAGGCGCGCTCTACAATAGTTAAGGGTTTTCAAGTCTGCAAGTAAAATCATGTTAAAATCATGTTTTAGGCAAAATCCACAATGCAACTAGTTCGGCATATGAAGGGATACACTTTTTTTATAACAAACGTGAATAATATTTTTAATACATTTTGCATGAAAAGGGTCTAAAATATTTTTTTTAAGTTCAGCACTAGAAGAACAGACGTAGAATACAATTTAGAAGGGTTTTCAAATGTGATTTAAAAAAAAGCTTTTTTCAATGAATATTGTCTAAAATCATGTTTTAGGCAAAATCCATAATGCAACTAGTTCGGCATAGGAAGGGATACAATTTTTTTTATAACAAACGTGAAAAATATTTTTATACATTTTGCATGAAAAGGGTCTAAAATATGTTTTAACGTTCAGCACTAGAAGGACGTATGAAGACTATAACATACAAGGGTTTTCAAATGTGATTTAAAAAAAAAATATTCTATGAATATTTTCTAAAATCATGTTTTAGGCAAAATCCACAATGCAACTAGTTCGTTATATGAAGGGATACCATTTTTTTTATAACAAACGTGAATAATGTTTTTTATACATTTTGCATGAAAAGGGTCTAATATATTTTTTTTACGTTCAGCACTAGAAGGACAGACGTAGAATACAATTTAGAAGGGTTTTCAAATGTGATTTAAAAAAAAGCTTTTTTCAATGAATATTGTCTAAAATCATGTTTTAGGCAAAATCCACAAAAAAACTAGTTCGGCATATGAAGGGATACAACGTTTTTGAAATAAAAAACGTGAAAAATATTTTATTTTAATTTTGCATGAAAAGGGTCTAAAATATGTTTTAACGTTCAGCACTAGAAGGACGTATGAAGACTATAACATACAAGGGTTTTCAAATGTGATTTAAAAAAAAAAAATTCTATGAATATTTTCTAAAATCATGTTTTAGGCAAAATCCACAATGCAACTAGTTCGTTAAATGAAGGGATACCATTTTTTTTATAACAAACGTGAATAATGTTTTTTATACATTTTGCATGAAAAGGGTCTAATATATTTTTTTTACGTTCAGCACTAGAAGGACAGACGTAGAATACAATTTAGAAGGGTTTTCAAATGTGATTTAAAAAAAAGCTTTTTTCAATGAATATTGTCTAAAATCATGTTTTAGGCAAAATCCACAAAAAAACTAGTTCGGCATATGAAGGGATACAACGTTTTTGAAATAAAAAACGTGAAAAATATTTTATTTTAATTTTGCATGAAAAGGGTCTAAAATATGTTTTAACGTTCAGCACTAGAAGGACATATGTAGATTATAACATACAAGGGTTTTCAAATGTGATTTAAAAATAAATAATTATATGAATATTTTCTAAAATCATGTTTTAGGCAAAATCCACAATGCAACTAGTTCGGCATATGAAGGGATACCATTTTTTTTATAACAAACGTGAAAAATATTTTTTATACATTTTGCATGAAAAGGGTCTAAAATATTTTTTTTACGTTCAGCACTAGAAGGACAGACATAGAATACAATTTTGAAGGGTTTTCAAATGTGATTTTTTAAAAAGCTTTTTTCAATGAATATTGTCTAAAATCATGTTTTAGGCAAAATCCACAATGCAACTAGTTCGGCATATGAAGAGATACAATTTTTTTTATAACAAACGTGAAAAATATTTTTTATACATTTTGCATGAAAAGGGTCTAAAATATATTTTTTACGTTCAGCATTAGAAGGACATATGTAGAATTCAACATACAAGGGTTTTCAAATGTGATTAAAAAAAAAAATTCAATGAATATTTTCTAAAATCATGTTTTAGGCAAAATCCACAATGCAACTAGTTCGGCATATGAAGGGATACCATTTTTTTTATAACAAACGTGAAAAATATTTTTTATACATTTTGCATGAAAAGGGTTTAAAATATTTTTTTTACGTTCAGCACTAGAAGGACAGACGTAGAATACAATTTTGAAGGGTTTTCAAATGTGATTTTTTAAAAAGCTTTTTTCAATGAATATTGTCTAAAACTGTTTGAGTGTAACAAACGTGAAACATTTCTTAGCCTTTTCGCATGAAAACAGGGTCCAAAATCATGGGTTTTCGTTCAGCAGTGGAAGTAGGAGGCGCGCTCTACAATAGGCAAGGGTTTTCAAGTCTGCAAGTACGTTTTAAGCTGAGTTCCATGAACATTGTCCAAAATCATGTTTTAACCAAAATCCACAATGCGACCAGTTCAGCATATGAGAGGAGACACTGTTTGAGTGTAACAAACGTGAAACATTTCTTTTAGCCTTTTCGCATGAAAACAGGGTCCAAAATCATGGGTTTTCGTTCAGCAGTGGAAGTAGGAGGCGCGCTCTACAATAGGCAAGGGTTTTCAAGTCTGCAAGTACGTTTTAAGCTGAGTTCCATGAACATTGTCCAAAATCATGTTTTAACCAAAATCCACAATGCGACCAGTTCAGCATATGAGAGGAGACACTGTTTGAGTGTAACAAACGTGAAACATTTCTTTTAGCCTTTTCGCATGAAAACAGGGTCCAAAATCATGGGTTTTCATTCAGCAGTGGAAGTAGGAGGCGCGCTCTACAATAGGCAAGGGTTTTCAAGTCTGCAAGTACGTTTTAAGCTGAGTTCCATGAACATTGTCCAAAATCATGTTTTATCCAAAATCCACAATGCGACCAGTTCAGCATATGAGGAGACACTGTTTGAGTGTAACAAACGTGAAACATTTCTTTTAGCCCTTTCGCATGAAAACAGGGTCCAAAATCATGGGTTTTCGTTCAGCAGTGGAAGTAGGAGGTGCGCTCTACAATAGGCAAGGGTTTTCAAGTCTGCAAGTACGTTTTAAGCTGAGTTCCATGAACATTGTCCAAAATCATGTTTTATCCAAAATCCACAATGCGACCAGTTCAGCATATGAGAGGAGACACTGTTTGAGTGTAACAAACGTGAAACATTTCTTTTAGCCTTTTCGCATGAAAACAGGGTCCAAAATCATGGGTTTTCGTTCAGCAGTGGAAGTAGGAGGCGCGCTCTACAATAGGCAAGGGTTTTCAAGTCTGCAAGTACGTTTTAAGCTGAGTTCCATGAACATTGTCCAAAATCATGTTTTAGGCCAAATCCACATTGCGACCATATCAGCATATGACAGGAGACACTGTTTGAGTGTAACAAACGTGAAACAATTCTTTTAGCCTTTTCGCATGAAAACAGGGTCCAAAATCATGGGTTTTCGTTCAGCAGTGGAAGTAGGAGGCGCGCTCTACAATAGGCAAGGGTTTTCAAGTCTGCAAGTACGTTTTAAGCTGAGTTCCATGAACATTGTCCAAAATCATGTTTTAACCAAAATCCACAATGCGACCAGTTCAGCATATGAGAGGAGACACTGCTTGATGTGTAACAAACGTGAAACATTTCTTTTAGCCCTTTCGCATGAAAACAGGGTCCAAAATCATGGGTTTTCGTTCAGCAGTGGAAGTAGGAGGTGCGCTCTACAATAGGCAAGGGTTTTCAAGTCTGCAAGTACGTTTTAAGCTGAGTTCCATGAACATTGTCCAAAATCATGTTTTAGGCCAAATCCACATTGCGACCAGATCAGCATATGACAGGAGACACTGTTTGAGTGTAACAAACGTGAAACATTTCTTTTAGCCTTTTCGCATGAAAACAGGGTCCAAAATCATGGGTTTTCGTTCAGCAGTGGAAGTAGGTGGCGCGCTCTATAATAGGCAAGGGTTTTCAAGTCTGCAAGTACGTTTTAAGCTGAGTTCCATGAACATTGTCCAAAATCATGTTTTAACCAAAATCCACAATGCGACCAGTTCAGCATATGAGAGGAGACACTGTTTGAGTGTAACAAACGTGAAACATTTCTTTTAGCCTTTTCGCATGAAAACAGGGTCCAAAATCATGGGTTTTCGTTCAGCAGTGGAAGTAGGAGGCGCGCTCTACAATAGGCAAGGGTTTTCAAGTCTGCAAGTACGTTTTAAGCTGAGTTCCATGAACATTGTCCAAAATCATGTTTTATCCAAAATCCACAATGCGACCAGTTCAGCATATGAGAGGAGACACTGTTTGAGTGTAACAAACGTGAAACATTTCTTTTAGCCTTTTCGCATGAAAACAGGGTCCAAAATCATGGGTTTTCGTTCAGCAGTGGAAGTAGGAGGCGCGCTCTACAATAGGCAAGGGTTTTCAAGTCTGCAAGTACGTTTTAAGCTGAGTTCCATGAACATTGTCCAAAATCATGTTTTAGGCCAAATCCACATTGCGACCAGATCAGCATATGACAGGAGACACTGTTTGAGTGTAACAAACGTGAAACAATTCTTTTAGCCTTTTCGCATGAAAACAGGGTCCAAAATCATGGGTTTTCGTTCAGCAGTGGAAGTAGGAGGCGCGCTCTACAATAGGCAAGGGTTTTCAAGTCTGCAAGTACGTTTTAAGCTGAGTTCCATGAACATTGTCCAAAATCATGTTTTAACCAAAATCCACAATGCGACCAGTTCAGCATATGAGAGGAGACACTGTTTGAGTGTAACAAACGTGAAACATTTCTTTTAGCCTTTTCGCATGAAAACAGGGTCCAAAATCATGGGTTTTCGTTCAGCAGTGGAAGTAGGAGGTGCGCTCTACAATAGGCAAGGGTTTTCAAGTCTGCAAGTACGTTTTAAGCTGAGTTCCATGAACATTGTCCAAAATCATGTTTTAGGCCAAATCCACATTGCGACCAGATCAGCATATGACAGGAGACACTGTTTGAGTGTAAGAAACGTGAAACATTTCTTTTAGCCTTTTCGCATGAAAACAGGGTCCAAAATCAAGGGTTTTCGTTCAGCAGTGGAAGTAGGAGGCGCGCTCTACAATAGGCAAGGGTTTTCAAGTCTGCAAGTACGTTTTCAGCTGAGTTACATGAACATTGTCCAAAATCATGTTTTAACCAAAATCCACAATGCGACCAGTTCAGCATATGAGAGGAGACACTGTTTGAGTGTAACAAACGTGAAACATTTCTTTTAGGCTTTTCGCATGAAAACAGGGTCCAAAATCATGGGTTTTCGTTCAGCAGTGGAAGTTGGAGGCGCGCTCTACAATAGGCAAGGGTTTTCTAGTCTGCAAGTACGTTTTAAGCTGAGTTCCATGAACATTGTCCAAAATCATGTTTTATCCAAAATCCACAATGCGACCAGTTCAGCATATGAGAGGAGACACTGTTTGAGTGTAACAAACGTGAAACATTTCTTTTAGCCTTTTCGCATGAAAACAGGGTCCAAAATCATGGGTTTTCGTTCAGCAGTGGAAGTAGGAGGCGCGCTCTACAATAGGCAAGGGTTTTCAAGTCTGCAAGTACGTTTTAAGCTGAGTTCCATGAACATTGTCCAAAATCATGTTTTAGGCCAAATCCACATTGCGACCATATCAGCATATGACAGGAGACACTGTTTGAGTGTAACAAACGTGAAACAATTCTTTTAGCCTTTTCGCATGAAAACAGGGTCCAAAATCATGGGTTTTCGTTCAGCAGTGGAAGTAGGAGGCGCGCTCTACAATAGGCAAGGGTTTTCAAGTCTGCAAGTACGTTTTAAGCTGAGTTCCATGAACATTGTCCAAAATCATGTTTTAACCAAAATCCACAATGCGACCAGTTCAGCATATGAGAGGAGACACTGCTTGATGTGTAACAAACGTGAAACATTTCTTTTAGCCCTTTCGCATGAAAACAGGGTCCAAAATCATGGGTTTTCGTTCAGCAGTGGAAGTAGGAGGTGCGCTCTACAATAGGCAAGGGTTTTCAAGTCTGCAAGTACGTTTTAAGCTGAGTTCCATGAACATTGTCCAAAATCATGTTTTAGGCCAAATCCACATTGCGACCAGATCAGCATATGACAGGAGACACTGTTTGAGTGTAACAAACGTGAAACATTTCTTTTAGCCTTTTCGCATGAAAACAGGGTCCAAAATCATGGGTTTTCGTTCAGCAGTGGAAGTAGGAGGCGCGCTCTATAATAGGCAAGGGTTTTCAAGTCTGCAAGTACGTTTTAAGCTGAGTTCCATGAACATTGTCCAAAATCATGTTTTAACCAAAATCCACAATGCGACCAGTTCAGCATATGAGAGGAGACACTGTTTGAGTGTAACAAACGTGAAACATTTCTTTTAGCCTTTTCGCATGAAAACAGGGTCCAAAATCATGGGTTTTCGTTCAGCAGTGGAAGTAGGAGGCGCGCTCTACAATAGGCAAGGGTTTTCAAGTCTGCAAGTACGTTTTAAGCTGAGTTCCATGAACATTGTCCAAAATCATGTTTTATCCAAAATCCACAATGCGACCAGTTCAGCATATGAGAGGAGACACTGTTTGAGTGTAACAAACGTGAAACATTTCTTTTAGCCTTTTCGCATGAAAACAGGGTCCAAAATCATGGGTTTTCGTTCAGCAGTGGAAGTAGGAGGCGCGCTCTACAATAGGCAAGGGTTTTCAAGTCTGCAAGTACGTTTTAAGCTGAGTTCCATGAACATTGTCCAAAATCATGTTTTAGGCCAAATCCACATTGCGACCAGATCAGCATATGACAGGAGACACTGTTTGAGTGTAACAAACGTGAAACAATTCTTTTAGCCTTTTCGCATGAAAACAGGGTCCAAAATCATGGGTTTTCGTTCAGCAGTGGAAGTAGGAGGCGCGCTCTACAATAGGCAAGGGTTTTCAAGTCTGCAAGTACGTTTTAAGCTGAGTTCCATGAACATTGTCCAAAATCATGTTTTAACCAAAATCCACAATGCGACCAGTTCAGCATATGAGAGGAGACACTGTTTGAGTGTAACAAACGTGAAACATTTCTTTTAGCCTTTTCGCATGAAAACAGGGTCCAAAATCATGGGTTTTCGTTCAGCAGTGGAAGTAGGAGGTGCGCTCTACAATAGGCAAGGGTTTTCAAGTCTGCAAGTACGTTTTAAGCTGAGTTCCATGAACATTGTCCAAAATCATGTTTTAGGCCAAATCCACATTGCGACCAGATCAGCATATGACAGGAGACACTGTTTGAGTGTAACAAACGTGAAACATTTCTTTTAGCCTTTTCGCATGAAAACAGGGTCCAAAATCAAGGGTTTTCGTTCAGCAGTGGAAGTAGGAGGCGCGCTCTACAATAGGCAAGGGTTTTCAAGTCTGCAAGTACGTTTTCAGCTGAGTTACATGAACATTGTCCAAAATCATGTTTTAACCAAAATCCACAATGCGACCAGTTCAGCATATGAGAGGAGACACTGTTTGAGTGTAACAAACGTGAAACATTTCTTTTAGGCTTTTCGCATGAAAACAGGGTCCAAAATCATGGGTTTTCGTTCAGCAGTGGAAGTTGGAGGCGCGCTCTACAATAGGCAAGGGTTTTCTAGTCTGCAAGTACGTTTTAAGCTGAGTTCCATGAACATTGTCCAAAATCATGTTTTATCCAAAATCCACAATGCGACCAGTTCAGCATATGAGAGGAGACACTGTTTGAGTGTAACAAACGTGAAACATTTCTTTGAGCCTTTTCGCATGAAAACAGGGTCCAAAATCATGGGTTTTCGTTCAGCACTGGAAGTAGGAGGCGCGCTCTACAATAGGCAAGGGTTTTCAAGTCTGCAAGTACGTTTTCAGCTGAGTTCCATGAACATTGTCCAAAATCATGTTTTAACCAAAATCCACAATGCGACCAGTTCAGCATATGAGAGGAGACACTGTTTGAGTGTAACAAACGTGAAACATTTCTTTTAGCCCTTTCGCATGAAAACAGGGTCCAAAATCATGGGTTTTCGTTCAGCAGTGGAAGTAGGAGGTGCGCTCTACAATAGGCAAGGGTTTTCAAGTCTGCAAGTACGTTTTAAGCTGAGTTCCATGAACATTGTCCAAAATCATGTTTTATCCAAAATCCACAATGCGACCAGTTCAGCATATGAGAGGAGACACTGTTTGAGTGTAACAAACGTGAAACATTTCTTTTAGCCTTTTCGCATGAAAACAGGGTCCAAAATCATGGGTTTTCGTTCAGCAGTGGAAGTAGGAGGCGCGCTCTACAATAGGCAAGGGTTTTCAAGTCTGCAAGTACGTTTTAAGCTGAGTTCCATGAACATTGTCCAAAATCATGTTTTAGGCCAAATCCACATTGCGACCAGATCAGCATATGACAGGAGACACTGTTTGAGTGTAACAAACGTGAAACAATTCTTTTAGCCTTTTCGCATGAAAACAGGGTCCAAAATCATGGGTTTTCGTTCAGCAGTGGAAGTAGGAGGCGCGCTCTACAATAGGCAAGGGTTTTCAAGTCTGCAAGTACGTTTTAAGCTGAGTTCCATGAACATTGTCCAAAATCATGTTTTAACCAAAATCCACAATGCGACCAGTTCAGCATATGAGAGGAGACACTGCTTGATGTGTAACAAACGTGAAACATTTCTTTTAGCCCTTTCGCATGAAAACAGGGTCCAAAATCATGGGTTTTCGTTCAGCAGTGGAAGTAGGAGGTGCGCTCTACAATAGGCAAGGGTTTTCAAGTCTGCAAGTACGTTTTAAGCTGAGTTCCATGAACATTGTCCAAAATCATGTTTTAGGCCAAATCCACATTGCGACCAGATCAGCATATGACAGGAGACACTGTTTGAGTGTAACAAACGTGAAACATTTCTTTTAGCCTTTTCGCATGAAAACAGGGTCCAAAATCATGGGTTTTCGTTCAGCAGTGGAAGTAGGAGGCGCGCTCTACAATAGGCAAGGGTTTTCAAGTCTGCAAGTACGTTTTAAGCTGAGTTCCATGAACATTGTCCAAAATCATGTTTTATCCAAAATCCACAATGCGACCAGTTCAGCATATGAGAGGAGACACTGTTTGAGTGTAACAAACGTGAAACATTTCTTTTAGCCTTTTCGCATGAAAACAGGGTCCAAAATCATGGGTTTTCGTTCAGCAGTGGAAGTAGGAGGCGCGCTCTACAATAGGCAAGGGTTTTCAAGTCTGCAAGTACGTTTTAAGCTGAGTTCCATGAACATTGTCCAAAATCATGTTTTAGGCCAAATCCACATTGCGACCAGATCAGCATATGACAGGAGACACTGTTTGAGTGTAACAAACGTGAAACAATTCTTTTAGCCTTTTCGCATGAAAACAGGGTCCAAAATCATGGGTTTTCGTTCAGCAGTGGAAGTAGGAGGCGCGCTCTACAATAGGCAAGGGTTTTCAAGTCTGCAAGTACGTTTTAAGCTGAGTTCCATGAACATTGTCCAAAATCATGTTTTAACCAAAATCCACAATGCGACCAGTTCAGCATATGAGAGGAGACACTGTTTGAGTGTAACAAACGTGAAACATTTCTTTTAGCCTTTTCGCATGAAAACAGGGTCCAAAATCATGGGTTTTCGTTCAGCAGTGGAAGTAGGAGGTGCGCTCTACAATAGGCAAGGGTTTTCAAGTCTGCAAGTACGTTTTAAGCTGAGTTCCATGAACATTGTCCAAAATCATGTTTTAGGCCAAATCCACATTGCGACCAGATCAGCATATGACAGGAGACACTGTTTGAGTGTAACAAACGTGAAACATTTCTTTTAGCCTTTTCGCATGAAAACAGGGTCCAAAATCAAGGGTTTTCGTTCAGCAGTGGAAGTAGGAGGCGCGCTCTACAATAGGCAAGGGTTTTCAAGTCTGCAAGTACGTTTTCAGCTGAGTTACATGAACATTGTCCAAAATCATGTTTTAACCAAAATCCACAATGCGACCAGTTCAGCATATGAGAGGAGACACTGTTTGAGTGTAACAAACGTGAAACATTTCTTTTAGGCTTTTCGCATGAAAACAGGGTCCAAAATCATGGGTTTTCGTTCAGCAGTGGAAGTTGGAGGCGCGCTCTACAATAGGCAAGGGTTTTCTAGTCTGCAAGTACGTTTTAAGCTGAGTTCCATGAACATTGTCCAAAATCATGTTTTATCCAAAATCCACAATGCGACCAGTTCAGCATATGAGAGGAGACACTGTTTGAGTGTAACAAACGTGAAACATTTCTTTGAGCCTTTTCGCATGAAAACAGGGTCCAAAATCATGGGTTTTCGTTCAGCACTGGAAGTAGGAGGCGCGCTCTACAATAGGCAAGGGTTTTCAAGTCTGCAAGTACGTTTTCAGCTGAGTTCCATGAACATTGTCCAAAATCATGTTTTAACCAAAATCCACAATGCGACCAGTTCAGCATATGAGAGGAGACACTGTTTGAGTGTAACAAACGTGAAACATTTCTTTTAGCCCTTTCGCATGAAAACAGGGTCCAAAATCATGGGTTTTCGTTCAGCAGTGGAAGTAGGAGGCGCGCTCTACAATAGGCAAGGGTTTTCAAGTCTGCAAGTACGTTTTCAGCTGAGTTACATGAACATTGTCCAAAATCATGTTTTAACCAAAATCCACAATGCGACCAGTTCAGCATATGAGAGGAGACACTGTTTGAGTGTAACAAACGTGAAACATTTCTTTTAGGCTTTTCGCATGAAAACAGGGTCCAAAATCATGGGTTTTCGTTCAGCAGTGGAAGTTGGAGGCGCGCTCTACAATAGGCAAGGGTTTTCAAGTCTGCAAGTACGTTTTAAGCTGAGTTCCATGAACATTGTCCAAAATCATGTTTTATCCAAAATCCACAATGCGACCAGTTCAGCATATGAGAGGAGACACTGTTTGAGTGTAACAAACGTGAAACATTTCTTTGAGCCTTTTCGCATGAAAACAGGGTCCAAAATCATGGGTTTTCGTTCAGCACTGGAAGTAGGAGGCGCGCTCTACAATAGGCAAGGGTTTTCAAGTCTGCAAGTACGTTTTCAGCTGAGTTCCATGAACATTGTCCAAAATCATGTTTTAACCAAAATCCACAATGCGACCAGTTCAGCATATGAGAAGAGACACTGTTTGAGTGTAACAAACGTGAAACATTTCTTTTAGCCCTTTCACATGAAAACAGGGTCCAAAATCATGGGTTTTCGTTCAGCAGTGGAAGTAGGAGGCGCGCTCTACAATAGGCAAGGGTTTTCAAGTCTGCAAGTACGTTTTAAGCTGAGTTCCATGAACATTGTCCAAAATCATGTTTTAGGCCAAATCCACATTGCGACCAGATCAGCATATGACAGGAGACACTGTTTGAGTGTAACAAACGTGAAACAATTCTTTTAGCCTTTTCGCATGAAAACAGGGTCCAAAATCATGGGTTTTCGTTCAGCACTGGAAGTAGGAGGCGCGCTCTACAATAGGCAAGGGTTTTCAAGTCTGCAAGTACGTTTTAAGCTGAGTTCCATGAACATTGTCCAAAATCATGTTTTAGGCCAAATCCACATTGCGACCAGATCAGCATATGACAGGAGACACTGTTTGAGTGTAACAAACGTGAAACATTTCTTTTAGCCTTTTCGCATGAAAACAGGGTCCAAAATCATGGGTTTTCGTTCATCAGTGGAAGTAGGAGGCGCGCTCTACAATAGGCAAGGGTTTTCAAGTCTACAAGTACGTTTTCAGCTGAGTTCCATGAACATTGTCCAAAATCATGTTTTAACCAAAATCCACAATGCGACCAGTTCAGCATATGAGAGGAGACACTGTTTGAGTGTAACAAACGTGAAACATTTCTTTTAGCCCTTTCGCATGAAAACAGGGTCCAAAATCTTGGGTTTTCGTTCAGCAGTGGAAGTAGGAGGCGCGCTCTACAATAGGCAAGGGTTTTCAAGTCTGCAAGTACGTTTTAAGCTGAGTTCCATGAACATTGTCCAAAATCATGTTTTATCCAAAATCCACAATGCGACCAGTTCAGCATATGAGAGGAGACACTGTTTGAGTGTAACAAACGTGAAACATTTCTTTTGGCCTTTTCGCATGAAAACAGGGTCCAAAGTCATGGGTTTTCGTTCAGCAGTGGAAGTAGGAGGCGCGCTCTACAATAGGCAAGGGTTTTCAAGTCTGCAAGTACGTTTTAAGCTGAGTTCCATGAACATTGTCCAAAATCATGTTTTAGGCCAAATCCACATTGCGACCAGATCAGCATATGACAGGAGACACTGTTTGAGTGTAACAAACGTGAAACATTTCTTTTAGCCTTTTCGCATGAAAACAGGGTCCAAAATCATGGGTTTTCGTTCATCAGTGGAAGTAGGAGGCGCGCTCTACAATAGGCAAGGGTTTTCAAGTCTGCAAGTACGTTTTAAGCTGAGTTCCATGAACATTGTCCAAAATCATGTTTTAACCAAAATCCACAATGCGACCAGTTCAGCATATGAGAGGAGACACTGTTTGAGTGTAACAAACGTGAAACATTTCTTTTAGCCCTTTCGCATGAAAACAGGGTCCAAAATCTTGGGTTTTCGTTCAGCAGTGGAAGTAGGAGGCGCGCTCTACAATAGGCAAGGGTTTTCAAGTCTGCAAGTACGTTTTAAGCTGAGTTCCATGAACATTGTCCAAAATCATGTTTTATCCAAAATCCACAATGCGACCAGTTCAGCATATGAGAGGAGACACTGTTTGAGTGTAACAAACGTGAAACATTTCTTTTGGCCTTTTCGCATGAAAACAGGGTCCAAAGTCATGGGTTTTCGTTCAGCAGTGGAAGTAGGAGGCGCGCTCTACAATAGGCAAGGGTTTTCAAGTCTGCAAGTACGTTTTAAGCTGAGTTCCATGAACATTGTCCAAAATCATGTTTTAGGCCAAATCCACATTGCGACCAGATCAGCATATGACAGGAGACACTGTTTGAGTGTAACAAACGTGAAACAATTTTTTTATCCTTTTCGCATGAAAACAGGGTCCAAAATCATGGGTTTTCGTTCAGCACTGGAAGTAGGAGGCGCGCTCTACAATAGGCAAGGGTTTTCAAGTCTGCAAGTACGTTTTAAGCTGAGTTCCATGAACATTGTCCAAAATCATGTTTTAGGCCAAATCCACATTGCGACCAGATCAGCATATGACAGGAGACACTGTTTGAGTGTAACAAACGTGAAACATTTCTTTTAGCCTTTTCGCATGAAAACAGGGTCCAAAATCATGGGTTTTCGTTCAGCAGTGGAAGTAGGAGGCGCGCTCTACAATAGGCAAGGGTTTTCAAGTCTGCAAGTACGTTTTCAGCTGAGTTCCATGAACATTGTCCAAAATCATGTTTTAACCAAAATCCACAATGCGACCAGTTCAGCACATGAGAGGAGACACTGTTTGAGTGTAACAAACGTGAAACATTTCTTTTAGCCCTTTCGCATGAAAACAGGGTCCAAAATCTTGGGTTTTCGTTCAGCAGTGGAAGTAGGAGGCGCGCTCTACAATAGGCAAGGGTTTTCAAGTCTGCAAGTACGTTTTAAGCTGAGTTCCATGAACATTGTCCAAAATCATGTTTTATCCAAAATCCACAATGCGACCAGTTCAGCATATGAGAGGAGACACTGTTTGAGTGTAACAAACGTGAAACATTTCTTTTAGCCTTTTCGCATGAAAACAGGGTCCAAAGTCATGGGTTTTCGTTCAGCAGTGGAAGTAGGAGGCGCGCTCTACAATAGGCAAGGGTTTTCAAGTCTGCAAGTACGTTTTAAGCTGAGTTCCATGAACATTGTCCAAAATCATGTTTTAGGCCAAATCCACATTGCGACCAGATCAGCATATGACAGGAGACACTGTTTGAGTGTAACAAACGTGAAACAATTCTTTTAGCCTTTTCGCATGAAAACAGGGTCCAAAATCATGGGTTTTCGTTCAGCAGTGGAAGTAGGAGGCGCGCTCTACAATAGGCAAGGGTTTTCAAGTCTGCAAGTACGTTTTAAGCTGAATTCCATGAACATTGTCCAAAATCATGTTTTATCCAAAATCCACAATGCGACCAGTTCAGCATATGAGAGGAGACACTGTTTGAGTGTAACAAACATGAAACATTTCTTTTGGCCTTTTCGCATGAAAACAGGGTCCAAAGTCATGGGTTTTCGTTCAGCAGTGGAAGTAGGAGGCGCGCTCTACAATAGGCAAGGGTTTTCAAGTCTGCAAGTACGTTTTAAGCTGAGTTCCATGAACATTGTCCAAAATCATGTTTTAGGCCAAATCCACATTGCGACCAGATCAGCATATGACAGGAGACACTGTTTGAGTGTAACAAACGTGAAACATTTCTTTGAGCCTTTTCGCATGAAAACAGGGTCCAAAATCATGGGTTTTCGTTCAGCACTGGAAGTAGGAGGCGCGCTCTACAATAGGCAAGGGTTTTCAAGTCTGCAAGTAAAATCATGTTAAAATCATGTTTTAGGCAAAATCCACAATGCAACTAGTTCGGCATATGAAGGGATACACTTTTTTTATAACAAACGTGAATAATATTTTTAATACATTTTGCATGAAAAGGGTCTAAAATATTTTTTTTACGTTCAGCACTAGAAGAACAGACGTAGAATACAATTTAGAAGGGTTTTCAAATGTGATTTAAAAAAAAGCTTTTTTCAATGAATATTGTCTAAAATCATGTTTTAGGCAAAATCCATAATGCAACTAGTTCGGCATAGGAAGGGATACAATTTTTTTTATAACAAACGTGAAAAATATTTTTATACATTTTGCATGAAAAGGGTCTAAAATATGTTTTAACGTTCAGCACTAGAAGGACGTATGAAGACTATAACATACAAGGGTTTTCAAATGTGATTTAAAAAAAAATTATTCTATGAATATTTTCTAAAATCATGTTTTAGGCAAAATCCACAATGCAACTAGTTCGTTATATGAAGGGATACCATTTTTTTTATAACAAACGTGAATAATGTTTTTTATACATTTTGCATGAAAAGGGTCTAATATATTTTTTTTACGTTCAGCACTAGAAGGACAGACGTAGAATACAATTTAGAAGGGTTTTCAAATGTGATTTAAAAAAAAGCTTTTTTCAATGAATATTGTCTAAAATCATGTTTTAGGCAAAATCCACAAAAAAACTAGTTCGGCATATGAAGGGATACAACGTTTTTGAAATAAAAAACGTGAAAAATATTTTATTTTAATTTTGCATGAAAAGGGTCTAAAATATGTTTTAACGTTCAGCACTAGAAGGACATATGTAGATTATAACATACAAGGTTTTTCAAATGTGATTTTTAAAAAATAAATAATTATATGAATATTTTCTAAAATCATGTTTTAGGCAAAATCCACAATGCAACTAGTTCGGCATATGAAGGGATACCATTTTTTTTATAACAAACGTGAATAATATTTTTAATACATTTTGCATGAAAAGGGTCTAAAATATTTTTTTTACGTTCAGCACTAGAAGAACAGACGTAGAATACAATTTAGAAGGGTTTTCAAATGTGATTTAAAAAAAAGCTTTTTTCAATGAATATTGTCTAAAATCATGTTTTAGGCAAAATCCATAATGCAACTAGTTCGGCATAGGAAGGGATACAATTTTTTTTATAACAAACGTGAAAAATATTTTTATACATTTTGCATGAAAAGGGTCTAAAATATGTTTTAACGTTCAGCACTAGAAGGACGTATGAAGACTATAACATACAAGGGTTTTCAAATGTGATTTAAAAAAAAATTATTCTATGAATATTTTCTAAAATCATGTTTTAGGCAAAATCCACAATGCAACTAGTTCGTTATATGAAGGGATACCATTTTTTTTATAACAAACGTGAATAATGTTTTTTATACATTTTGCATGAAAAGGGTCTAATATATTTTTTTTACGTTCAGCACTAGAAGGACAGACGTAGAATACAATTTAGAAGGGTTTTCAAATGTGATTTAAAAAAAAGCTTTTTTCAATGAATATTGTCTAAAATCATGTTTTAGGCAAAATCCACAAAAAAACTAGTTCGGCATATGAAGGGATACAACGTTTTTGAAATAAAAAACGTGAAAAATATTTTATTTTAATTTTGCATGAAAAGGGTCTAAAATATGTTTTAACGTTCAGCACTAGAAGGACATGTGTAGATTATAACATACAAGGTTTTTCAAATGTGATTTTTAAAAAATAAATAATTATATGAATATTTTCTAAAATCATGTTTTAGGCAAAATCCACAATGCAACTAGTTCGGCATATGAAGGGATACCATTTTTTTTATAACAAACGTGAAAAATATTTTTTATACATTTTGCATGAAAAGGGTCTAAAATATTTTTTTTACGTTCAGCACTAGAAGGACAGACATAGAATACAATTTTGAAGGGTTTTCAAATGTGATTTTTTAAAAAGCTTTTTTCAATGAATATTGTCTAAAATCATGTTTTAGGCAAAATCCACAATGCAACTAGTTCGGCATATGAAGAGATACAATTTTTTTATAACAAACGTGAAAAATATTTTTTATACATTTTGCATGAAAAGGGTCTAAAATATATTTTTTACGTTCAGCATTAGAAGGACATATGTAGAATTCAACATACAAGGGTTTTCAAATGTGATTAAAAAAAAAAAAATTTCAATGAATATTTTCTAAAATCATGTTTTAGGCAAAATCCACAATGCAACTAGTTCGGCATATGAAGGGATACCATTTTTTTATAACAAACGTGAAAAATATTTTTTATACATTTTGCATGAAAAGGGTCTAGAATATTTTTTTTACTTTCAGCACTAGAAGGACAGACGTAGAATACAATTTAGAAGGGTTTTCAAATGTGATTTTTTAAAAAGCTTTTTTCAATGAATATTGTCTAAAACTGTTTGAGTGTAACAAACGTGAAACATTTCTTTTAGCCTTTTCGCATGAAAACAGGGTCCAAAATCATGGGTTTTCGTTCAGCAGTGGAAGTAGGAGGCGCGCTCTACAATAGGCAAGGGTTTTCAAGTCTGCAAGTACGTTTTAAGCTGAGTTCCATGAACATTGTCCAAAATCATGTTTTAACCAAAATCCACAATGCGACCATTTCAGCATATGAGAGGAGACACTGTTTGAGTGTAACAAACGTGAAACATTTCTTTTAGCCTTTTCGCATGAAAACAGGGTCCAAAATCATGGGTTTTCGTTCAGCAGTGGAAGTAGGAGGCGCGCTCTACAATAGGCAAGGGTTTTCAAGTCTGCAAGTACGTTTTAAGCTGAGTTCCATGAACATTGTCCAAAATCATGTTTTAACCAAAATCCACAATGCGACCAGTTCAGCATATGAGAGGAGACACTGTTTGAGTGTAACAAACGTGAAACATTTCTTTTAGCCTTTTCGCATGAAAACAGGGTCCAAAATCATGGGTTTTCGTTCAGCAGTGGAAGTAGGAGGCGCGCTCTACAATAGGCAAGGGTTTTCAAGTCTGCAAGTACGTTTTAAGCTGAGTTCCATGAACATTGTCCAAAATCATGTTTTATCCAAAATCCACAATGCGACCAGTTCAGCATATGAGGAGACACTGTTTGAGTGTAACAAACGTGAAACATTTCTTTTGGCCTTTTCGCATGAAAACAGGGTCCAAAGTCATGGGTTTTCGTTCAGCAGTGGAAGTAGGAGGCGCGCTCTACAATAGGCAAGGGTTTTCAAGTCTGCAAGTACGTTTTAAGCTGAGTTCCATGAACATTGTCCAAAATCATGTTTTAGGCCAAATCCACATTGCGACCAGATCAGCATATGACAGGAGACACTGTTTGAGTGTAACAAACGTGAAACAATTTTTTTATCCTTTTCGCATGAAAACAGGGTCCAAAATCATGGGTTTTCGTTCAGCACTGGAAGTAGGAGGCGCGCTCTACAATAGGCAAGGGTTTTCAAGTCTGCAAGTACGTTTTAAGCTGAGTTCCATGAACATTGTCCAAAATCATGTTTTAGGCCAAATCCACATTGCGACCAGATCAGCATATGACAGGAGACACTGTTTGAGTGTAACAAACGTGAAACATTTCTTTTAGCCTTTTCGCATGAAAACAGGGTCCAAAATCATGGGTTTTCGTTCAGCAGTGGAAGTAGGAGGCGCGCTCTACAATAGGCAAGGGTTTTCAAGTCTGCAAGTACGTTTTCAGCTGAGTTCCATGAACATTGTCCAAAATCATGTTTTAACCAAAATCCACAATGCGACCAGTTCAGCATATGAGAGGAGACACTGTTTGAGTGTAACAAACGTGAAACATTTCTTTTAGCCCTTTCGCATGAAAACAGGGTCCAAAATCTTGGGTTTTCGTTCAGCAGTGGAAGTAGGAGGCGCGCTCTACAATAGGCAAGGGTTTTCAAGTCTGCAAGTACGTTTTAAGCTGAGTTCCATGAACATTGTCCAAAATCATGTTTTATCCAAAATCCACAATGCGACCAGTTCAGCATATGAGAGGAGACACTGTTTGAGTGTAACAAACGTGAAACATTTCTTTTAGCCTTTTCGCATGAAAACAGGGTCCAAAGTCATGGGTTTTCGTTCAGCAGTGGAAGTAGGAGGCGCGCTCTACAATAGGCAAGGGTTTTCAAGTCTGCAAGTACGTTTTAAGCTGAGTTCCATGAACATTGTCCAAAATCATGTTTTAACCAAATCCACATTGCGACCAGATCAGCATATGACAGGAGACACTGTTTGAGTGTAACAAACGTGAAACAATTATTTTAGCCTTTTCGCATGAAAACAGGGTCCAAAATCATGGGTTTTCGTTCAGCAGTGGAAGTAGGAGGCGCGCTCTACAATAGGCAAGGGTTTTCAAGTCTGCAAGTACGTTTTAAGCTGAATTCCATGAACATTGTCCAAAATCATGTTTTATCCAAAATCCACAATGCGACCAGTTCAGCATATGAGAGGAGACACTGTTTGAGTGTAACAAACGTGAAACATTTCTTTTGGCCTTTTCGCATGAAAACAGGGTCCAAAGTCATGGGTTTTCGTTCAGCAGTGGAAGTAGGAGGCGCGCTCTACAATAGGCAAGGGTTTTCAAGTCTGCAAGTACGTTTTAAGCTGAGTTCCATGAACATTGTCCAAAATCATGTTTTAGGCCAAATCCACATTGCGACCAGATCAGCATATGACAGGAGACACTGTTTGAGTGTAACAAACGTGAAACATTTCTTTGAGCCTTTTCGCATGAAAACAGGGTCCAAAATCATGGGTTTTCGTTCAGCACTGGAAGTAGGAGGCGCGCTCTACAATAGGCAAGGGTTTTCAAGTCTGCAAGTAAAATCATGTTAAAATCATGTTTTAGGCAAAATCCACAATGCAACTAGTTCGGCATATGAAGGGATACACTTTTTTTATAACAAACGTGAATAATATTTTTAATACATTTTGCATGAAAAGGGTCTAAAATATTTTTTTTACGTTCAGCACTAGAAGAACAGACGTAGAATACAATTTAGAAGGGTTTTCAAATGTGATTTAAAAAAAAGCTTTTTTCAATGAATATTGTCTAAAATCATGTTTTAGGCAAAATCCATAATGCAACTAGTTCGGCATAGGAAGGGATACAATTTTTTTTATAACAAACGTGAAAAATATTTTTATACATTTTGCATGAAAAGGGTCTAAAATATGTTTTAACGTTCAGCACTAGAAGGACGTATGAAGACTATAACATACAAGGGTTTTCAAATGTGATTTAAAAAAAAATTATTCTATGAATATTTTCTAAAATCATGTTTTAGGCAAAATCCACAATGCAACTAGTTCGTTATATGAAGGGATACCATTTTTTTTATAACAAACGTGAATAATGTTTTTTATACATTTTGCATGAAAAGGGTCTAATATATTTTTTTTACGTTCAGCACTAGAAGGACAGACGTAGAATACAATTTAGAAGGGTTTTCAAATGTGATTTAAAAAAAAGCTTTTTTCAATGAATATTGTCTAAAATCATGTTTTAGGCAAAATCCACAAAAAAACTAGTTCGGCATATGAAGGGATACAACGTTTTTGAAATAAAAAACGTGAAAAATATTTTATTTTAATTTTGCATGAAAAGGGTCTAAAATATGTTTTAACGTTCAGCACTAGAAGGACATATGTAGATTATAACATACAAGGTTTTTCAAATGTGATTTTTAAAAAATAAATAATTATATGAATATTTTCTAAAATCATGTTTTAGGCAAAATCCACAATGCAACTAGTTCGGCATATGAAGGGATACCATTTTTTTTATAACAAACGTGAATAATATTTTTAATACATTTTGCATGAAAAGGGTCTAAAATATTTTTTTTACGTTCAGCACTAGAAGAACAGACGTAGAATACAATTTAGAAGGGTTTTCAAATGTGATTTAAAAAAAAGCTTTTTTCAATGAATATTGTCTAAAATCATGTTTTAGGCAAAATCCATAATGCAACTAGTTCGGCATAGGAAGGGATACAATTTTTTTTATAACAAACGTGAAAAATATTTTTATACATTTTGCATGAAAAGGGTCTAAAATATGTTTTAACGTTCAGCACTAGAAGGACGTATGAAGACTATAACATACAAGGGTTTTCAAATGTGATTTAAAAAAAAATTATTCTATGAATATTTTCTAAAATCATGTTTTAGGCAAAATCCACAATGCAACTAGTTCGTTATATGAAGGGATACCATTTTTTTTATAACAAACGTGAATAATGTTTTTTATACATTTTGCATGAAAAGGGTCTAATATATTTTTTTTACGTTCAGCACTAGAAGGACAGACGTAGAATACAATTTAGAAGGGTTTTCAAATGTGATTTAAAAAAAAGCTTTTTTCAATGAATATTGTCTAAAATCATGTTTTAGGCAAAATCCACAAAAAAACTAGTTCGGCATATGAAGGGATACAACGTTTTTGAAATAAAAAACGTGAAAAATATTTTATTTTAATTTTGCATGAAAAGGGTCTAAAATATGTTTTAACGTTCAGCACTAGAAGGACATATGTAGATTATAACATACAAGGTTTTTCAAATGTGATTTTTAAAAAATAAATAATTATATGAATATTTTCTAAAATCATGTTTTAGGCAAAATCCACAATGCAACTAGTTCGGCATATGAAGGGATACCATTTTTTTTATAACAAACGTGAAAAATATTTTTTATACATTTTGCATGAAAAGGGTCTAAAATATTTTTTTTACGTTCAGCACTAGAAGGACAGACATAGAATACAATTTTGAAGGGTTTTCAAATGTGATTTTTTAAAAAGCTTTTTTCAATGAATATTGTCTAAAATCATGTTTTAGGCAAAATCCACAATGCAACTAGTTCGGCATATGAAGAGATACAATTTTTTTTATAACAAACGTGAAAAATATTTTTTATACATTTTGCATGAAAAGGGTCTAAAATATATTTTTTACGTTCAGCATTAGAAGGACATATGTAGAATTCAACATACAAGGGTTTTCAAATGTGATTAAAAAAAAAAATTCAATGAATATTTTCTAAAATCATGTTTTAGGCAAAATCCACAATGCAACTAGTTCGGCATATGAAGGGATACCATTTTTTTTATAACAAACGTGAAAAAATTTTTTTATACATTTTGCATGAAAAGGGTTTAAAATATTTTTTTTACGTTCAGCACTAGAAGGACAGACGTAGAATACCATTTTGAAGGGTTTTCAAATGTGATTTTTTAAAAAGCTTTTTTCAATGAATATTGTCTAAAATCATGTTTTAGGCAAAATCCACAATGCAACTAGTTCGGCATATGAAGAGATACAATTTTTTTATAACAAACGTGAAAAATATTTTTTATACATTTTGCATGAAAAGGGTCTAAAATATATTTTTTACGTTCAGCATTAGAAGGACATATGTAGAATTCAACATACAAGGGTTTTCAAATGTGATTAAAAAAAAAAAAATTTCAATGAATATTTTCTAAAATCATGTTTTAGGCAAAATCCACAATGCAACTAGTTCGGCATATGAAGGGATACCATTTTTTTATAACAAACGTGAAAAATATTTTTTATACATTTTGCATGAAAAGGGTCTAAAATATTTTTTTTACTTTCAGCACTAGAAGGACAGACGTAGAATACAATTTAGAAGGGTTTTCAAATGTGATTTTTTAAAAAGCTTTTTTCAATGAATATTGTCTAAAACTGTTTGAGTGTAACAAACGTGAAACATTTCTTTTAGCCTTTTCGCATGAAAACAGGGTCCAAAATCATGGGTTTTCGTTCAGCAGTGGAAGTAGGAGGCGCGCTCTACAATAGGCAAGGGTTTCAAGTCTGCAAGTACGTTTTAAGCTGAGTTCCATGAACATTGTCCAAAATCATGTTTTAACCAAAATCCACAATGCGACCATTTCAGCATATGAGAGGAGACACTGTTTGAGTGTAACAAACGTGAAACATTTCTTTTAGCCTTTTCGCATGAAAACAGGGTCCAAAATCATGGGTTTTCGTTCAGCAGTGGAAGTAGGAGGCGCGCTCTACAATAGGCAAGGGTTTTCAAGTCTGCAAGTACGTTTTAAGCTGAGTTCCATGAACATTGTCCAAAATCATGTTTTAACCAAAATCCACAATGCGACCAGTTCAGCATATGAGAGGAGACACTGTTTGAGTGTAACAAACGTGAAACATTTCTTTTAGCCTTTTCGCATGAAAACAGGGTCCAAAATCATGGGTTTTCGTTCAGCAGTGGAAGTAGGAGGCGCGCTCTACAATAGGCAAGGGTTTTCAAGTCTGCAAGTACGTTTTAAGCTGAGTTCCATGAACATTGTCCAAAATCATGTTTTATCCAAAATCCACAATGCGACCAGTTCAGCATATGAGGAGACACTGTTTGAGTGTAACAAACGTGAAACATTTCTTTTAGCCCTTTCGCATGAAAACAGGGTCCAAAATCATGGGTTTTCGTTCAGCAGTGGAAGTAGGAGGTGCGCTCTACAATAGGCAAGGGTTTTCAAGTCTGCAAGTACGTTTTAAGCTGAGTTCCATGAACATTGTCCAAAATCATGTTTTATCCAAAATCCACAATGCGACCAGTTCAGCATATGAGAGGAGACACTGTTTGAGTGTAACAAACGTGAAACATTTCTTTTAGCCTTTTCGCATGAAAACAGGGTCCAAAATCATGGGTTTTCGTTCAGCAGTGGAAGTAGGAGGCGCGCTCTACAATAGGCAAGGGTTTTCAAGTCTGCAAGTACGTTTTAAGCTGAGTTCCATGAACATTGTCCAAAATCATGTTTTAGGCCAAATCCACATTGCGACCAGATCAGCATATGACAGGAGACACTGTTTGAGTGTAACAAACGTGAAACATTTCTTTTAGCCTTTTCGCATGAAAACAGGGTCCAAAATCATGGGTTTTCGTTCAGCAGTGGAAGTAGGAGGCGCGCTCTACAATAGGCAAGGGTTTTCAAGTCTGCAAGTACGTTTTAAGCTGAGTTCCATGAACATTGTCCAAAATCATGTTTTATCCAAAATCCACAATGCGACCAGTTCAGCATATGAGAGGAGACACTGTTTGAGTGTAACAAACGTGAAACATTTCTTTTAGCCTTTTCGCATGAAAACAGGGTCCAAAATCTTGGGTTTTCGTTCAGCAGTGGAAGTAGGAGGCGCGCTCTACAATAGGCAAGGGTTTTCAAGTCTGCAAGTACGTTTTAAGCTGAGTTCCATGAACATTGTCCAAAATCATGTTTTAGGCCAAATCCACATTGCGACCAGATCAGCATATGACAGGAGACACTGTTTGAGTGTAACAAACGTGAAACAATTCTTTTAGCCTTTTCGCATGAAAACAGGGTCCAAAATCATGGGTTTTCGTTCAGCAGTGGAAGTAGGAGGCGCGCTCTACAATAGGCAAGGGTTTTCAAGTCTGCAAGTACGTTTTAAGCTGAGTTCCATGAACATTGTCCAAAATCATGTTTTAGGCCAAATCCACATTGCGACCAGATCAGCATATGACAGGAGACACTGTTTGAGTGTAACAAACGTGAAACATTTCTTTGAGCCTTTTCGCATGAAAACAGGGTCCAAAATCATGGGTTTTCGTTCAGCACTGGAAGTAGGAGGCGCGCTCTACAATAGGCAAGGGTTTTCAAGTCTGCAAGTAAAATCATGTTAAAATCATGTTTTAGGCAAAATCCACAATGCAACTAGTTCGGCATATGAAGGGATACACTTTTTTTATAACAAACGTGAATAATATTTTTAATACATTTTGCATGAAAAGGGTCTAAAATATTTTTTTTACGTTCAGCACTAGAAGAACAGACGTAGAATACAATTTAGAAGGGTTTTCAAATGTGATTTAAAAAAAAGCTTTTTTCAATGAATATTGTCTAAAATCATGTTTTAGGCAAAATCCATAATGCAACTAGTTCGGCATAGGAAGGGATACAATTTTTTTTATAACAAACGTGAAAAATATTTTTATACATTTTGCATGAAAAGGGTCTAAAATATGTTTTAACGTTCAGCACTAGAAGGACGTATGAAGACTATAACATACAAGGGTTTTCAAATGTGATTTAAAAAAAAATTATTCTATGAATATTTTCTAAAATCATGTTTTAGGCAAAATCCACAATGCAACTAGTTCGTTATATGAAGGGATACCATTTTTTTTATAACAAACGTGAATAATGTTTTTTATACATTTTGCATGAAAAGGGTCTAATATATTTTTTTTACGTTCAGCACTAGAAGGACAGACGTAGAATACAATTTAGAAGGGTTTTCAAATGTGATTTAAAAAAAAGCTTTTTTCAATGAATATTGTCTAAAATCATGTTTTAGGCAAAATCCACAAAAAAACTAGTTCGGCATATGAAGGGATACAACGTTTTTGAAATAAAAAACGTGAAAAATATTTTATTTTAATTTTGCATGAAAAGGGTCTAAAATATGTTTTAACGTTCAGCACTAGAAGGACATATGTAGATTATAACATACAAGGTTTTTCAAATGTGATTTTTAAAAAATAAATAATTATATGAATATTTTCTAAAATCATGTTTTAGGCAAAATCCACAATGCAACTAGTTCGGCATATGAAGGGATACCATTTTTTTTATAACAAACGTGAATAATATTTTTAATACATTTTGCATGAAAAGGGTCTAAAATATTTTTTTTACGTTCAGCACTAGAAGAACAGACGTAGAATACAATTTAGAAGGGTTTTCAAATGTGATTTAAAAAAAAGCTTTTTTCAATGAATATTGTCTAAAATCATGTTTTAGGCAAAATCCATAATGCAACTAGTTCGGCATAGGAAGGGATACAATTTTTTTTATAACAAACGTGAAAAATATTTTTATACATTTTGCATGAAAAGGGTCTAAAATATGTTTTAACGTTCAGCACTAGAAGGACGTATGAAGACTATAACATACAAGGGTTTTCAAATGTGATTTAAAAAAAAATTATTCTATGAATATTTTCTAAAATCATGTTTTAGGCAAAATCCACAATGCAACTAGTTCGTTATATGAAGGGATACCATTTTTTTTATAACAAACGTGAATAATGTTTTTTATACATTTTGCATGAAAAGGGTCTAATATATTTTTTTTACGTTCAGCACTAGAAGGACAGACGTAGAATACAATTTAGAAGGGTTTTCAAATGTGATTTAAAAAAAAGCTTTTTTCAATGAATATTGTCTAAAATCATGTTTTAGGCAAAATCCACAAAAAAACTAGTTCGGCATATGAAGGGATACAACGTTTTTGAAATAAAAAACGTGAAAAATATTTTATTTTAATTTTGCATGAAAAGGGTCTAAAATATGTTTTAACGTTCAGCACTAGAAGGACATGTGTAGATTATAACATACAAGGTTTTTCAAATGTGATTTTTAAAAAATAAATAATTATATGAATATTTTCTAAAATCATGTTTTAGGCAAAATCCACAATGCAACTAGTTCGGCATATGAAGGGATACCATTTTTTTTATAACAAACGTGAAAAATATTTTTTATACATTTTGCATGAAAAGGGTCTAAAATATTTTTTTTACGTTCAGCACTAGAAGGACAGACATAGAATACAATTTTGAAGGGTTTTCAAATGTGATTTTTTAAAAAGCTTTTTTCAATGAATATTGTCTAAAATCATGTTTTAGGCAAAATCCACAATGCAACTAGTTCGGCATATGAAGAGATACAATTTTTTTTATAACAAACGTGAAAAATATTTTTTATACATTTTGCATGAAAAGGGTCTAAAATATATTTTTTACGTTCAGCATTAGAAGGACATATGTAGAATTCAACATACAAGGGTTTTCAAATGTGATTAAAAAAAAAAAATCAATGAATATTTTCTAAAATCATGTTTTAGGCAAAATCCACAATGCAACTAGTTCGGCATATGAAGGGATACCATTTTTTTTATAACAAACGTGAAAAATATTTTTTATACATTTTGCATGAAAAGGGTTTAAAATATTTTTTTTACGTTCAGCACTAGAAGGACAGACGTAGAATACAATTTTGAAGGGTTTTCAAATGTGATTTTTTAAAAAGCTTTTTTCAATGAATATTGTCTAAAATCATGTTTTAGGCAAAATCCACAATGCAACTAGTTCGGCATATGAAGAGATACAATTTTTTTATAACAAACGTGAAAAATATTTTTTATACATTTTGCATGAAAAGGGTCTAAAATATATTTTTTACGTTCAGCATTAGAAGGACATATGTAGAATTCAACATACAAGGGTTTTCAAATGTGATTAAAAAAAAAAAAATTTCAATGAATATTTTCTAAAATCATGTTTTAGGCAAAATCCACAATGCAACTAGTTCGGCATATGAAGGGATACCATTTTTTTATAACAAACGTGAAAAATATTTTTTATACATTTTGCATGAAAAGGGTCTAAAATATTTTTTTTACTTTCAGCACTAGAAGGACAGACGTAGAATACAATTTAGAAGGGTTTTCAAATGTGATTTTTTAAAAAGCTTTTTTCAATGAATATTGTCTAAAACTGTTTGAGTGTAACAAACGTGAAACATTTCTTTTAGCCTTTTCGCATGAAAACAGGGTCCAAAATCATGGGTTTTCGTTCAGCAGTGGAAGTAGGAGGCGCGCTCTACAATAGGCAAGGGTTTTCAAGTCTGCAAGTACGTTTTAAGCTGAGTTCCATGAACATTGTCCAAAATCATGTTTTAACCAAAATCCACAATGCGACCAGTTCAGCATATGAGAGGAGACACTGTTTGAGTGTAACAAACGTGAAACATTTCTTTTAGCCTTTTCGCATGAAAACAGGGTCCAAAATCATGGGTTTTCGTTCAGCAGTGGAAGTAGGAGGCGCGCTCTACAATAGGCAAGGGTTTTCAAGTCTGCAAGTACGTTTTAAGCTGAGTTCCATGAACATTGTCCAAAATCATGTTTTAACCAAAATCCACAATGCGACCAGTTCAGCATATGAGAGGAGACACTGTTTGAGTGTAACAAACGTGAAACATTTCTTTTAGCCTTTTCGCATGAAAACAGGGTCCAAAATCATGGGTTTTCGTTCAGCAGTGGAAGTAGGAGGCGCGCTCTACAATAGGCAAGGGTTTTCAAGTCTGCAAGTACGTTTTAAGCTGAGTTCCATGAACATTGTCCAAAATCATGTTTTATCCAAAATCCACAATGCGACCAGTTCAGCATATGAGGAGACACTGTTTGAGTGTAACAAACGTGAAACATTTCTTTTAGCCCTTTCGCATGAAAACAGGGTCCAAAATCATGGGTTTTCGTTCAGCAGTGGAAGTAGGAGGTGCGCTCTACAATAGGCAAGGGTTTTCAAGTCTGCAAGTACGTTTTAAGCTGAGTTCCATGAACATTGTCCAAAATCATGTTTTATCCAAAATCCACAATGCGACCAGTTCAGCATATGAGAGGAGACACTGTTTGAGTGTAACAAACGTGAAACATTTCTTTTAGCCTTTTCGCATGAAAACAGGGTCCAAAATCATGGGTTTTCGTTCAGCAGTGGAAGTAGGAGGCGCGCTCTACAATAGGCAAGGGTTTTCAAGTCTGCAAGTACGTTTTAAGCTGAGTTCCATGAACATTGTCCAAAATCATGTTTTAGGCCAAATCCACATTGCGACCAGATCAGCATATGACAGGAGACACTGTTTGAGTGTAACAAACGTGAAACATTTCTTTTAGCCTTTTCGCATGAAAACAGGGTCCAAAATCATGGGTTTTCGTTCAGCAGTGGAAGTAGGAGGCGCGCTCTACAATAGGCAAGGGTTTTCAAGTCTGCAAGTACGTTTTAAGCTGAGTTCCATGAACATTGTCCAAAATCATGTTTTATCCAAAATCCACAATGCGACCAGTTCAGCATATGAGAGGAGACACTGTTTGAGTGTAACAAACGTGAAACATTTCTTTTAGCCTTTTCGCATGAAAACAGGGTCCAAAATCATGGGTTTTCGTTCAGCAGTGGAAGTAGGAGGCGCGCTCTACAATAGGCAAGGGTTTTCAAGTCTGCAAGTACGTTTTAAGCTGAGTTCCATGAACATTGTCCAAAATCATGTTTTAACCAAAATCCACAATGCGACCAGTTCAGCATATGAGAGGAGACACTGTTTGAGTGTAACAAACGTGAAACATTTCTTTTAGCCTTTTCGCATGAAAACAGGGTCCAAAATCATGGGTTTTCGTTCAGCAGTGGAAGTAGGAGGCGCGCTCTACAATAGGCAAGGGTTTTCAAGTCTGCAAGTACGTTTTAAGCTGAGTTCCATGAACATTGTCCAAAATCATGTTTTATCCAAAATCCACAATGCGACCAGTTCAGCATATGAGGAGACACTGTTTGAGTGTAACAAACGTGAAACATTTCTTTTAGCCCTTTCGCATGAAAACAGGGTCCAAAATCATGGGTTTTCGTTCAGCAGTGGAAGTAGGAGGTGCGCTCTACAATAGGCAAGGGTTTTCAAGTCTGCAAGTACGTTTTAAGCTGAGTTCCATGAACATTGTCCAAAATCATGTTTTATCCAAAATCCACAATGCGACCAGTTCAGCATATGAGAGGAGACACTGTTTGAGTGTAACAAACGTGAAACATTTCTTTTAGCCTTTTCGCATGAAAACAGGGTCCAAAATCATGGGTTTTCGTTCAGCAGTGGAAGTAGGAGGCGCGCTCTACAATAGGCAAGGGTTTTCAAGTCTGCAAGTACGTTTTAAGCTGAGTTCCATGAACATTGTCCAAAATCATGTTTTAGGCCAAATCCACATTGCGACCAGATCAGCATATGACAGGAGACACTGTTTGAGTGTAACAAACGTGAAACATTTCTTTTAGCCTTTTCGCATGAAAACAGGGTCCAAAATCATGGGTTTTCGTTCAGCAGTGGAAGTAGGAGGCGCGCTCTACAATAGGCAAGGGTTTTCAAGTCTGCAAGTACGTTTTAAGCTGAGTTCCATGAACATTGTCCAAAATCATGTTTTATCCAAAATCCACAATGCGACCAGTTCAGCATATGAGAGGAGACACTGTTTGAGTGTAACAAACGTGAAACATTTCTTTTAGCCTTTTCGCATGAAAACAGGGTCCAAAATCATGGGTTTTCGTTCAGCAGTGGAAGTAGGAGGCGCGCTCTACAATAGGCAAGGGTTTTCAAGTCTGCAAGTACGTTTTAAGCTGAGTTCCATGAACATTGTCCAAAATCATGTTTTAGGCCAAATCCACATTGCGACCAGATCAGCATATGACAGGAGACACTGTTTGAGTGTAACAAACGTGAAACAATTCTTTTAGCCTTTTCGCATGAAAACAGGTTCCAAAATCATGGGTTTTCGTTCAGCAGTGGAAGTAGGAGGTGCGCTCTACAATAGGCAAGGGTTTTCAAGTCTGCAAGTACGTTTTAAGCTGAGTTCCATGAACATTGTCCAAAATCATGTTTTAGGCCAAATCCACATTGCGACCAGATCAGCATATGACAGGAGACACTGTTTGATGTGTAACAAACGTGAAACATTTCTTTTAGCCCTTTCGCATGAAAACAGGGTCCAAAATCATGGGTTTTCATTCAGCAGTGGAAGTAGGAGGCGCGCTCTACAATAGGCAAGGGTTTTCAAGTCTGCAAGTACGTTTTAAGCTGAGTTCCATGAACATTGTCCAAAATCATGTTTTAGGCCAAATCCACATTGCGACCAGATCAGCATATAACAGGAGACACTGTTTGAGTGTAACAAACGTGAAACATTTCTTTTAGCCTTTTCGCATGAAAACAGGGTCCAAAATCATGGGTTTTCGTTCAGCAGTGGAAGTAGGAGGCGCGCTCTACAATAGGCAAGGGTTTTCAAGTCTGCAAGTACGTTTTAAGCTGAGTTCCATGAACATTGTCCAAAATCATGTTTTAACCAAAATCCACAATGCGACCAGTTCAGCATATGAGAGGAGAAACTGTTTGAGTGTAACAAACGTGAAACATTTCTTTTAGCCTTTTCGCATGAAAACAGGGTCCAAAATCATGGGTTTTCGTTCAGCAGTGGAAGTAGGAGGCGCGCTCTACAATAGGCAAGGGTTTTCAAGTCTGCAAGTACGTTTTAAGCTGAGTTCCATGAACATTGTCCAAAATCATGTTTTATCCAAAATCCACAATGCGACCAGTTCAGCATATGAGAGGAGACACTGTTTGAGTGTAACAAACGTGAAACATTTCTTTTAGCCTTTTCGCATGAAAACAGGGTCCAAAATCATGGGTTTTCGTTCAGCAGTGGAAGTAGGAGGCGCGCTCTACAATAGGCAAGGGTTTTCAAGTCTGCAAGTACGTTTTAAGCTGAGTTCCATGAACATTGTCCAAAATCATGTTTTAGGCCAAATCCACATTGCGACCAGATCAGCATATGACAGGAGACACTGTTTGAGTGTAACAAACGTGAAACAATTCTTTTAGCCTTTTCGCATGAAAACAGGGTCCAAAATCATGGGTTTTCGTTCAGCAGTGGAAGTAGGAGGCGCGCTCTACAATAGGCAAGGGTTTTCAAGTCTGCAAGTACGTTTTAAGCTGAGTTCCATGAACATTGTCCAAAATCATGTTTTAACCAAAATCCACAATGCGACCAGTTCAGCATATGAGAGGAGACACTGTTTGAGTGTAACAAACGTGAAACATTTCTTTTAGCCTTTTCGCATGAAAACAGGGTCCAAAATCATGGGTTTTCGTTCAGCAGTGGAAGTAGGAGGTGCGCTCTACAATAGGCAAGGGTTTTCAAGTCTGCAAGTACGTTTTAAGCTGAGTTCCATGAACATTGTCCAAAATCATGTTTTAGGCCAAATCCACATTGCGACCAGATCAGCATATGACAGGAGACACTGTTTGAGTGTAACAAACGTGAAACATTTCTTTTAGCCTTTTCGCATGAAAACAGGGTCCAAAATCATGGGTTTTCGTTCAGCAGTGGAAGTAGGAGGCGCGCTCTACAATAGGCAAGGGTTTTCAAGTCTGCAAGTACGTTTTAAGCTGAGTTCCATGAACATTGTCCAAAATCATGTTTTATCCAAAATCCACAATGCGACCAGTTCAGCATATGAGAGGAGACACTGTTTGAGTGTAACAAACGTGAAACATTTCTTTTAGCCTTTTCGCATGAAAACAGGGTCCAAAATCATGGGTTTTCGTTCAGCAGTGGAAGTAGGAGGCGCGCTCTACAATAGGCAAGGGTTTTCAAGTCTGCAAGTACGTTTTAAGCTGAGTTCCATGAACATTGTCCAAAATCATGTTTTAGGCCAAATCCACATTGCGACCAGATCAGCATATGACAGGAGACACTGTTTGAGTGTAACAAACGTGAAACAATTCTTTTAGCCTTTTCGCATGAAAACAGGGTCCAAAATCATGGGTTTTCGTTCAGCAGTGGAAGTAGGAGGCGCGCTCTACAATAGGCAAGGGTTTTCAAGTCTGCAAGTACGTTTTAAGCTGAGTTCCATGAACATTGTCCAAAATCATGTTTTAGGCCAAATCCACATTGCGACCAGATCAGCATATGACAGGAGACACTGTTTGAGTGTAACAAACGTGAAACATTTCTTTTAGCCTTTTCGCATGAAAACAGTGTCCAAAATCATGGGTTTTCGTTCAGCAGTGGAAGTAGGAGGCGCGCTCTACAATAGGCAAGGGTTTTCAAGTCTGCAAGTACGTTTTAAGCTGAGTTCCATGAACATTGTCCAAAATCATGTTTTAGGCCAAATCCACATTGCGACCAGATCAGCATATGACAGGAGACACTGTTTGAGTGTAACAAACGTGAAACATTTCTTTTAGCCTTTTCGCATGAAAACAGGGTCCAAAATCATGGGTTTTCGTTCATCAGTGGAAGTAGGAGGCGCGCTCTACAATAGGCAAGGGTTTTCAAGTCTGCAAGTACGTTTTCAGCTGAGTTCCATGAACATTGTCCAAAATCATGTTTTAACCAAAATCCACAATGCGACCAGTTCAGCATATGAGAGGAGACACTGTTTGAGTGTAACAAACGTGAAACATTTCTTTTAGCCCTTTCGCATGAGAACAGGGTCCAAAATCTTGGGTTTTCGTTCAGCAGTGGAAGTAGGAGGCGCGCTCTACAATAGGCAAGGGTTTTCAAGTCTGCAAGTACGTTTTAAGCTGAGTTCCATGAACATTGTCCAAAATCATGTTTTATCCAAAATCCACAATGCGACCAGTTCAGCATATGAGAGGAGACACTGTTTGAGTGTAACAAACGTGAAACATTTCTTTTGGCCTTTTCGCATGAAAACAGGGTCCAAAGTCATGGGTTTTCGTTCAGCAGTGGAAGTAGGAGGCGCGCTCTACAATAGGCAAGGGTTTTCAAGTCTGCAAGTACGTTTTAAGCTGAGTTCCATGAACATTGTCCAAAATCATGTTTTAGGCCAAATCCACATTGCGACCAGATCAGCATATGACAGGAGACACTGTTTGAGTGTAACAAACGTGAAACATTTCTTTTAGCCTTTTCGCATGAAAACAGGGTCCAAAATCATGGGTTTTCGTTCAGCAGTGGAAGTAGGAGGCGCGCTCTACAATAGGCAAGGGTTTTCAAGTCTGCAAGTACGTTTTAAGCTGAGTTCCATGAACATTGTCCAAAATCATGTTTTAGGCCAAATCCACATTGCGACCAGATCAGCATATGACAGGAGACACTGTTTGAGTGTAACAAACGTGAAACAATTCTTTTAGCCTTTTCGAATGAAAACAGGGTCCAAAATCATGGGTTTTCGTTCAGCACTGAAAGTAGGAGGCGCGCTCTACAATAGGCAAGGGTTTTCAAGTCTGCAAGTACGTTTTAAGCTGAGTTCCATGAACATTGTCCAAAATCATGTTTTAGGCCAAATCCACATTGCGACCAGATCAGCATATGACAGGAGACACTGTTTGAGTGTAACAAACGTGAAACATTTCTTTTAGCCTTTTCGCATGAAAACAGGGTCCAAAATCATGGGTTTTCGTTCATCAGTGGAAGTAGGAGGCGCGCTCTACAATAGGCAAGGGTTTTCAAGTCTGCAAGTACGTTTTCAGCTGAGTTCCATGAACATTGTCCAAAATCATGTTTTAACCAAAATCCACAATGCGACCAGTTCAGCATATGAGAGGAGACACTGTTTGAGTGTAACAAACGTGAAACATTTCTTTTAGCCCTTTCGCATGAAAACAGGGTCCAAAATCTTGGGTTTTCGTTCAGCAGTGGAAGTAGGAGGCGCGCTCTACAATAGGCAAGGGTTTTCAAGTCTGCAAGTACGTTTTAAGCTGAGTTCCATGAACATTGTCCAAAATCATGTTTTATCCAAAATCCACAATGCGACCAGTTCAGCATATGAGAGGAGACACTGTTTGAGTGTAACAAACGTGAAACATTTCTTTTAGCCCTTTCGCATGAAAACAGGGTCCAAAATCTTGGGTTTTCGTTCAGCAGTGGAAGTAGGAGGCGCGCTCTACAATAGGCAAGGGTTTTCAAGTCTGCAAGTACGTTTTAAGCTGAGTTCCATGAACATTGTCCAAAATCATGTTTTAGGCCAAATCCACATTGCGACCAGATCAGCATATGACAGGAGACACTGTTTGAGTGTAACAAACGTGAAACAATTCTTTTAGCCTTTTCGCATGAAAACAGGGTCCAAAATCATGGGTTTTCGTTCAGCAGTGGAAGTAGGAGGCGCGCTCTACAATAGGCAAGGGTTTTCAAGTCTGCAAGTACGTTTTAAGCTGAGTTCCATGAACATTGTCCAAAATCATGTTTTAACCAAAATCCACAATGCGACCAGTTCAGCATATGAGAGGAGACACTGTTTGAGTGTAACAAACGTGAAACATTTCTTTTAGCCTTTTCGCATGAAAACAGGGTCCAAAATCATGGGTTTTCGTTCAGCAGTGGAAGTAGGAGGTGCGCTCTACAATAGGCAAGGGTTTTCAAGTCTGCAAGTACGTTTTAAGCTGAGTTCCATGAACATTGTCCAAAATCATGTTTTAGGCCAAATCCACATTGCGACCAGATCAGCATATGACAGGAGACACTGTTTGAGTGTAACAAACGTGAAACATTTCTTTTAGCCTTTTCGCATGAAAACAGGGTCCAAAATCATGGGTTTTCGTTCAGCAGTGGAAGTAGGAGGCGCGCTCTACAATAGGCAAGGGTTTTCAAGTCTGCAAGTACGTTTTAAGCTGAGTTCCATGAACATTGTCCAAAATCATGTTTTAACCAAAATCCACAATGCGACCAGTTCAGCATATGAGAGGAGACACTGTTTGAGTGTAACAAACGTGAAACATTTCTTTTAGCCTTTTCGCATGAAAACAGGGTCCAAAATCATGGGTTTTCGTTCAGCAGTGGAAGTAGGAGGCGCGCTCTACAATAGGCAAGGGTTTTCAAGTCTGCAAGTACGTTTTAAGCTGAGTTCCATGAACATTGTCCAAAATCATGTTTTATCCAAAATCCACAATGCGACCAGTTCAGCATATGAGGAGACACTGTTTGAGTGTAACAAACGTGAAACATTTCTTTTAGCCCTTTCGCATGAAAACAGGGTCCAAAATCATGGGTTTTCGTTCAGCAGTGGAAGTAGGAGGTGCGCTCTACAATAGGCAAGGGTTTTCAAGTCTGCAAGTACGTTTTAAGCTGAGTTCCATGAACATTGTCCAAAATCATGTTTTATCCAAAATCCACAATGCGACCAGTTCAGCATATGAGAGGAGACACTGTTTGAGTGTAACAAACGTGAAACATTTCTTTTAGCCTTTTCGCATGAAAACAGGGTCCAAAATCATGGGTTTTCGTTCAGCAGTGGAAGTAGGAGGCGCGCTCTACAATAGGCAAGGGTTTTCAAGTCTGCAAGTACGTTTTAAGCTGAGTTCCATGAACATTGTCCAAAATCATGTTTTAGGCCAAATCCACATTGCGACCAGATCAGCATATGACAGGAGACACTGTTTGAGTGTAACAAACGTGAAACATTTCTTTTAGCCTTTTCGCATGAAAACAGGGTCCAAAATCATGGGTTTTCGTTCAGCAGTGGAAGTAGGAGGCGCGCTCTACAATAGGCAAGGGTTTTCAAGTCTGCAAGTACGTTTTAAGCTGAGTTCCATGAACATTGTCCAAAATCATGTTTTATCCAAAATCCACAATGCGACCAGTTCAGCATATGAGAGGAGACACTGTTTGAGTGTAACAAACGTGAAACATTTCTTTTAGCCTTTTCGCATGAAAACAGGGTCCAAAATCATGGGTTTTCGTTCAGCAGTGGAAGTAGGAGGCGCGCTCTACAATAGGCAAGGGTTTTCAAGTCTGCAAGTACGTTTTAAGCTGAGTTCCATGAACATTGTCCAAAATCATGTTTTAGGCCAAATCCACATTGCGACCAGATCAGCATATGACAGGAGACACTGTTTGAGTGTAACAAACGTGAAACAATTCTTTTAGCCTTTTCGCATGAAAACAGGTTCCAAAATCATGGGTTTTCGTTCAGCAGTGGAAGTAGGAGGTGCGCTCTACAATAGGCAAGGGTTTTCAAGTCTGCAAGTACGTTTTAAGCTGAGTTCCATGAACATTGTCCAAAATCATGTTTTAGGCCAAATCCACATTGCGACCAGATCAGCATATGACAGGAGACACTGTTTGATGTGTAACAAACGTGAAACATTTCTTTTAGCCCTTTCGCATGAAAACAGGGTCCAAAATCATGGGTTTTCGTTCAGCAGTGGAAGTAGGAGGCGCGCTCTACAATAGGCAAGGGTTTTCAAGTCTGCAAGTACGTTTTAAGCTGAGTTCCATGAACATTGTCCAAAATCATGTTTTATCCAAAATCCACAATGCGACCAGTTCAGCATATGAGAGGAGACACTGTTTGAGTGTAACAAACGTGAAACATTTCTTTTAGCCTTTTCGCATGAAAACAGGGTCCAAAATCATGGGTTTTCGTTCAGCAGTGGAAGTAGGAGGCGCGCTCTACAATAGGCAAGGGTTTTCAAGTCTGCAAGTACGTTTTAAGCTGAGTTCCATGAACATTGTCCAAAATCATGTTTTAGGCCAAATCCACATTGCGACCAGATCAGCATATGACAGGAGACACTGTTTGAGTGTAACAAACGTGAAACAATTCTTTTAGCCTTTTCGCATGAAAACAGGGTCCAAAATCATGGGTTTTCGTTCAGCAGTGGAAGTAGGAGGCGCGCTCTACAATAGGCAAGGGTTTTCAAGTCTGCAAGTACGTTTTAAGCTGAGTTCCATGAACATTGTCCAAAATCATGTTTTAACCAAAATCCACAATGCGACCAGTTCAGCATATGAGAGGAGACACTGTTTGAGTGTAACAAACGTGAAACATTTCTTTTAGCCTTTTCGCATGAAAACAGGGTCCAAAATCATGGGTTTTCGTTCAGCAGTGGAAGTAGGAGGTGCGCTCTACAATAGGCAAGGGTTTTCAAGTCTGCAAGTACGTTTTAAGCTGAGTTCCATGAACATTGTCCAAAATCATGTTTTAGGCCAAATCCACATTGCGACCAGATCAGCATATGACAGGAGACACTGTTTGAGTGTAACAAACGTGAAACATTTCTTTTAGCCTTTTCGCATGAAAACAGGGTCCAAAATCATGGGTTTTCGTTCAGCAGTGGAAGTAGGAGGCGCGCTCTACAATAGGCAAGGGTTTTCAAGTCTGCAAGTACGTTTTAAGCTGAGTTCCATGAACATTGTCCAAAATCATGTTTTATCCAAAATCCACAATGCGACCAGTTCAGCATATGAGAGGAGACACTGTTTGAGTGTAACAAACGTGAAACATTTCTTTTAGCCTTTTCGCATGAAAACAGGGTCCAAAATCATGGGTTTTCGTTCAGCAGTGGAAGTAGGAGGCGCGCTCTACAATAGGCAAGGGTTTTCAAGTCTGCAAGTACGTTTTAAGCTGAGTTCCATGAACATTGTCCAAAATCATGTTTTATCCAAAATCCACAATGCGACCAGTTCAGCATATGAGAGGAGACACTGTTTGAGTGTAACAAACGTGAAACATTTCTTTTAGCCTTTTCGCATGAAAACAGGGTCCAAAATCATGGGTTTTCGTTCAGCAGTGGAAGTAGGAGGCGCGCTCTACAATAGGCAAGGGTTTTCAAGTCTGCAAGTACGTTTTAAGCTGAGTTCCATGAACATTGTCCAAAATCATGTTTTAGGCCAAATCCACATTGCGACCAGATCAGCATATGACAGGAGACACTGTTTGAGTGTAACAAACGTGAAACATTTCTTTTAGCCTTTTCGCATGAAAACAGTGTCCAAAATCATGGGTTTTCGTTCAGCAGTGGAAGTAGGAGGCGCGCTCTACAATAGGCAAGGGTTTTCAAGTCTGCAAGTACGTTTTAAGCTGAGTTCCATGAACATTGTCCAAAATCATGTTTTAGGCCAAATCCACATTGCGACCAGATCAGCATATGACAGGAGACACTGTTTGAGTGTAACAAACGTGAAACATTTCTTTTAGCCTTTTCGCATGAAAACAGGGTCCAAAATCATGGGTTTTCGTTCATCAGTGGAAGTAGGAGGCGCGCTCTACAATAGGCAAGGGTTTTCAAGTCTGCAAGTACGTTTTCAGCTGAGTTCCATGAACATTGTCCAAAATCATGTTTTAACCAAAATCCACAATGCGACCAGTTCAGCATATGAGAGGAGACACTGTTTGAGTGTAACAAACGTGAAACATTTCTTTTAGCCCTTTCGCATGAGAACAGGGTCCAAAATCTTGGGTTTTCGTTCAGCAGTGGAAGTAGGAGGCGCGCTCTACAATAGGCAAGGGTTTTCAAGTCTGCAAGTACGTTTTAAGCTGAGTTCCATGAACATTGTCCAAAATCATGTTTTATCCAAAATCCACAATGCGACCAGTTCAGCATATGAGAGGAGACACTGTTTGAGTGTAACAAACGTGAAACATTTCTTTTGGCCTTTTCGCATGAAAACAGGGTCCAAAGTCATGGGTTTTCGTTCAGCAGTGGAAGTAGGAGGCGCGCTCTACAATAGGCAAGGGTTTTCAAGTCTGCAAGTACGTTTTAAGCTGAGTTCCATGAACATTGTCCAAAATCATGTTTTAGGCCAAATCCACATTGCGACCAGATCAGCATATGACAGGAGACACTGTTTGAGTGTAACAAACGTGAAACATTTCTTTTAGCCTTTTCGCATGAAAACAGGGTCCAAAATCATGGGTTTTCGTTCAGCAGTGGAAGTAGGAGGCGCGCTCTACAATAGGCAAGGGTTTTCAAGTCTGCAAGTACGTTTTAAGCTGAGTTCCATGAACATTGTCCAAAATCATGTTTTAGGCCAAATCCACATTGCGACCAGATCAGCATATGACAGGAGACACTGTTTGAGTGTAACAAACGTGAAACAATTCTTTTAGCCTTTTCGAATGAAAACAGGGTCCAAAATCATGGGTTTTCGTTCAGCACTGAAAGTAGGAGGCGCGCTCTACAATAGGCAAGGGTTTTCAAGTCTGCAAGTACGTTTTAAGCTGAGTTCCATGAACATTGTCCAAAATCATGTTTTAGGCCAAATCCACATTGCGACCAGATCAGCATATGACAGGAGACACTGTTTGAGTGTAACAAACGTGAAACATTTCTTTTAGCCTTTTCGCATGAAAACAGGGTCCAAAATCATGGGTTTTCGTTCATCAGTGGAAGTAGGAGGCGCGCTCTACAATAGGCAAGGGTTTTCAAGTCTGCAAGTACGTTTTCAGCTGAGTTCCATGAACATTGTCCAAAATCATGTTTTAACCAAAATCCACAATGCGACCAGTTCAGCATATGAGAGGAGACACTGTTTGAGTGTAACAAACGTGAAACATTTCTTTTAGCCCTTTCGCATGAAAACAGGGTCCAAAATCTTGGGTTTTCGTTCAGCAGTGGAAGTAGGAGGCGCGCTCTACAATAGGCAAGGGTTTTCAAGTCTGCAAGTACGTTTTAAGCTGAGTTCCATGAACATTGTCCAAAATCATGTTTTATCCAAAATCCACAATGCGACCAGTTCAGCATATGAGAGGAGACACTGTTTGAGTGTAACAAACGTGAAACATTTCTTTTGGCCTTTTCGCATGAAAACAGGGTCCAAAGTCATGGGTTTTCGTTCAGCAGTGGAAGTAGGAGGCGCGCTCTACAATAGGCAAGGGTTTTCAAGTCTGCAAGTACGTTTTAAGCTTAGTTCCATGAACATTGTCCAAAATCATGTTTTAGGCCAAATCCACATTGCGACCAGATCAGCATATGACAGGAGACACTGTTTGAGTGTAACAAACGTGAAACAATTCTTTTAGCCTTTTCGAATGAAAACAGGGTCCAAAATCATGGGTTTTCGTTCAGCACTGAAAGTAGGAGGCGCGCTCTACAATAGGCAAGGGTTTTCAAGTCTGCAAGTACGTTTTAAGCTGAGTTCCATGAATATTGTCCAAAATCATGTTTTAGGCCAAATCCACATTGCGACCAGATCAGCATATGACAGGAGACACTGTTTGAGTGTAACAAACGTGAAACATTTCTTTTAGCCTTTTCGCATGAAAACAGGGTCCAAAATCATGGGTTTTCGTTCATCAGTGGAAGTAGGAGGCGCGCTCTACAATAGGCAAGGGTTTTCAAGTCTGCAAGTACGTTTTCAGCTGAGTTCCATGAACATTGTCCAAAATCATGTTTTAACCAAAATCCACAATGCGACCAGTTCAGCATATGAGAGGAGACACTGTTTGAGTGTAACAAACGTGAAACATTTCTTTTAGCCCTTTCGCATGAAAACAGGGTCCAAAATCTTGGGTTTTCGTTCAGCAGTGGAAGTAGGAGGCGCGCTCTACAATAGGCAAGGGTTTTCAAGTCTGCAAGTACGTTTTAAGCTGAGTTCCATGAACATTGTCCAAAATCATGTTTTATCCAAAATCCACAATGCGACCAGTTCAGCATATGAGAGGAGACACTGTTTGAGTGTAACAAACGTGAAACATTTCTTTTAGCCCTTTCGCATGAAAACAGGGTCCAAAATCTTGGGTTTTCGTTCAGCAGTGGAAGTAGGAGGCGCGCTCTACAATAGGCAAGGGTTTTCAAGTCTGCAAGTACGTTTTAAGCTGAGTTCCATGAACATTGTCCAAAATCATGTTTTAGGCCAAATCCACATTGCGACCAGATCAGCATATGACAGGAGACACTGTTTGAGTGTAACAAACGTGAAACAATTCTTTTAGCCTTTTCGCATGAAAACAGGGTCCAAAATCATGGGTTTTCGTTCAGCAGTGGAAGTAGGAGGCGCGCTCTACAATAGGCAAGGGTTTTCAAGTCTGCAAGTACGTTTTAAGCTGAGTTCCATGAACATTGTCCAAAATCATGTTTTAACCAAAATCCACAATGCGACCAGTTCAGCATATGAGAGGAGACACTGTTTGAGTGTAACAAACGTGAAACATTTCTTTTAGCCTTTTCGCATGAAAACAGGGTCCAAAATCATGGGTTTTCGTTCAGCAGTGGAAGTAGGAGGTGCGCTCTACAATAGGCAAGGGTTTTCAAGTCTGCAAGTACGTTTTAAGCTGAGTTCCATGAACATTGTCCAAAATCATGTTTTAGGCCAAATCCACATTGCGACCAGATCAGCATATGACAGGAGACACTGTTTGAGTGTAACAAACGTGAAACATTTCTTTTAGCCTTTTCGCATGAAAACAGGGTCCAAAATCATGGGTTTTCGTTCAGCAGTGGAAGTAGGAGGCGCGCTCTACAATAGGCAAGGGTTTTCAAGTCTGCAAGTACGTTTTAAGCTGAGTTCCATGAACATTGTCCAAAATCATGTTTTATCCAAAATCCACAATGCGACCAGTTCAGCATATGAGAGGAGACACTGTTTGAGTGTAACAAACGTGAAACATTTCTTTTAGCCTTTTCGCATGAAAACAGGGTCCAAAATCATGGGTTTTCGTTCAGCAGTGGAAGTAGGAGGCGCGCTCTACAATAGGCAAGGGTTTTCAAGTCTGCAAGTACGTTTTAAGCTGAGTTCCATGAACATTGTCCAAAATCATGTTTTAGGCCAAATCCACATTGCGACCAGATCAGCATATGACAGGAGACACTGTTTGAGTGTAACAAACGTGAAACAATTCTTTTAGCCTTTTCGCATGAAAACAGGGTCCAAAATCATGGGTTTTCGTTCAGCAGTGGAAGTAGGAGGCGCGCTCTACAATAGGCAAGGGTTTTCAAGTCTGCAAGTACGTTTTAAGCTGAGTTCCATGAACATTGTCCAAAATCATGTTTTAGGCCAAATCCACATTGCGACCAGATCAGCATATGACAGGAGACACTGTTTGAGTGTAACAAACGTGAAACATTTCTTTTAGCCTTTTCGCATGAAAACAGGGTCCAAAATCATGGGTTTTCGTTCAGCAGTGGAAGTAGGAGGCGCGCTCTACAATAGGCAAGGGTTTTCAAGTCTGCAAGTACGTTTTAAGCTGAGTTCCATGAACATTGTCCAAAATCATGTTTTAGGCCAAATCCACATTGCGACCAGATCAGCATATGACAGGAGACACTGTTTGAGTGTAACAAACGTGAAACATTTCTTTTAGCCTTTTCGCATGAAAACAGGGTCCAAAATCATGGGTTTTCGTTCATCAGTGGAAGTAGGAGGCGCGCTCTACAATAGGCAAGGGTTTTCAAGTCTGCAAGTACGTTTTCAGCTGAGTTCCATGAACATTGTCCAAAATCATGTTTTAACCAAAATCCACAATGCGACCAGTTCAGCATATGACAGGAGACACTGTTTGAGTGTAACAAACGTGAAACATTTCTTTTAGCCTTTTCGCATGAAAACAGGGTCCAAAATCATGGGTTTTCGTTCATCAGTGGAAGTAGGAGGCGCGCTCTACAATAGGCAAGGGTTTTCAAGTCTGCAAGTACGTTTTCAGCTGAGTTCCATGAACATTGTCCAAAATCATGTTTTAACCAAAATCCACAATGCGACCAGTTCAGCATATGAGAGGAGACACTGTTTGAGTGTAACAAACGTGAAACATTTCTTTTAGCCCTTTCGCATGAGAACAGGGTCCAAAATCTTGGGATTTCGTTCAGCAGTGGAAGTAGGAGGCGCGCTCTACAATAGGCAAGGGTTTTCAAGTCTGCAAGTACGTTTTAAGCTGAGTTCCATGAACATTGTCCAAAATCATGTTTTATCCAAAATCCACAATGCGACCAGTTCAGCATATGAGAGGAGACACTGTTTGAGTGTAACAAACGTGAAACATTTCTTTTGGCCTTTTCGCATGAAAACAGGGTCCAAAGTCATGGGTTTTCGTTCAGCAGTGGAAGTAGGAGGCGCGCTCTACAATAGGCAAGGGTTTTCAAGTCTGCAAGTACGTTTTAAGCTGAGTTCCATGAACATTGTCCAAAATCATGTTTTAGGCCAAATCCACATTGCGACCAGATCAGCATATGACAGGAGACACTGTTTGAGTGTAACAAACGTGAAACATTTCTTTTAGCCTTTTCGCATGAAAACAGGGTCCAAAATCATGGGTTTTCGTTCATCAGTGGAAGTAGGAGGCGCGCTCTACAATAGGCAAGGGTTTTCAAGTCTGCAAGTACGTTTTCAGCTGAGTTCCATGAACATTGTCCAAAATCATGTTTTAACCAAAATCCACAATGCGACCAGTTCAGCATATGAGAGGAGACACTGTTTGAGTGTAACAAACGTGAAACATTTCTTTTAGCCCTTTCGCATGAGAACAGGGTCCAAAATCTTGGGATTTCGTTCAGCAGTGGAAGTAGGAGGCGCGCTCTACAATAGGCAAGGGTTTTCAAGTCTGCAAGTACGTTTTAAGCTGAGTTCCATGAACATTGTCCAAAATCATGTTTTATCCAAAATCCACAATGCGACCAGTTCAGCATATGAGAGGAGACACTGTTTGAGTGTAACAAACGTGAAACATTTCTTTTGGCCTTTTCGCATGAAAACAGGGTCCAAAGTCATGGGTTTTCGTTCAGCAGTGGAAGTAGGAGGCGCGCTCTACAATAGGCAAGGGTTTTCAAGTCTGCAAGTACGTTTTAAGCTGAGTTCCATGAACATTGTCCAAAATCATGTTTTAGGCCAAATCCACATTGCGACCAGATCAGCATATGACAGGAGACACTGTTTGAGTGTAACAAACGTGAAACATTTCTTTTAGCCTTTTCGCATGAAAACAGGGTCCAAAATCATGGGTTTTCGTTCAGCAGTGGAAGTAGGAGGCGCGCTCTACAATAGGCAAGGGTTTTCAAGTCTGCAAGTACGTTTTAAGCTGAGTTCCATGAACATTGTCCAAAATCATGTTTTAGGCCAAATCCACATTGCGACCAGATCAGCATATGACAGGAGACACTGTTTGAGTGTAACAAACGTGAAACAATTCTTTTAGCCTTTTCGAATGAAAACAGGGTCCAAAATCATGGGTTTTCGTTCAGCACTGAAAGTAGGAGGCGCGCTCTACAATAGGCAAGGGTTTTCAAGTCTGCAAGTACGTTTTAAGCTGAGTTCCATGAACATTGTCCAAAATCATGTTTTAGGCCAAATCCACATTGCGACCAGATCAGCATATGACAGGAGACACTGTTTGAGTGTAACAAACGTGAAACATTTCTTTTAGCCTTTTCGCATGAAAACAGGGTCCAAAATCATGGGTTTTCGTTCATCAGTGGAAGTAGGAGGCGCGCTCTACAATAGGCAAGGGTTTTCAAGTCTGCAAGTACGTTTTCAGCTGAGTTCCATGAACATTGTCCAAAATCATGTTTTAACCAAAATCCACAATGCGACCAGTTCAGCATATGAGAGGAGACACTGTTTGAGTGTAACAAACGTGAAACATTTCTTTTAGCCCTTTCGCATGAAAACAGGGTCCAAAATCTTGGGTTTTCGTTCAGCAGTGGAAGTAGGAGGCGCGCTCTACAATAGGCAAGGGTTTTCAAGTCTGCAAGTACGTTTTAAGCTGAGTTCCATGAACATTGTCCAAAATCATGTTTTATCCAAAATCCACAATGCGACCAGTTCAGCATATGAGAGGAGACACTGTTTGAGTGTAACAAACGTGAAACATTTCTTTTGGCCTTTTCGCATGAAAACAGGGTCCAAAGTCATGGGTTTTCGTTCAGCAGTGGAAGTAGGAGGCGCGCTCTACAATAGGCAAGGGTTTTCAAGTCTGCAAGTACGTTTTAAGCTTAGTTCCATGAACATTGTCCAAAATCATGTTTTAGGCCAAATCCACATTGCGACCAGATCAGCATATGACAGGAGACACTGTTTGAGTGTAACAAACGTGAAACAATTCTTTTAGCCTTTTCGAATGAAAACAGGGTCCAAAATCATGGGTTTTCGTTCAGCACTGAAAGTAGGAGGCGCGCTCTACAATAGGCAAGGGTTTTCAAGTCTGCAAGTACGTTTTAAGCTGAGTTCCATGAACATTGTCCAAAATCATGTTTTAGGCCAAATCCACATTGCGACCAGATCAGCATATGACAGGAGACACTGTTTGAGTGTAACAAACGTGAAACATTTCTTTTAGCCTTTTCGCATGAAAACAGGGTCCAAAATCATGGGTTTTCGTTCATCAGTGGAAGTAGGAGGCGCGCTCTACAATAGGCAAGGGTTTTCAAGTCTGCAAGTACGTTTTCAGCTGAGTTCCATGAACATTGTCCAAAATCATGTTTTAACCAAAATCCACAATGCGACCAGTTCAGCATATGAGAGGAGACACTGTTTGAGTGTAACAAACGTGAAACATTTCTTTTAGCCCTTTCGCATGAAAACAGGGTCCAAAATCTTGGGTTTTCGTTCAGCAGTGGAAGTAGGAGGCGCGCTCTACAATAGGCAAGGGTTTTCAAGTCTGCAAGTACGTTTTAAGCTGAGTTCCATGAACATTGTCCAAAATCATGTTTTATCCAAAATCCACAATGCGACCAGTTCAGCATATGAGAGGAGACACTGTTTGAGTGTAACAAACGTGAAACATTTCTTTTGGCCTTTTCGCATGAAAACAGGGTCCAAAGTCATGGGTTTTCGTTCAGCAGTGGAAGTAGGAGGCGCGCTCTACAATAGGCAAGGGTTTTCAAGTCTGCAAGTACGTTTTAAGCTTAGTTCCATGAACATTGTCCAAAATCATGTTTTAGGCCAAATCCACATTGCGACCAGATCAGCATATGACAGGAGACACTGTTTGAGTGTAACAAACGTGAAACATTTCTTTTAGCCTTTTCGCATGAAAACAGGGTCCAAAATCATGGGTTTTCGTTCATCAGTGGAAGTAGGAGGCGCGCTCTACAATAGGCAAGGGTTTTCAAGTCTGCAAGTACGTTTTCAGCTGAGTTCCATGAACATTGTCCAAAATCATGTTTTATCCAAAATCCACAATGCGACCAGTTCAGCATATGAGAGGAGACACTGTTTGAGTGTAACAAACGTGAAACATTTCTTTTGGCCTTTTCGCATGAAAACAGGGTCCAAAGTCATGGGTTTTCGTTCAGCAGTGGAAGTAGGAGGCGCGCTCTACAATAGGCAAGGGTTTTCAAGTCTGCAAGTACGTTTTAAGCTTAGTTCCATGAACATTGTCCAAAATCATGTTTTAGGCCAAATCCACATTGCGACCAGATCAGCATATGACAGGAGACACTGTTTGAGTGTAACAAACGTGAAACAATTCTTTTAGCCTTTTCGAATGAAAACAGGGTCCAAAATCATGGGTTTTCGTTCAGCACTGAAAGTAGGAGGCGCGCTCTACAATAGGCAAGGGTTTTCAAGTCTGCAAGTACGTTTTAAGCTGAGTTCCATGAACATTGTCCAAAATCATGTTTTAGGCCAAATCCACATTGCGACCAGATCAGCATATGACAGGAGACACTGTTTGAGTGTAACAAACGTGAAACATTTCTTTTAGCCTTTTCGCATGAAAACAGGGTCCAAAATCATGGGTTTTCGTTCATCAGTGGAAGTAGGAGGCGCGCTCTACAATAGGCAAGGGTTTTCAAGTCTGCAAGTACGTTTTCAGCTGAGTTCCATGAACATTGTCCAAAATCATGTTTTAACCAAAATCCACAATGCGACCAGTTCAGCATATGAGAGGAGACACTGTTTGAGTGTAACAAACGTGAAACATTTCTTTTAGCCCTTTCGCATGAAAACAGGGTCCAAAATCTTGGGTTTTCGTTCAGCAGTGGAAGTAGGAGGCGCGCTCTACAATAGGCAAGGGTTTTCAAGTCTGCAAGTACGTTTTAAGCTGAGTTCCATGAACATTGTCCAAAATCATGTTTTATCCAAAATCCACAATGCGACCAGTTCAGCATATGAGAGGAGACACTGTTTGAGTGTAACAAACGTGAAACATTTCTTTTGGCCTTTTCGCATGAAAACAGGGTCCAAAGTCATGGGTTTTCGTTCAGCAGTGGAAGTAGGAGGCGCGCTCTACAATAGGCAAGGGTTTTCAAGTCTGCAAGTACGTTTTAAGCTTAGTTCCATGAACATTGTCCAAAATCATGTTTTAGGCCAAATCCACATTGCGACCAGATCAGCATATGACAGGAGACACTGTTTGAGTGTAACAAACGTGAAACATTTCTTTTAGCCTTTTCGCATGAAAACAGGGTCCAAAATCATGGGTTTTCGTTCATCAGTGGAAGTAGGAGGCGCGCTCTACAATAGGCAAGGGTTTTCAAGTCTGCAAGTACGTTTTCAGCTGAGTTCCATGAACATTGTCCAAAATCATGTTTTAACCAAAATCCACAATGCGACCAGTTCAGCATATGAGAGGAGACACTGTTTGAGTGTAACAAACGTGAAACATTTCTTTTAGCCCTTTCGCATGAAAACAGGGTCCAAAATCTTGGGTTTTCGTTCAGCAGTGGAAGTAGGAGGCGCGCTCTACAATAGGCAAGGGTTTTCAAGTCTGCAAGTACGTTTTAAGCTGAGTTCCATGAACATTGTCCAAAATCATGTTTTATCCAAAATCCACAATGCGACCAGTTCAGCATATGAGAGGAGACACTGTTTGAGTGTAACAAACGTGAAACATTTCTTTTGGCCTTTTCGCATGAAAACAGGGTCCAAAGTCATGGGTTTTCGTTCAGCAGTGGAAGTAGGAGGCGCGCTCTACAATAGGCAAGGGTTTTCAAGTCTGCAAGTACGTTTTAAGCTGAGTTCCATGAACATTGTCCAAAATCATGTTTTAACCAAAATCCACAATGCGACCAGTTCAGCATATGAGAGGAGACACTGTTTGAGTGTAACAAACGTGAAACATTTCTTTTAGCCTTTTCGCATGAAAACAGGGTCCAAAATCATGGGTTTTCGTTCAGCAGTGGAAGTAGGAGGTGCGCTCTACAATAGGCAAGGGTTTTCAAGTCTGCAAGTACGTTTTAAGCTGAGTTCCATGAACATTGTCCAAAATCATGTTTTAGGCCAAATCCACATTGCGACCAGATCAGCATATGACAGGAGACACTGTTTGAGTGTAACAAACGTGAAACATTTCTTTTAGCCTTTTCGCATGAAAACAGGGTCCAAAATCATGGGTTTTCGTTCAGCAGTGGAAGTAGGAGGCGCGCTCTACAATAGGCAAGGGTTTTCAAGTCTGCAAGTACGTTTTAAGCTGAGTTCCATGAACATTGTCCAAAATCATGTTTTAACCAAAATCCACAATGCGACCAGTTCAGCATATGAGAGGAGACACTGTTTGAGTGTAACAAACGTGAAACATTTCTTTTAGCCTTTTCGCATGAAAACAGGGTCCAAAATCATGGGTTTTCGTTCAGCAGTGGAAGTAGGAGGCGCGCTCTACAATAGGCAAGGGTTTTCAAGTCTGCAAGTACGTTTTAAGCTGAGTTCCATGAACATTGTCCAAAATCATGTTTTATCCAAAATCCACAATGCGACCAGTTCAGCATATGAGGAGACACTGTTTGAGTGTAACAAACGTGAAACATTTCTTTTAGCCCTTTCGCATGAAAACAGGGTCCAAAATCATGGGTTTTCGTTCAGCAGTGGAAGTAGGAGGTGCGCTCTACAATAGGCAAGGGTTTTCAAGTCTGCAAGTACGTTTTAAGCTGAGTTCCATGAACATTGTCCAAAATCATGTTTTATCCAAAATCCACAATGCGACCAGTTCAGCATATGAGAGGAGACACTGTTTGAGTGTAACAAACGTGAAACATTTCTTTTAGCCTTTTCGCATGAAAACAGGGTCCAAAATCATGGGTTTTCGTTCAGCAGTGGAAGTAGGAGGCGCGCTCTACAATAGGCAAGGGTTTTCAAGTCTGCAAGTACGTTTTAAGCTGAGTTCCATGAACATTGTCCAAAATCATGTTTTAGGCCAAATCCACATTGCGACCAGATCAGCATATGACAGGAGACACTGTTTGAGTGTAACAAACGTGAAACATTTCTTTTAGCCTTTTCGCATGAAAACAGGGTCCAAAATCATGGGTTTTCGTTCAGCAGTGGAAGTAGGAGGCGCGCTCTACAATAGGCAAGGGTTTTCAAGTCTGCAAGTACGTTTTAAGCTGAGTTCCATGAACATTGTCCAAAATCATGTTTTATCCAAAATCCACAATGCGACCAGTTCAGCATATGAGAGGAGACACTGTTTGAGTGTAACAAACGTGAAACATTTCTTTTAGCCTTTTCGCATGAAAACAGGGTCCAAAATCATGGGTTTTCGTTCAGCAGTGGAAGTAGGAGGCGCGCTCTACAATAGGCAAGGGTTTTCAAGTCTGCAAGTACGTTTTAAGCTGAGTTCCATGAACATTGTCCAAAATCATGTTTTAGGCCAAATCCACATTGCGACCAGATCAGCATATGACAGGAGACACTGTTTGAGTGTAACAAACGTGAAACAATTCTTTTAGCCTTTTCGCATGAAAACAGGTTCCAAAATCATGGGTTTTCGTTCAGCAGTGGAAGTAGGAGGTGCGCTCTACAATAGGCAAGGGTTTTCAAGTCTGCAAGTACGTTTTAAGCTGAGTTCCATGAACATTGTCCAAAATCATGTTTTAGGCCAAATCCACATTGCGACCAGATCAGCATATGACAGGAGACACTGTTTGATGTGTAACAAACGTGAAACATTTCTTTTAGCCCTTTCGCATGAAAACAGGGTCCAAAATCATGGGTTTTCATTCAGCAGTGGAAGTAGGAGGCGCGCTCTACAATAGGCAAGGGTTTTCAAGTCTGCAAGTACGTTTTAAGCTGAGTTCCATGAACATTGTCCAAAATCATGTTTTAGGCCAAATCCACATTGCGACCAGATCAGCATATAACAGGAGACACTGTTTGAGTGTAACAAACGTGAAACATTTCTTTTAGCCTTTTCGCATGAAAACAGGGTCCAAAATCATGGGTTTTCGTTCAGCAGTGGAAGTAGGAGGCGCGCTCTACAATAGGCAAGGGTTTTCAAGTCTGCAAGTACGTTTTAAGCTGAGTTCCATGAACATTGTCCAAAATCATGTTTTAACCAAAATCCACAATGCGACCAGTTCAGCATATGAGAGGAGAAACTGTTTGAGTGTAACAAACGTGAAACATTTCTTTTAGCCTTTTCGCATGAAAACAGGGTCCAAAATCATGGGTTTTCGTTCAGCAGTGGAAGTAGGAGGCGCGCTCTACAATAGGCAAGGGTTTTCAAGTCTGCAAGTACGTTTTAAGCTGAGTTCCATGAACATTGTCCAAAATCATGTTTTATCCAAAATCCACAATGCGACCAGTTCAGCATATGAGAGGAGACACTGTTTGAGTGTAACAAACGTGAAACATTTCTTTTAGCCTTTTCGCATGAAAACAGGGTCCAAAATCATGGGTTTTCGTTCAGCAGTGGAAGTAGGAGGCGCGCTCTACAATAGGCAAGGGTTTTCAAGTCTGCAAGTACGTTTTAAGCTGAGTTCCATGAACATTGTCCAAAATCATGTTTTAGGCCAAATCCACATTGCGACCAGATCAGCATATGACAGGAGACACTGTTTGAGTGTAACAAACGTGAAACAATTCTTTTAGCCTTTTCGCATGAAAACAGGGTCCAAAATCATGGGTTTTCGTTCAGCAGTGGAAGTAGGAGGCGCGCTCTACAATAGGCAAGGGTTTTCAAGTCTGCAAGTACGTTTTAAGCTGAGTTCCATGAACATTGTCCAAAATCATGTTTTAACCAAAATCCACAATGCGACCAGTTCAGCATATGAGAGGAGACACTGTTTGAGTGTAACAAACGTGAAACATTTCTTTTAGCCTTTTCGCATGAAAACAGGGTCCAAAATCATGGGTTTTCGTTCAGCAGTGGAAGTAGGAGGTGCGCTCTACAATAGGCAAGGGTTTTCAAGTCTGCAAGTACGTTTTAAGCTGAGTTCCATGAACATTGTCCAAAATCATGTTTTAGGCCAAATCCACATTGCGACCAGATCAGCATATGACAGGAGACACTGTTTGAGTGTAACAAACGTGAAACATTTCTTTTAGCCTTTTCGCATGAAAACAGGGTCCAAAATCATGGGTTTTCGTTCAGCAGTGGAAGTAGGAGGCGCGCTCTACAATAGGCAAGGGTTTTCAAGTCTGCAAGTACGTTTTAAGCTGAGTTCCATGAACATTGTCCAAAATCATGTTTTATCCAAAATCCACAATGCGACCAGTTCAGCATATGAGAGGAGACACTGTTTGAGTGTAACAAACGTGAAACATTTCTTTTAGCCTTTTCGCATGAAAACAGGGTCCAAAATCATGGGTTTTCGTTCAGCAGTGGAAGTAGGAGGCGCGCTCTACAATAGGCAAGGGTTTTCAAGTCTGCAAGTACGTTTTAAGCTGAGTTCCATGAACATTGTCCAAAATCATGTTTTATCCAAAATCCACAATGCGACCAGTTCAGCATATGAGAGGAGACACTGTTTGAGTGTAACAAACGTGAAACATTTCTTTTAGCCTTTTCGCATGAAAACAGGGTCCAAAATCATGGGTTTTCGTTCAGCAGTGGAAGTAGGAGGCGCGCTCTACAATAGGCAAGGGTTTTCAAGTCTGCAAGTACGTTTTAAGCTGAGTTCCATGAACATTGTCCAAAATCATGTTTTAGGCCAAATCCACATTGCGACCAGATCAGCATATGACAGGAGACACTGTTTGAGTGTAACAAACGTGAAACATTTCTTTTAGCCTTTTCGCATGAAAACAGTGTCCAAAATCATGGGTTTTCGTTCAGCAGTGGAAGTAGGAGGCGCGCTCTACAATAGGCAAGGGTTTTCAAGTCTGCAAGTACGTTTTAAGCTGAGTTCCATGAACATTGTCCAAAATCATGTTTTAGGCCAAATCCACATTGCGACCAGATCAGCATATGACAGGAGACACTGTTTGAGTGTAACAAACGTGAAACATTTCTTTTAGCCTTTTCGCATGAAAACAGGGTCCAAAATCATGGGTTTTCGTTCATCAGTGGAAGTAGGAGGCGCGCTCTACAATAGGCAAGGGTTTTCAAGTCTGCAAGTACGTTTTCAGCTGAGTTCCATGAACATTGTCCAAAATCATGTTTTAACCAAAATCCACAATGCGACCAGTTCAGCATATGAGAGGAGACACTGTTTGAGTGTAACAAACGTGAAACATTTCTTTTAGCCCTTTCGCATGAGAACAGGGTCCAAAATCTTGGGTTTTCGTTCAGCAGTGGAAGTAGGAGGCGCGCTCTACAATAGGCAAGGGTTTTCAAGTCTGCAAGTACGTTTTAAGCTGAGTTCCATGAACATTGTCCAAAATCATGTTTTATCCAAAATCCACAATGCGACCAGTTCAGCATATGAGAGGAGACACTGTTTGAGTGTAACAAACGTGAAACATTTCTTTTGGCCTTTTCGCATGAAAACAGGGTCCAAAGTCATGGGTTTTCGTTCAGCAGTGGAAGTAGGAGGCGCGCTCTACAATAGGCAAGGGTTTTCAAGTCTGCAAGTACGTTTTAAGCTGAGTTCCATGAACATTGTCCAAAATCATGTTTTAGGCCAAATCCACATTGCGACCAGATCAGCATATGACAGGAGACACTGTTTGAGTGTAACAAACGTGAAACATTTCTTTTAGCCTTTTCGCATGAAAACAGGGTCCAAAATCATGGGTTTTCGTTCAGCAGTGGAAGTAGGAGGCGCGCTCTACAATAGGCAAGGGTTTTCAAGTCTGCAAGTACGTTTTAAGCTGAGTTCCATGAACATTGTCCAAAATCATGTTTTAGGCCAAATCCACATTGCGACCAGATCAGCATATGACAGGAGACACTGTTTGAGTGTAACAAACGTGAAACAATTCTTTTAGCCTTTTCGAATGAAAACAGGGTCCAAAATCATGGGTTTTCGTTCAGCACTGAAAGTAGGAGGCGCGCTCTACAATAGGCAAGGGTTTTCAAGTCTGCAAGTACGTTTTAAGCTGAGTTCCATGAACATTGTCCAAAATCATGTTTTAGGCCAAATCCACATTGCGACCAGATCAGCATATGACAGGAGACACTGTTTGAGTGTAACAAACGTGAAACATTTCTTTTAGCCTTTTCGCATGAAAACAGGGTCCAAAATCATGGGTTTTCGTTCATCAGTGGAAGTAGGAGGCGCGCTCTACAATAGGCAAGGGTTTTCAAGTCTGCAAGTACGTTTTCAGCTGAGTTCCATGAACATTGTCCAAAATCATGTTTTAACCAAAATCCACAATGCGACCAGTTCAGCATATGAGAGGAGACACTGTTTGAGTGTAACAAACGTGAAACATTTCTTTTAGCCCTTTCGCATGAAAACAGGGTCCAAAATCTTGGGTTTTCGTTCAGCAGTGGAAGTAGGAGGCGCGCTCTACAATAGGCAAGGGTTTTCAAGTCTGCAAGTACGTTTTAAGCTGAGTTCCATGAACATTGTCCAAAATCATGTTTTATCCAAAATCCACAATGCGACCAGTTCAGCATATGAGAGGAGACACTGTTTGAGTGTAACAAACGTGAAACATTTCTTTTGGCCTTTTCGCATGAAAACAGGGTCCAAAGTCATGGGTTTTCGTTCAGCAGTGGAAGTAGGAGGCGCGCTCTACAATAGGCAAGGGTTTTCAAGTCTGCAAGTACGTTTTAAGCTTAGTTCCATGAACATTGTCCAAAATCATGTTTTAGGCCAAATCCACATTGCGACCAGATCAGCATATGACAGGAGACACTGTTTGAGTGTAACAAACGTGAAACAATTCTTTTAGCCTTTTCGAATGAAAACAGGGTCCAAAATCATGGGTTTTCGTTCAGCACTGAAAGTAGGAGGCGCGCTCTACAATAGGCAAGGGTTTTCAAGTCTGCAAGTACGTTTTAAGCTGAGTTCCATGAATATTGTCCAAAATCATGTTTTAGGCCAAATCCACATTGCGACCAGATCAGCATATGACAGGAGACACTGTTTGAGTGTAACAAACGTGAAACATTTCTTTTAGCCTTTTCGCATGAAAACAGGGTCCAAAATCATGGGTTTTCGTTCATCAGTGGAAGTAGGAGGCGCGCTCTACAATAGGCAAGGGTTTTCAAGTCTGCAAGTACGTTTTCAGCTGAGTTCCATGAACATTGTCCAAAATCATGTTTTAACCAAAATCCACAATGCGACCAGTTCAGCATATGAGAGGAGACACTGTTTGAGTGTAACAAACGTGAAACATTTCTTTTAGCCCTTTCGCATGAAAACAGGGTCCAAAATCTTGGGTTTTCGTTCAGCAGTGGAAGTAGGAGGCGCGCTCTACAATAGGCAAGGGTTTTCAAGTCTGCAAGTACGTTTTAAGCTGAGTTCCATGAACATTGTCCAAAATCATGTTTTATCCAAAATCCACAATGCGACCAGTTCAGCATATGAGAGGAGACACTGTTTGAGTGTAACAAACGTGAAACATTTCTTTTAGCCCTTTCGCATGAAAACAGGGTCCAAAATCTTGGGTTTTCGTTCAGCAGTGGAAGTAGGAGGCGCGCTCTACAATAGGCAAGGGTTTTCAAGTCTGCAAGTACGTTTTAAGCTGAGTTCCATGAACATTGTCCAAAATCATGTTTTAGGCCAAATCCACATTGCGACCAGATCAGCATATGACAGGAGACACTGTTTGAGTGTAACAAACGTGAAACAATTCTTTTAGCCTTTTCGCATGAAAACAGGGTCCAAAATCATGGGTTTTCGTTCAGCAGTGGAAGTAGGAGGCGCGCTCTACAATAGGCAAGGGTTTTCAAGTCTGCAAGTACGTTTTAAGCTGAGTTCCATGAACATTGTCCAAAATCATGTTTTAACCAAAATCCACAATGCGACCAGTTCAGCATATGAGAGGAGACACTGTTTGAGTGTAACAAACGTGAAACATTTCTTTTAGCCTTTTCGCATGAAAACAGGGTCCAAAATCATGGGTTTTCGTTCAGCAGTGGAAGTAGGAGGTGCGCTCTACAATAGGCAAGGGTTTTCAAGTCTGCAAGTACGTTTTAAGCTGAGTTCCATGAACATTGTCCAAAATCATGTTTTAGGCCAAATCCACATTGCGACCAGATCAGCATATGACAGGAGACACTGTTTGAGTGTAACAAACGTGAAACATTTCTTTTAGCCTTTTCGCATGAAAACAGGGTCCAAAATCATGGGTTTTCGTTCAGCAGTGGAAGTAGGAGGCGCGCTCTACAATAGGCAAGGGTTTTCAAGTCTGCAAGTACGTTTTAAGCTGAGTTCCATGAACATTGTCCAAAATCATGTTTTATCCAAAATCCACAATGCGACCAGTTCAGCATATGAGAGGAGACACTGTTTGAGTGTAACAAACGTGAAACATTTCTTTTAGCCTTTTCGCATGAAAACAGGGTCCAAAATCATGGGTTTTCGTTCAGCAGTGGAAGTAGGAGGCGCGCTCTACAATAGGCAAGGGTTTTCAAGTCTGCAAGTACGTTTTAAGCTGAGTTCCATGAACATTGTCCAAAATCATGTTTTAGGCCAAATCCACATTGCGACCAGATCAGCATATGACAGGAGACACTGTTTGAGTGTAACAAACGTGAAACAATTCTTTTAGCCTTTTCGCATGAAAACAGGGTCCAAAATCATGGGTTTTCGTTCAGCAGTGGAAGTAGGAGGCGCGCTCTACAATAGGCAAGGGTTTTCAAGTCTGCAAGTACGTTTTAAGCTGAGTTCCATGAACATTGTCCAAAATCATGTTTTAGGCCAAATCCACATTGCGACCAGATCAGCATATGACAGGAGACACTGTTTGAGTGTAACAAACGTGAAACATTTCTTTTAGCCTTTTCGCATGAAAACAGGGTCCAAAATCATGGGTTTTCGTTCAGCAGTGGAAGTAGGAGGCGCGCTCTACAATAGGCAAGGGTTTTCAAGTCTGCAAGTACGTTTTAAGCTGAGTTCCATGAACATTGTCCAAAATCATGTTTTAGGCCAAATCCACATTGCGACCAGATCAGCATATGACAGGAGACACTGTTTGAGTGTAACAAACGTGAAACATTTCTTTTAGCCTTTTCGCATGAAAACAGGGTCCAAAATCATGGGTTTTCGTTCATCAGTGGAAGTAGGAGGCGCGCTCTACAATAGGCAAGGGTTTTCAAGTCTGCAAGTACGTTTTCAGCTGAGTTCCATGAACATTGTCCAAAATCATGTTTTAACCAAAATCCACAATGCGACCAGTTCAGCATATGACAGGAGACACTGTTTGAGTGTAACAAACGTGAAACATTTCTTTTAGCCTTTTCGCATGAAAACAGGGTCCAAAATCATGGGTTTTCGTTCATCAGTGGAAGTAGGAGGCGCGCTCTACAATAGGCAAGGGTTTTCAAGTCTGCAAGTACGTTTTCAGCTGAGTTCCATGAACATTGTCCAAAATCATGTTTTAACCAAAATCCACAATGCGACCAGTTCAGCATATGAGAGGAGACACTGTTTGAGTGTAACAAACGTGAAACATTTCTTTTAGCCCTTTCGCATGAGAACAGGGTCCAAAATCTTGGGATTTCGTTCAGCAGTGGAAGTAGGAGGCGCGCTCTACAATAGGCAAGGGTTTTCAAGTCTGCAAGTACGTTTTAAGCTGAGTTCCATGAACATTGTCCAAAATCATGTTTTATCCAAAATCCACAATGCGACCAGTTCAGCATATGAGAGGAGACACTGTTTGAGTGTAACAAACGTGAAACATTTCTTTTGGCCTTTTCGCATGAAAACAGGGTCCAAAGTCATGGGTTTTCGTTCAGCAGTGGAAGTAGGAGGCGCGCTCTACAATAGGCAAGGGTTTTCAAGTCTGCAAGTACGTTTTAAGCTGAGTTCCATGAACATTGTCCAAAATCATGTTTTAGGCCAAATCCACATTGCGACCAGATCAGCATATGACAGGAGACACTGTTTGAGTGTAACAAACGTGAAACATTTCTTTTAGCCTTTTCGCATGAAAACAGGGTCCAAAATCATGGGTTTTCGTTCATCAGTGGAAGTAGGAGGCGCGCTCTACAATAGGCAAGGGTTTTCAAGTCTGCAAGTACGTTTTCAGCTGAGTTCCATGAACATTGTCCAAAATCATGTTTTAACCAAAATCCACAATGCGACCAGTTCAGCATATGAGAGGAGACACTGTTTGAGTGTAACAAACGTGAAACATTTCTTTTAGCCCTTTCGCATGAGAACAGGGTCCAAAATCTTGGGATTTCGTTCAGCAGTGGAAGTAGGAGGCGCGCTCTACAATAGGCAAGGGTTTTCAAGTCTGCAAGTACGTTTTAAGCTGAGTTCCATGAACATTGTCCAAAATCATGTTTTATCCAAAATCCACAATGCGACCAGTTCAGCATATGAGAGGAGACACTGTTTGAGTGTAACAAACGTGAAACATTTCTTTTGGCCTTTTCGCATGAAAACAGGGTCCAAAGTCATGGGTTTTCGTTCAGCAGTGGAAGTAGGAGGCGCGCTCTACAATAGGCAAGGGTTTTCAAGTCTGCAAGTACGTTTTAAGCTGAGTTCCATGAACATTGTCCAAAATCATGTTTTAGGCCAAATCCACATTGCGACCAGATCAGCATATGACAGGAGACACTGTTTGAGTGTAACAAACGTGAAACATTTCTTTTAGCCTTTTCGCATGAAAACAGGGTCCAAAATCATGGGTTTTCGTTCAGCAGTGGAAGTAGGAGGCGCGCTCTACAATAGGCAAGGGTTTTCAAGTCTGCAAGTACGTTTTAAGCTGAGTTCCATGAACATTGTCCAAAATCATGTTTTAGGCCAAATCCACATTGCGACCAGATCAGCATATGACAGGAGACACTGTTTGAGTGTAACAAACGTGAAACAATTCTTTTAGCCTTTTCGAATGAAAACAGGGTCCAAAATCATGGGTTTTCGTTCAGCACTGAAAGTAGGAGGCGCGCTCTACAATAGGCAAGGGTTTTCAAGTCTGCAAGTACGTTTTAAGCTGAGTTCCATGAACATTGTCCAAAATCATGTTTTAGGCCAAATCCACATTGCGACCAGATCAGCATATGACAGGAGACACTGTTTGAGTGTAACAAACGTGAAACATTTCTTTTAGCCTTTTCGCATGAAAACAGGGTCCAAAATCATGGGTTTTCGTTCATCAGTGGAAGTAGGAGGCGCGCTCTACAATAGGCAAGGGTTTTCAAGTCTGCAAGTACGTTTTCAGCTGAGTTCCATGAACATTGTCCAAAATCATGTTTTAACCAAAATCCACAATGCGACCAGTTCAGCATATGAGAGGAGACACTGTTTGAGTGTAACAAACGTGAAACATTTCTTTTAGCCCTTTCGCATGAAAACAGGGTCCAAAATCTTGGGTTTTCGTTCAGCAGTGGAAGTAGGAGGCGCGCTCTACAATAGGCAAGGGTTTTCAAGTCTGCAAGTACGTTTTAAGCTGAGTTCCATGAACATTGTCCAAAATCATGTTTTATCCAAAATCCACAATGCGACCAGTTCAGCATATGAGAGGAGACACTGTTTGAGTGTAACAAACGTGAAACATTTCTTTTGGCCTTTTCGCATGAAAACAGGGTCCAAAGTCATGGGTTTTCGTTCAGCAGTGGAAGTAGGAGGCGCGCTCTACAATAGGCAAGGGTTTTCAAGTCTGCAAGTACGTTTTAAGCTTAGTTCCATGAACATTGTCCAAAATCATGTTTTAGGCCAAATCCACATTGCGACCAGATCAGCATATGACAGGAGACACTGTTTGAGTGTAACAAACGTGAAACAATTCTTTTAGCCTTTTCGAATGAAAACAGGGTCCAAAATCATGGGTTTTCGTTCAGCACTGAAAGTAGGAGGCGCGCTCTACAATAGGCAAGGGTTTTCAAGTCTGCAAGTACGTTTTAAGCTGAGTTCCATGAACATTGTCCAAAATCATGTTTTAGGCCAAATCCACATTGCGACCAGATCAGCATATGACAGGAGACACTGTTTGAGTGTAACAAACGTGAAACATTTCTTTTAGCCTTTTCGCATGAAAACAGGGTCCAAAATCATGGGTTTTCGTTCATCAGTGGAAGTAGGAGGCGCGCTCTACAATAGGCAAGGGTTTTCAAGTCTGCAAGTACGTTTTCAGCTGAGTTCCATGAACATTGTCCAAAATCATGTTTTAACCAAAATCCACAATGCGACCAGTTCAGCATATGAGAGGAGACACTGTTTGAGTGTAACAAACGTGAAACATTTCTTTTAGCCCTTTCGCATGAAAACAGGGTCCAAAATCTTGGGTTTTCGTTCAGCAGTGGAAGTAGGAGGCGCGCTCTACAATAGGCAAGGGTTTTCAAGTCTGCAAGTACGTTTTAAGCTGAGTTCCATGAACATTGTCCAAAATCATGTTTTATCCAAAATCCACAATGCGACCAGTTCAGCATATGAGAGGAGACACTGTTTGAGTGTAACAAACGTGAAACATTTCTTTTGGCCTTTTCGCATGAAAACAGGGTCCAAAGTCATGGGTTTTCGTTCAGCAGTGGAAGTAGGAGGCGCGCTCTACAATAGGCAAGGGTTTTCAAGTCTGCAAGTACGTTTTAAGCTTAGTTCCATGAACATTGTCCAAAATCATGTTTTAGGCCAAATCCACATTGCGACCAGATCAGCATATGACAGGAGACACTGTTTGAGTGTAACAAACGTGAAACAATTCTTTTAGCCTTTTCGAATGAAAACAGGGTCCAAAATCATGGGTTTTCGTTCAGCACTGAAAGTAGGAGGCGCGCTCTACAATAGGCAAGGGTTTTCAAGTCTGCAAGTACGTTTTAAGCTGAGTTCCATGAATATTGTCCAAAATCATGTTTTAGGCCAAATCCACATTGCGACCAGATCAGCATATGACAGGAGACACTGTTTGAGTGTAACAAACGTGAAACATTTCTTTTAGCCTTTTCGCATGAAAACAGGGTCCAAAATCATGGGTTTTCGTTCATCAGTGGAAGTAGGAGGCGCGCTCTACAATAGGCAAGGGTTTTCAAGTCTGCAAGTACGTTTTCAGCTGAGTTCCATGAACATTGTCCAAAATCATGTTTTAACCAAAATCCACAATGCGACCAGTTCAGCATATGAGAGGAGACACTGTTTGAGTGTAACAAACGTGAAACATTTCTTTTAGCCCTTTCGCATGAAAACAGGGTCCAAAATCTTGGGTTTTCGTTCAGCAGTGGAAGTAGGAGGCGCGCTCTACAATAGGCAAGGGTTTTCAAGTCTGCAAGTACGTTTTAAGCTGAGTTCCATGAACATTGTCCAAAATCATGTTTTATCCAAAATCCACAATGCGACCAGTTCAGCATATGAGAGGAGACACTGTTTGAGTGTAACAAACGTGAAACATTTCTTTTAGCCCTTTCGCATGAAAACAGGGTCCAAAATCTTGGGTTTTCGTTCAGCAGTGGAAGTAGGAGGCGCGCTCTACAATAGGCAAGGGTTTTCAAGTCTGCAAGTACGTTTTAAGCTGAGTTCCATGAACATTGTCCAAAATCATGTTTTAGGCCAAATCCACATTGCGACCAGATCAGCATATGACAGGAGACACTGTTTGAGTGTAACAAACGTGAAACAATTCTTTTAGCCTTTTCGCATGAAAACAGGGTCCAAAATCATGGGTTTTCGTTCAGCAGTGGAAGTAGGAGGCGCGCTCTACAATAGGCAAGGGTTTTCAAGTCTGCAAGTACGTTTTAAGCTGAGTTCCATGAACATTGTCCAAAATCATGTTTTAACCAAAATCCACAATGCGACCAGTTCAGCATATGAGAGGAGACACTGTTTGAGTGTAACAAACGTGAAACATTTCTTTTAGCCTTTTCGCATGAAAACAGGGTCCAAAATCATGGGTTTTCGTTCAGCAGTGGAAGTAGGAGGTGCGCTCTACAATAGGCAAGGGTTTTCAAGTCTGCAAGTACGTTTTAAGCTGAGTTCCATGAACATTGTCCAAAATCATGTTTTAGGCCAAATCCACATTGCGACCAGATCAGCATATGACAGGAGACACTGTTTGAGTGTAACAAACGTGAAACATTTCTTTTAGCCTTTTCGCATGAAAACAGGGTCCAAAATCATGGGTTTTCGTTCAGCAGTGGAAGTAGGAGGCGCGCTCTACAATAGGCAAGGGTTTTCAAGTCTGCAAGTACGTTTTAAGCTGAGTTCCATGAACATTGTCCAAAATCATGTTTTATCCAAAATCCACAATGCGACCAGTTCAGCATATGAGAGGAGACACTGTTTGAGTGTAACAAACGTGAAACATTTCTTTTAGCCTTTTCGCATGAAAACAGGGTCCAAAATCATGGGTTTTCGTTCAGCAGTGGAAGTAGGAGGCGCGCTCTACAATAGGCAAGGGTTTTCAAGTCTGCAAGTACGTTTTAAGCTGAGTTCCATGAACATTGTCCAAAATCATGTTTTAGGCCAAATCCACATTGCGACCAGATCAGCATATGACAGGAGACACTGTTTGAGTGTAACAAACGTGAAACAATTCTTTTAGCCTTTTCGCATGAAAACAGGGTCCAAAATCATGGGTTTTCGTTCAGCAGTGGAAGTAGGAGGCGCGCTCTACAATAGGCAAGGGTTTTCAAGTCTGCAAGTACGTTTTAAGCTGAGTTCCATGAACATTGTCCAAAATCATGTTTTAGGCCAAATCCACATTGCGACCAGATCAGCATATGACAGGAGACACTGTTTGAGTGTAACAAACGTGAAACATTTCTTTTAGCCTTTTCGCATGAAAACAGGGTCCAAAATCATGGGTTTTCGTTCATCAGTGGAAGTAGGAGGCGCGCTCTACAATAGGCAAGGGTTTTCAAGTCTGCAAGTACGTTTTCAGCTGAGTTCCATGAACATTGTCCAAAATCATGTTTTAACCAAAATCCACAATGCGACCAGTTCAGCATATGACAGGAGACACTGTTTGAGTGTAACAAACGTGAAACATTTCTTTTAGCCTTTTCGCATGAAAACAGGGTCCAAAATCATGGGTTTTCGTTCATCAGTGGAAGTAGGAGGCGCGCTCTACAATAGGCAAGGGTTTTCAAGTCTGCAAGTACGTTTTCAGCTGAGTTCCATGAACATTGTCCAAAATCATGTTTTAACCAAAATCCACAATGCGACCAGTTCAGCATATGAGAGGAGACACTGTTTGAGTGTAACAAACGTGAAACATTTCTTTTAGCCCTTTCGCATGAGAACAGGGTCCAAAATCTTGGGATTTCGTTCAGCAGTGGAAGTAGGAGGCGCGCTCTACAATAGGCAAGGGTTTTCAAGTCTGCAAGTACGTTTTAAGCTGAGTTCCATGAACATTGTCCAAAATCATGTTTTATCCAAAATCCACAATGCGACCAGTTCAGCATATGAGAGGAGACACTGTTTGAGTGTAACAAACGTGAAACATTTCTTTTGGCCTTTTCGCATGAAAACAGGGTCCAAAGTCATGGGTTTTCGTTCAGCAGTGGAAGTAGGAGGCGCGCTCTACAATAGGCAAGGGTTTTCAAGTCTGCAAGTACGTTTTAAGCTGAGTTCCATGAACATTGTCCAAAATCATGTTTTAGGCCAAATCCACATTGCGACCAGATCAGCATATGACAGGAGACACTGTTTGAGTGTAACAAACGTGAAACATTTCTTTTAGCCTTTTCGCATGAAAACAGGGTCCAAAATCATGGGTTTTCGTTCATCAGTGGAAGTAGGAGGCGCGCTCTACAATAGGCAAGGGTTTTCAAGTCTGCAAGTACGTTTTCAGCTGAGTTCCATGAACATTGTCCAAAATCATGTTTTAACCAAAATCCACAATGCGACCAGTTCAGCATATGAGAGGAGACACTGTTTGAGTGTAACAAACGTGAAACATTTCTTTTAGCCCTTTCGCATGAGAACAGGGTCCAAAATCTTGGGATTTCGTTCAGCAGTGGAAGTAGGAGGCGCGCTCTACAATAGGCAAGGGTTTTCAAGTCTGCAAGTACGTTTTAAGCTGAGTTCCATGAACATTGTCCAAAATCATGTTTTATCCAAAATCCACAATGCGACCAGTTCAGCATATGAGAGGAGACACTGTTTGAGTGTAACAAACGTGAAACATTTCTTTTGGCCTTTTCGCATGAAAACAGGGTCCAAAGTCATGGGTTTTCGTTCAGCAGTGGAAGTAGGAGGCGCGCTCTACAATAGGCAAGGGTTTTCAAGTCTGCAAGTACGTTTTAAGCTGAGTTCCATGAACATTGTCCAAAATCATGTTTTAGGCCAAATCCACATTGCGACCAGATCAGCATATGACAGGAGACACTGTTTGAGTGTAACAAACGTGAAACATTTCTTTTAGCCTTTTCGCATGAAAACAGGGTCCAAAATCATGGGTTTTCGTTCAGCAGTGGAAGTAGGAGGCGCGCTCTACAATAGGCAAGGGTTTTCAAGTCTGCAAGTACGTTTTAAGCTGAGTTCCATGAACATTGTCCAAAATCATGTTTTAGGCCAAATCCACATTGCGACCAGATCAGCATATGACAGGAGACACTGTTTGAGTGTAACAAACGTGAAACAATTCTTTTAGCCTTTTCGAATGAAAACAGGGTCCAAAATCATGGGTTTTCGTTCAGCACTGAAAGTAGGAGGCGCGCTCTACAATAGGCAAGGGTTTTCAAGTCTGCAAGTACGTTTTAAGCTGAGTTCCATGAACATTGTCCAAAATCATGTTTTAGGCCAAATCCACATTGCGACCAGATCAGCATATGACAGGAGACACTGTTTGAGTGTAACAAACGTGAAACATTTCTTTTAGCCTTTTCGCATGAAAACAGGGTCCAAAATCATGGGTTTTCGTTCATCAGTGGAAGTAGGAGGCGCGCTCTACAATAGGCAAGGGTTTTCAAGTCTGCAAGTACGTTTTCAGCTGAGTTCCATGAACATTGTCCAAAATCATGTTTTAACCAAAATCCACAATGCGACCAGTTCAGCATATGAGAGGAGACACTGTTTGAGTGTAACAAACGTGAAACATTTCTTTTAGCCCTTTCGCATGAAAACAGGGTCCAAAATCTTGGGTTTTCGTTCAGCAGTGGAAGTAGGAGGCGCGCTCTACAATAGGCAAGGGTTTTCAAGTCTGCAAGTACGTTTTAAGCTGAGTTCCATGAACATTGTCCAAAATCATGTTTTATCCAAAATCCACAATGCGACCAGTTCAGCATATGAGAGGAGACACTGTTTGAGTGTAACAAACGTGAAACATTTCTTTTGGCCTTTTCGCATGAAAACAGGGTCCAAAGTCATGGGTTTTCGTTCAGCAGTGGAAGTAGGAGGCGCGCTCTACAATAGGCAAGGGTTTTCAAGTCTGCAAGTACGTTTTAAGCTTAGTTCCATGAACATTGTCCAAAATCATGTTTTAGGCCAAATCCACATTGCGACCAGATCAGCATATGACAGGAGACACTGTTTGAGTGTAACAAACGTGAAACAATTCTTTTAGCCTTTTCGAATGAAAACAGGGTCCAAAATCATGGGTTTTCGTTCAGCACTGAAAGTAGGAGGCGCGCTCTACAATAGGCAAGGGTTTTCAAGTCTGCAAGTACGTTTTAAGCTGAGTTCCATGAACATTGTCCAAAATCATGTTTTAGGCCAAATCCACATTGCGACCAGATCAGCATATGACAGGAGACACTGTTTGAGTGTAACAAACGTGAAACATTTCTTTTAGCCTTTTCGCATGAAAACAGGGTCCAAAATCATGGGTTTTCGTTCATCAGTGGAAGTAGGAGGCGCGCTCTACAATAGGCAAGGGTTTTCAAGTCTGCAAGTACGTTTTCAGCTGAGTTCCATGAACATTGTCCAAAATCATGTTTTAACCAAAATCCACAATGCGACCAGTTCAGCATATGAGAGGAGACACTGTTTGAGTGTAACAAACGTGAAACATTTCTTTTAGCCCTTTCGCATGAAAACAGGGTCCAAAATCTTGGGTTTTCGTTCAGCAGTGGAAGTAGGAGGCGCGCTCTACAATAGGCAAGGGTTTTCAAGTCTGCAAGTACGTTTTAAGCTGAGTTCCATGAACATTGTCCAAAATCATGTTTTATCCAAAATCCACAATGCGACCAGTTCAGCATATGAGAGGAGACACTGTTTGAGTGTAACAAACGTGAAACATTTCTTTTGGCCTTTTCGCATGAAAACAGGGTCCAAAGTCATGGGTTTTCGTTCAGCAGTGGAAGTAGGAGGCGCGCTCTACAATAGGCAAGGGTTTTCAAGTCTGCAAGTACGTTTTAAGCTTAGTTCCATGAACATTGTCCAAAATCATGTTTTAGGCCAAATCCACATTGCGACCAGATCAGCATATGACAGGAGACACTGTTTGAGTGTAACAAACGTGAAACATTTCTTTTAGCCTTTTCGCATGAAAACAGGGTCCAAAATCATGGGTTTTCGTTCATCAGTGGAAGTAGGAGGCGCGCTCTACAATAGGCAAGGGTTTTCAAGTCTGCAAGTACGTTTTCAGCTGAGTTCCATGAACATTGTCCAAAATCATGTTTTAACCAAAATCCACAATGCGACCAGTTCAGCATATGAGAGGAGACACTGTTTGAGTGTAACAAACGTGAAACATTTCTTTTAGCCCTTTCGCATGAAAACAGGGTCCAAAATCTTGGGTTTTCGTTCAGCAGTGGAAGTAGGAGGCGCGCTCTACAATAGGCAAGGGTTTTCAAGTCTGCAAGTACGTTTTAAGCTGAGTTCCATGAACATTGTCCAAAATCATGTTTTATCCAAAATCCACAATGCGACCAGTTCAGCATATGAGAGGAGACACTGTTTGAGTGTAACAAACGTGAAACATTTCTTTTGGCCTTTTCGCATGAAAACAGGGTCCAAAGTCATGGGTTTTCGTTCAGCAGTGGAAGTAGGAGGCGCGCTCTACAATAGGCAAGGGTTTTCAAGTCTGCAAGTACGTTTTAAGCTTAGTTCCATGAACATTGTCCAAAATCATGTTTTAGGCCAAATCCACATTGCGACCAGATCAGCATATGACAGGAGACACTGTTTGAGTGTAACAAACGTGAAACATTTCTTTTAGCCTTTTCGCATGAAAACAGGGTCCAAAATCATGGGTTTTCGTTCATCAGTGGAAGTAGGAGGCGCGCTCTACAATAGGCAAGGGTTTTCAAGTCTGCAAGTACGTTTTCAGCTGAGTTCCATGAACATTGTCCAAAATCATGTTTTAACCAAAATCCACAATGCGACCAGTTCAGCATATGAGAGGAGACACTGTTTGAGTGTAACAAACGTGAAACATTTCTTTTAGCCCTTTCGCATGAAAACAGGGTCCAAAATCTTGGGTTTTCGTTCAGCAGTGGAAGTAGGAGGCGCGCTCTACAATAGGCAAGGGTTTTCAAGTCTGCAAGTACGTTTTAAGCTGAGTTCCATGAACATTGTCCAAAATCATGTTTTATCCAAAATCCACAATGCGACCAGTTCAGCATATGAGAGGAGACACTGTTTGAGTGTAACAAACGTGAAACATTTCTTTTGGCCTTTTCGCATGAAAACAGGGTCCAAAGTCATGGGTTTTCGTTCAGCAGTGGAAGTAGGAGGCGCGCTCTACAATAGGCAAGGGTTTTCAAGTCTGCAAGTACGTTTTAAGCTTAGTTCCATGAACATTGTCCAAAATCATGTTTTAGGCCAAATCCACATTGCGACCAGATCAGCATATGACAGGAGACACTGTTTGAGTGTAACAAACGTGAAACATTTCTTTTAGCCTTTTCGCATGAAAACAGGGTCCAAAATCATGGGTTTTCGTTCATCAGTGGAAGTAGGAGGCGCGCTCTACAATAGGCAAGGGTTTTCAAGTCTGCAAGTACGTTTTCAGCTGAGTTCCATGAACATTGTCCAAAATCATGTTTTAACCAAAATCCACAATGCGACCAGTTCAGCATATGAGAGGAGACACTGTTTGAGTGTAACAAACGTGAAACATTTCTTTTAGCCCTTTCGCATGAAAACAGGGTCCAAAATCTTGGGTTTTCGTTCAGCAGTGGAAGTAGGAGGCGCGCTCTACAATAGGCAAGGGTTTTCAAGTCTGCAAGTACGTTTTAAGCTGAGTTCCATGAACATTGTCCAAAATCATGTTTTATCCAAAATCCACAATGCGACCAGTTCAGCATATGACAGGAGACACTGTTTGAGTGTAACAAACGTGAAACAATTCTTTTAGCCTTTTCGAATGAAAACAGGGTCCAAAATCATGGGTTTTCGTTCAGCACTGAAAGTAGGAGGCGCGCTCTACAATAGGCAAGGGTTTTCAAGTCTGCAAGTACGTTTTAAGCTGAGTTCCATGAACATTGTCCAAAATCATGTTTTAGGCCAAATCCACATTGCGACCAGATCAGCATATGACAGGAGACACTGTTTGAGTGTAACAAACGTGAAACATTTCTTTTAGCCTTTTCGCATGAAAACAGGGTCCAAAATCATGGGTTTTCGTTCATCAGTGGAAGTAGGAGGCGCGCTCTACAATAGGCAAGGGTTTTCAAGTCTGCAAGTACGTTTTCAGCTGAGTTCCATGAACATTGTCCAAAATCATGTTTTAACCAAAATCCACAATGCGACCAGTTCAGCATATGAGAGGAGACACTGTTTGAGTGTAACAAACGTGAAACATTTCTTTTAGCCCTTTCGCATGAAAACAGGGTCCAAAATCTTGGGTTTTCGTTCAGCAGTGGAAGTAGGAGGCGCGCTCTACAATAGGCAAGGGTTTTCAAGTCTGCAAGTACGTTTTAAGCTGAGTTCCATGAACATTGTCCAAAATCATGTTTTATCCAAAATCCACAATGCGACCAGTTCAGCATATGAGAGGAGACACTGTTTGAGTGTAACAAACGTGAAACATTTCTTTTGGCCTTTTCGCATGAAAACAGGGTCCAAAGTCATGGGTTTTCGTTCAGCAGTGGAAGTAGGAGGCGCGCTCTACAATAGGCAAGGGTTTTCAAGTCTGCAAGTACGTTTTAAGCTGAGTTCCATGAACATTGTCCAAAATCATGTTTTATCCAAAATCCACAATGCGACCAGTTCAGCATATGAGAGGAGACACTGTTTGAGTGTAACAAACGTGAAACATTTCTTTTGGCCTTTTCGCATGAAAACAGGGTCCAAAGTCATGGGTTTTCGTTCAGCAGTGGAAGTAGGAGGCGCGCTCTACAATAGGCAAGGGTTTTCAAGTCTGCAAGTACGTTTTAAGCTTAGTTCCATGAACATTGTCCAAAATCATGTTTTAGGCCAAATCCACATTGCGACCAGATCAGCATATGACAGGAGACACTGTTTGAGTGTAACAAACGTGAAACATTTCTTTTAGCCTTTTCGCATGAAAACAGGGTCCAAAATCATGGGTTTTCGTTCATCAGTGGAAGTAGGAGGCGCGCTCTACAATAGGCAAGGGTTTTCAAGTCTGCAAGTACGTTTTCAGCTGAGTTCCATGAACATTGTCCAAAATCATGTTTTAACCAAAATCCACAATGCGACCAGTTCAGCATATGAGAGGAGACACTGTTTGAGTGTAACAAACGTGAAACATTTCTTTTAGCCCTTTCGCATGAAAACAGGGTCCAAAATCTTGGGTTTTCGTTCAGCAGTGGAAGTAGGAGGCGCGCTCTACAATAGGCAAGGGTTTTCAAGTCTGCAAGTACGTTTTAAGCTGAGTTCCATGAACATTGTCCAAAATCATGTTTTATCCAAAATCCACAATGCGACCAGTTCAGCATATGAGAGGAGACACTGTTTGAGTGTAACAAACGTGAAACATTTCTTTTGGCCTTTTCGCATGAAAACAGGGTCCAAAGTCATGGGTTTTCGTTCAGCAGTGGAAGTAGGAGGCGCGCTCTACAATAGGCAAGGGTTTTCAAGTCTGCAAGTACGTTTTAAGCTGAGTTCCATGAACATTGTCCAAAATCATGTTTTAGGCCAAATCCACATTGCGACCAGATCAGCATATGACAGGAGACACTGTTTGAGTGTAACAAACGTGAAACAATTCTTTTAGCCTTTTCGCATGAAAACAGGGTCCAAAATCATGGGTTTTCGTTCAGCAGTGGAAGTAGGAGGTGCGCTCTACAATAGGCAAGGGTTTTCAAGTCTGCAAGTACGTTTTAAGCTGAGTTCCATGAACATTGTCCAAAATCATGTTTTAGGCCAAATCCACATTGCGACCAGATCAGCATATGACAGGAGACACTGTTTGATGTGTAACAAACGTGAAACATTTCTTTTAGCCCTTTCGCATGAAAACAGGGTCCAAAATCATGGGTTTTCATTCAGCAGTGGAAGTAGGAGGTGCGCTCTACAATAGGCAAGGGTTTTCAAGTCTGCAAGTACGTTTTAAGCTGAGTTCCATGAACATTGTCCAAAATCATGTTTTATCCAAAATCCACAATGCGACCAGTTCAGCATATGAGAGGAGACACTGTTTGAGTGTAACAAACGTGAAACATTTCTTTTGGCCTTTTCGCATGAAAACAGGGTCCAAAATCATGGGTTTTCGTTCAGCAGTGGAAGTAGGAGGCGCGCTCTACAATAGGCAAGGGTTTTCAAGTCTGCAAGTACGTTTTAAGCTGAGTTCCATGAACATTGTCCAAAATCATGTTTTAGGCCAAATCCACATTGCGACCAGATCAGCATATGACAGGAGACACTGTTTGAGTGTAACAAACGTGAAACAATTCTTTTAGCCTTTTCGCATGAAAACAGGGTCCAAAATGATGGGTTTTCGTTCAGCAGTGGAAGTAGGAGGCGCGCTCTACAATAGGCAAGGGTTTTCAAGTCTGCAAGTACGTTTTAAGCTGAGTTCCATGAACATTGTCCAAAATCATGTTTTAGGCCAAATCCACATTGCGACCAGATCAGCATATGACAGGAGACACTGTTTGAGTGTAACAAACGTGAAACATTTCTTTTAGCCTTTTCGCATGAAAACAGGGTCCAAAATCATGGGTTTTCGTTCAGCAGTGGAAGTAGGAGGCGCGCTCTACAATAGGCAAGGGTTTTCAAGTCTGCAAGTACGTTTTAAGCTGAGTTCCATGAACATTGTCCAAAATCATGTTTTATCCAAAATCCACAATGCGACCAGTTCAGCATATGAGAGGAGACACTGTTTGAGTGTAACAAACGTGAAACATTTCTTTTAGCCTTTTCGCATGAAAACAGGGTCCAAAATCATGGGTTTTCGTTCAGCAGTGGAAGTAGGAGGCGCGCTCTACAATAGGCAAGGGTTTTCAAGTCTGCAAGTACGTTTTAAGCTGAGTTCCATGAACATTGTCCAAAATCATGTTTTAGGCCAAATCCACATTGCGACCAGATCAGCATATGACAGGAGACACTGTTTGAGTGTAACAAACGTGAAACAATTCTTTTAGCCTTTTCGCATGAAAACAGGGTCCAAAATCATGGGTTTTCGTTCAGCAGTGGAAGTAGGAGGCGCGCTCTACAATAGGCAAGGGTTTTCAAGTCTGCAAGTACGTTTTAAGCTGAGTTCCATGAACATTGTCCAAAATCATGTTTTAGGCCAAATCCACATTGCGACCAGATCAGCATATGACAGGAGACACTGTTTGAGTGTAACAAACGTGAAACAATTCTTTTAGCCTTTTCGCATGAAAACAGGGTCCAAAATCATGGGTTTTCGTTCAGCAGTGGAAGTAGGAGGTGCGCTCTACAATAGGCAAGGGTTTTCAAGTCTGCAAGTACGGTTTAAGCTGAGTTCCATGAACATTGTCCAAAATCATGTTTTAGGCCAAATCCACATTGCGACCAGATCAGCATATGACAGGAGACACTGTTTGATGTGTAACAAACGTGAAACATTTCTTTTAGCCCTTTCGCATGAAAACAGGGTCCAAAATCATGGGTTTTCGTTCAGCACTGGAAGTAGGAGGCGTGCTCTACAATAGGCAAGGGTTTTCAAGTCTGCAAGTACGTTTTAAGCTGAGTTCCATGAACATTGTCCAAAATCATGTTTTAACCAAAATCCACAATGCGACCAGTTCAGCATATGAGAGGAGACACTGTTTGAGTGTAACAAACGTGAAACATTTCTTTTAGCCTTTTCGAATGAAAACAGGGTCCAAAATCATGGGTTTTCGTTCAGCACTGGAAGTAGGAGGCGCGCTCTACAATAGGCAAGGGTTTTCAAGTCTGCAAGTACGTTTTAAGCTGAGTTCCATGAACATTGTCCAAAATCATGTTTTAGGCCAAATCCACATTGCGACCAGATCAGCATATGACAGGAGACACTGTTTGAGTGTAACAAACGTGAAACATTTCTTTTAGCCTTTTCGCATGAAAACAGGGTCCAAAATCATGGGTTTTCGTTCATCAGTGGAAGTAGGAGGCGCGCTCTACAATAGGCAAGGGTTTTCAAGTCTGCAAGTACGTTTTCAGCTGAGTTCCATGAACATTGTCCAAAATCATGTTTTAGGCCAAATCCACATTGCGACCAGATCAGCATATGACAGGAGACACTGTTTGAGTGTAACAAACGTGAAACAATTCTTTTAGCCTTTTCGCATGAAAACAGGGTCCAAAATCATGGGTTTTCGTTCAGCAGTGGAAGTAGGAGGTGCGCTCTACAATAGGCAAGGGTTTTCAAGTCTGCAAGTACGGTTTAAGCTGAGTTCCATGAACATTGTCCAAAATCATGTTTTAGGCCAAATCCACATTGCGACCAGATCAGCATATGACAGGAGACACTGTTTGATGTGTAACAAACGTGAAACATTTCTTTTAGCCCTTTCGCATGAAAACAGGGTCCAAAATCATGGGTTTTCGTTCAGCACTGGAAGTAGGAGGCGTGCTCTACAATAGGCAAGGGTTTTCAAGTCTGCAAGTACGTTTTAAGCTGAGTTCCATGAACATTGTCCAAAATCATGTTTTAACCAAAATCCACAATGCGACCAGTTCAGCATATGAGAGGAGACACTGTTTGAGTGTAACAAACGTGAAACATTTCTTTTAGCCCTTTCGCATGAAAACAGGGTCCAAAATCATGGGTTTTCGTTCAGCAGTGGAAGTAGGAGGTGCGCTCTACAATAGGCAAGGGTTTTCAAGTCTGCAAGTACGTTTTAAGCTGAGTTCCATGAACATTGTCCAAAATCATGTTTTAGGCCAAATCCACATTGCGACCAGATCAGCATATGACAGGAGACACTGTTTGAGTGTAACAAACGTGAAACATTTCTTTTAGCCTTTTCGCATGAAAACAGGGTCCAAAATCATGGGTTTTCGTTCAGCAGTGGAAGTAGGAGGCGCGCTCTACAATAGGCAAGGGTTTTCAAGTCTGCAAGTACGTTTTAAGCTGAGTTCCATGAACATTGTCCAAAATCATGTTTTAGGCCAAATCCACATTGCGACCAGATCAGCATATGACAGGAGACACTGTTTGAGTGTAACAAACGTGAAACAATTCTTTTAGCCTTTTCGAATGAAAACAGGGTCCAAAATCATGGGTTTTCGTTCAGCACTGGAAGTAGGAGGCGCGCTCTACAATAGGCAAGGGTTTTCAAGTCTGCAAGTACGTTTTAAGCTGAGTTCCATGAACATTGTCCAAAATCATGTTTTAGGCCAAATCCACATTGCGACCAGATCAGCATATGACAGGAGACACTGTTTGAGTGTAACAAACGTGAAACATTTCTTTTAGCCTTTTCGCATGAAAACAGGGTCCAAAATCATGGGTTTTCGTTCATCAGTGGAAGTAGGAGGCGCGCTCTACAATAGGCAAGGGTTTTCAAGTCTGCAAGTACGTTTTAAGCTGAGTTCCATGAACATTGTCCAAAATCATGTTTTAGGCCAAATCCACATTGCGACCAGATCAGCATATGACAGGAGACACTGTTTGAGTGTAACAAACGTGAAACAATTCTTTTAGCCTTTTCGAATGAAAACAGGGTCCAAAATCATGGGTTTTCGTTCAGCACTGGAAGTAGGAGGCGCGCTCTACAATAGGCAAGGGTTTTCAAGTCTGCAAGTACGTTTTAAGCTGAGTTCCATGAACATTGTCCAAAATCATGTTTTAGGCCAAATCCACATTGCGACCAGATCAGCATATGACAGGAGACACTGTTTGAGTGTAACAAACGTGAAACATTTCTTTTAGCCTTTTCGCATGAAAACAGGGTCCAAAATCATGGGTTTTCGTTCATCAGTGGAAGTAGGAGGCGCGCTCTACAATAGGCAAGGGTTTTCAAGTCTGCAAGTACGTTTTCAGCTGAGTTCCATGAACATTGTCCAAAATCATGTTTTAGGCCAAATCCACATTGCGACCAGATCAGCATATGACAGGAGACACTGTTTGAGTGTAACAAACGTGAAACAATTCTTTTAGCCTTTTCGCATGAAAACAGGGTCCAAAATCATGGGTTTTCGTTCAGCAGTGGAAGTAGGAGGTGCGCTCTACAATAGGCAAGGGTTTTCAAGTCTGCAAGTACGGTTTAAGCTGAGTTCCATGAACATTGTCCAAAATCATGTTTTAGGCCAAATCCACATTGCGACCAGATCAGCATATGACAGGAGACACTGTTTGATGTGTAACAAACGTGAAACATTTCTTTTAGCCCTTTCGCATGAAAACAGGGTCCAAAATCATGGGTTTTCGTTCAGCACTGGAAGTAGGAGGCGTGCTCTACAATAGGCAAGGGTTTTCAAGTCTGCAAGTACGTTTTAAGCTGAGTTCCATGAACATTGTCCAAAATCATGTTTTAACCAAAATCCACAATGCGACCAGTTCAGCATATGAGAGGAGACACTGTTTGAGTGTAACAAACATGAAACATTTCTTTTAGCCCTTTCGCATGAAAACAGGGTCCAAAATCATGGGTTTTCGTTCAGCAGTGGAAGTAGGAGGTGCGCTCTACAATAGGCAAGGGTTTTCAAGTCTGCAAGTACGTTTTAAGCTGAGTTCCATGAACATTGTCCAAAATCATGTTTTAGGCCAAATCCACATTGCGACCAGATCAGCATATGACAGGAGACACTGTTTGAGTGTAACAAACGTGAAACATTTCTTTTAGCCTTTTCGCATGAAAACAGGGTCCAAAATCATGGGTTTTCGTTCAGCAGTGGAAGTAGGAGGCGCGCTCTACAATAGGCAAGGGTTTTCAAGTCTGCAAGTACGTTTTAAGCTGAGTTCCATGAACATTGTCCAAAATCATGTTTTAGGCCAAATCCACATTGCGACCAGATCAGCATATGACAGGAGACACTGTTTGAGTGTAACAAACGTGAAACAATTCTTTTAGCCTTTTCGAATGAAAACAGGGTCCAAAATCATGGGTTTTCGTTCAGCACTGGAAGTAGGAGGCGCGCTCTACAATAGGCAAGGGTTTTCAAGTCTGCAAGTACGTTTTAAGCTGAGTTCCATGAACATTGTCCAAAATCATGTTTTAGGCCAAATCCACATTGCGACCAGATCAGCATATGACAGGAGACACTGTTTGAGTGTAACAAACGTGAAACATTTCTTTTAGCCTTTTCGCATGAAAACAGGGTCCAAAATCATGGGTTTTCGTTCATCAGTGGAAGTAGGAGGCGCGCTCTACAATAGGCAAGGGTTTTCAAGTCTGCAAGTACGTTTTCAGCTGAGTTCCATGAACATTGTCCAAAATCATGTTTTAACCAAAATCCACAATGCGACCAGTTCAGCATATGAGAGGAGACACTGTTTGAGTGTAACAAACGTGAAACATTTCTTTTAGCCCTTTCGCATGAAAACAGGGTCCAAAATCTTGGGTTTTCGTTCAGCAGTGGAAGTAGGAGGCGCGCTCTACAATAGGCAAGGGTTTTCAAGTCTGCAAGTACGTTTTAAGCTGAGTTCCATGAACATTGTCCAAAATCATGTTTTATCCAAAATCCACAATGCGACCAGTTCAGCATATGAGAGGAGACACTGTTTGAGTGTAACAAACGTGAAACATTTCTTTTGGCCTTTTCGCATGAAAACAGGGTCCAAAATCATGGGTTTTCGTTCAGCAGTGGAAGTAGGAGGCGCGCTCTACAATAGGCAAGGGTTTTCAAGTCTGCAAGTACGTTTTAAGCTGAGTTCCATGAACATTGTCCAAAATCATGTTTTAGGCCAAATCCACATTGCGACCAGATCAGCATATGACAGGAGACACTGTTTGAGTGTAACAAACGTGAAACAATTCTTTTAGCCTTTTCGAATGAAAACAGGGTCCAAAATCATGGGTTTTCGTTCAGCACTGGAAGTAGGAGGCGCGCTCTACAATAGGCAAGGGTTTTCAAGTCTGCAAGTACGTTTTAAGCTGAGTTCCATGAACATTGTCCAAAATCATGTTTTAGGCCAAATCCACATTGCGACCAGATCAGCATATGACAGGAGACACTGTTTGAGTGTAACAAACGTGAAACAATTCTTTTAGCCTTTTCGAATGAAAACAGGGTCCAAAATCATGGGTTTTCGTTCAGCACTGGAAGTAGGAGGCGCGCTCTACAATAGGCAAGGGTTTTCAAGTCTGCAAGTACGTTTTAAGCTGAGTTCCATGAACATTGTCCAAAATCATGTTTTAGGCCAAATCCACATTGCGACCAGATCAGCATATGACAGGAGACACTGTTTGAGTGTAACAAACGTGAAACATTTCTTTTAGCCTTTTCGCATGAAAACAGGGTCCAAAATCATGGGTTTTCGTTCATCAGTGGAAGTAGGAGGCGCGCTCTACAATAGGCAAGGGTTTTCAAGTCTGCAAGTACGTTTTAAGCTGAGTTCCATGAACATTGTCCAAAATCATGTTTTAGGCCAAATCCACATTGCGACCAGATCAGCATATGACAGGAGACACTGTTTGAGTGTAACAAACGTGAAACAATTCTTTTAGCCTTTTCGAATGAAAACAGGGTCCAAAATCATGGGTTTTCGTTCAGCACTGGAAGTAGGAGGCGCGCTCTACAATAGGCAAGGGTTTTCAAGTCTGCAAGTACGTTTTAAGCTGAGTTCCATGAACATTGTCCAAAATCATGTTTTAGGCCAAATCCACATTGCGACCAGATCAGCATATGACAGGAGACACTGTTTGAGTGTAACAAACGTGAAACATTTCTTTTAGCCTTTTCGCATGAAAACAGGGTCCAAAATCATGGGTTTTCGTTCATCAGTGGAAGTAGGAGGCGCGCTCTACAATAGGCAAGGGTTTTCAAGTCTGCAAGTACGTTTTAAGCTGAGTTCCATGAACATTGTCCAAAATCATGTTTTAGGCCAAATCCACATTGCGACCAGATCAGCATATGACAGGAGACACTGTTTGAGTGTAACAAACGTGAAACAATTCTTTTAGCCTTTTCGAATGAAAACAGGGTCCAAAATCATGGGTTTTCGTTCAGCACTGGAAGTAGGAGGCGCGCTCTACAATAGGCAAGGGTTTTCAAGTCTGCAAGTACGTTTTAAGCTGAGTTCCATGAACATTGTCCAAAATCATGTTTTAGGCCAAATCCACATTGCGACCAGATCAGCATATGACAGGAGACACTGTTTGAGTGTAACAAACGTGAAACATTTCTTTTAGCCTTTTCGCATGAAAACAGGGTCCAAAATCATGGGTTTTCGTTCATCAGTGGAAGTAGGAGGCGCGCTCTACAATAGGCAAGGGTTTTCAAGTCTGCAAGTACGTTTTCAGCTGAGTTCCATGAACATTGTCCAAAATCATGTTTTAGGCCAAATCCACATTGCGACCAGATCAGCATATGACAGGAGACACTGTTTGAGTGTAACAAACGTGAAACAATTCTTTTAGCCTTTTCGCATGAAAACAGGGTCCAAAATCATGGGTTTTCGTTCAGCAGTGGAAGTAGGAGGTGCGCTCTACAATAGGCAAGGGTTTTCAAGTCTGCAAGTACGGTTTAAGCTGAGTTCCATGAACATTGTCCAAAATCATGTTTTAGGCCAAATCCACATTGCGACCAGATCAGCATATGACAGGAGACACTGTTTGATGTGTAACAAACGTGAAACATTTCTTTTAGCCCTTTCGCATGAAAACAGGGTCCAAAATCATGGGTTTTCGTTCAGCACTGGAAGTAGGAGGCGTGCTCTACAATAGGCAAGGGTTTTCAAGTCTGCAAGTACGTTTTAAGCTGAGTTCCATGAACATTGTCCAAAATCATGTTTTAACCAAAATCCACAATGCGACCAGTTCAGCATATGAGAGGAGACACTGTTTGAGTGTAACAAACGTGAAACATTTCTTTTAGCCCTTTCGCATGAAAACAGGGTCCAAAATCATGGGTTTTCGTTCAGCAGTGGAAGTAGGAGGTGCGCTCTACAATAGGCAAGGGTTTTCAAGTCTGCAAGTACGTTTTAAGCTGAGTTCCATGAACATTGTCCAAAATCATGTTTTAGGCCAAATCCACATTGCGACCAGATCAGCATATGACAGGAGACACTGTTTGAGTGTAACAAACGTGAAACATTTCTTTTAGCCTTTTCGCATGAAAACAGGGTCCAAAATCATGGGTTTTCGTTCAGCAGTGGAAGTAGGAGGCGCGCTCTACAATAGGCAAGGGTTTTCAAGTCTGCAAGTACGTTTTAAGCTGAGTTCCATGAACATTGTCCAAAATCATGTTTTAGGCCAAATCCACATTGCGACCAGATCAGCATATGACAGGAGACACTGTTTGAGTGTAACAAACGTGAAACAATTCTTTTAGCCTTTTCGAATGAAAACAGGGTCCAAAATCATGGGTTTTCGTTCAGCACTGGAAGTAGGAGGCGCGCTCTACAATAGGCAAGGGTTTTCAAGTCTGCAAGTACGTTTTAAGCTGAGTTCCATGAACATTGTCCAAAATCATGTTTTAGGCCAAATCCACATTGCGACCAGATCAGCATATGACAGGAGACACTGTTTGAGTGTAACAAACGTGAAACATTTCTTTTAGCCTTTTCGCATGAAAACAGGGTCCAAAATCATGGGTTTTCGTTCATCAGTGGAAGTAGGAGGCGCGCTCTACAATAGGCAAGGGTTTTCAAGTCTGCAAGTACGTTTTCAGCTGAGTTCCATGAACATTGTCCAAAATCATGTTTTAACCAAAATCCACAATGCGACCAGTTCAGCATATGAGAGGAGACACTGTTTGAGTGTAACAAACGTGAAACATTTCTTTTAGCCCTTTCGCATGAAAACAGGGTCCAAAATCTTGGGTTTTCGTTCAGCAGTGGAAGTAGGAGGCGCGCTCTACAATAGGCAAGGGTTTTCAAGTCTGCAAGTACGTTTTAAGCTGAGTTCCATGAACATTGTCCAAAATCATGTTTTATCCAAAATCCACAATGCGACCAGTTCAGCATATGAGAGGAGACACTGTTTGAGTGTAACAAACGTGAAACATTTCTTTTGGCCTTTTCGCATGAAAACAGGGTCCAAAATCATGGGTTTTCGTTCAGCAGTGGAAGTAGGAGGCGCGCTCTACAATAGGCAAGGGTTTTCAAGTCTGCAAGTACGTTTTAAGCTGAGTTCCATGAACATTGTCCAAAATCATGTTTTAGGCCAAATCCACATTGCGACCAGATCAGCATATGACAGGAGACACTGTTTGAGTGTAACAAACGTGAAACAATTCTTTTAGCCTTTTCGCATGAAAACAGGGTCCAAAATCATGGGTTTTCGTTCAGCAGTGGAAGTAGGAGGCGCGCTCTACAATAGGCAAGGGTTTTCAAGTCTGCAAGTACGTTTTAAGCTGAGTTCCATGAACATTGTCCAAAATCATGTTTTAGGCCAAATCCACATTGCGACCAGATCAGCATATGACAGGAGACACTGTTTGAGTGTAACAAACGTGAAACATTTCTTTTAGCCTTTTCGCATGAAAACAGGGTCCAAAATCATGGGTTTTCGTTCAGCAGTGGAAGTAGGAGGCGCGCTCTACAATAGGCAAGGGTTTTCAAGTCTGCAAGTACGTTTTAAGCTGAGTTCCATGAACATTGTCCAAAATCATGTTTTATCCAAAATCCACAATGCGACCAGTTCAGCATATGAGAGGAGACACTGTTTGAGTGTAACAAACGTGAAACATTTCTTTTAGCCTTTTCGCATGAAAACAGGGTCCAAAATCATGGGTTTTCGTTCAGCAGTGGAAGTAGGAGGCGCGCTCTACAATAGGCAAGGGTTTTCAAGTCTGCAAGTACGTTTTAAGCTGAGTTCCATGAACATTGTCCAAAATCATGTTTTAGGCCAAATCCACATTGCGACCAGATCAGCATATGACAGGAGACACTGTTTGAGTGTAACAAACGTGAAACAATTCTTTTAGCCTTTTCGCATGAAAACAGGGTCCAAAATCATGGGTTTTCGTTCAGCAGTGGAAGTAGGAGGCGCGCTCTACAATAGGCAAGGGTTTTCAAGTCTGCAAGTACGTTTTAAGCTGAGTTCCATGAACATTGTCCAAAATCATGTTTTATCCAAAATCCACAATGCGACCAGTTCAGCATATGAGAGGAGACACTGTTTGAGTGTAACAAACGTGAAACATTTCTTTTAGCCTTTTCGCATGAAAACAGGGTCCAAAATCATGGGTTTTCGTTCAGCAGTGGAAGTAGGAGGCGCGCTCTACAATAGGCAAGGGTTTTCAAGTCTGCAAGTACGTTTTAAGCTGAGTTCCATGAACATTGTCCAAAATCATGTTTTAGGCCAAATCCACATTGCGACCAGATCAGCATATGACAGGAGACACTGTTTGAGTGTAACAAACGTGAAACAATTCTTTTAGCCTTTTCGCATGAAAACAGGGTCCAAAATCATGGGTTTTCGTTCAGCAGTGGAAGTAGGAGGCGCGCTCTACAATAGGCAAGGGTTTTCAAGTCTGCAAGTACGTTTTAAGCTGAGTTCCATGAACATTGTCCAAAATCATGTTTTAGGCCAAATCCACATTGCGACCAGATCAGCATATGACAGGAGACACTGTTTGAGTGTAACAAACGTGAAACATTTCTTTTAGCCTTTTCGCATGAAAACAGGGTCCAAAATCATGGGTTTTCGTTCAGCAGTGGAAGTAGGAGGCGCGCTCTACAATAGGCAAGGGTTTTCAAGTCTGCAAGTACGTTTTAAGCTGAGTTCCATGAACATTGTCCAAAATCATGTTTTAGGCCAAATCCACATTGCGACCAGATCAGCATATGACAGGAGACACTGTTTGAGTGTAACAAACGTGAAACATTTCTTTTAGCCTTTTCGCATGAAAACAGGGTCCAAAATCATGGGTTTTCGTTCATCAGTGGAAGTAGGAGGCGCGCTCTACAATAGGCAAGGGTTTTCAAGTCTGCAAGTACGTTTTAAGCTGAGTTCCATGAACATTGTCCAAAATCATGTTTTAGGCCAAATCCACATTGCGACCAGTTCAGCATATGAGAGGAGACACTGTTTGAGTGTAACAAACGTGAAACATTTCTTTTAGCCTTTTCGCATGAAAACAGGGTCCAAAATCATGGGTTTTCGTTCAGCAGTGGAAGTAGGAGGCGCGCTCTACAATAGGCAAGGGTTTTCAAGTCTGCAAGTACGTTTTAAGCTGAGTTCCATGAACATTGTCCAAAATCATGTTTTAGGCCAAATCCACATTGCGACCAGATCAGCATATGACAGGAGACACTGTTTGAGTGTAACAAACGTGAAACATTTCTTTTAGCCTTTTCGCATGAAAACAGGGTCCAAAATCATGGGTTTTCGTTCATCAGTGGAAGTAGGAGGCGCGCTCTACAATAGGCAAGGGTTTTCAAGTCTGCAAGTACGTTTTAAGCTGAGTTCCATGAACATTGTCCAAAATCATGTTTTAGGCCAAATCCACATTGCGACCAGATCAGCATATGACAGGAGACACTGTTTGAGTGTAACAAACGTGAAACATTTCTTTTAGCCTTTTCGCATGAAAACAGGGTCCAAAATCATGGGTTTTCGTTCAGCAGTGGAAGTAGGAGGCGCGCTCTACAATAGGCAAGGGTTTTCAAGTCTGCAAGTACGTTTTAAGCTGAGTTCCATGAACATTGTCCAAAATCATGTTTTAGGCCAAATCCACATTGCGACCAGATCAGCATATGACAGGAGACACTGTTTGAGTGTAACAAACGTGAAACAATTCTTTTAGCCTTTTCGAATGAAAACAGGGTCCAAAATCATGGGTTTTCGTTCAGCACTGAAAGTAGGAGGCGCGCTCTACAATAGGCAAGGGTTTTCAAGTCTGCAAGTACGTTTTAAGCTGAGTTCCATGAACATTGTCCAAAATCATGTTTTAGGCCAAATCCACATTGCGACCAGATCAGCATATGACAGGAGACACTGTTTGAGTGTAACAAACGTGAAACATTTCTTTTAGCCTTTTCGCATGAAAACAGGGTCCAAAATCATGGGTTTTCGTTCATCAGTGGAAGTAGGAGGCGCGCTCTACAATAGGCAAGGGTTTTCAAGTCTGCAAGTACGTTTTCAGCTGAGTTCCATGAACATTGTCCAAAATCATGTTTTAACCAAAATCCACAATGCGACCAGTTCAGCATATGAGAGGAGACACTGTTTGAGTGTAACAAACGTGAAACATTTCTTTTAGCCCTTTCGCATGAAAACAGGGTCCAAAATCTTGGGTTTTCGTTCAGCAGTGGAAGTAGGAGGCGCGCTCTACAATAGGCAAGGGTTTTCAAGTCTGCAAGTACGTTTTAAGCTGAGTTCCATGAACATTGTCCAAAATCATGTTTTATCCAAAATCCACAATGCGACCAGTTCAGCATATGAGAGGAGACACTGTTTGAGTGTAACAAACGTGAAACATTTCTTTTGGCCTTTTCGCATGAAAACAGGGTCCAAAGTCATGGGTTTTCGTTCAGCAGTGGAAGTAGGAGGCGCGCTCTACAATAGGCAAGGGTTTTCAAGTCTGCAAGTACGTTTTAAGCTTAGTTCCATGAACATTGTCCAAAATCATGTTTTAGGCCAAATCCACATTGCGACCAGATCAGCATATGACAGGAGACACTGTTTGAGTGTAACAAACGTGAAACATTTCTTTTAGCCTTTTCGCATGAAAACAGGGTCCAAAATCATGGGTTTTCGTTCATCAGTGGAAGTAGGAGGCGCGCTCTACAATAGGCAAGGGTTTTCAAGTCTGCAAGTACGTTTTCAGCTGAGTTCCATGAACATTGTCCAAAATCATGTTTTAACCAAAATCCACAATGCGACCAGTTCAGCATATGAGAGGAGACACTGTTTGAGTGTAACAAACGTGAAACATTTCTTTTAGCCCTTTCGCATGAAAACAGGGTCCAAAATCTTGGGTTTTCGTTCAGCAGTGGAAGTAGGAGGCGCGCTCTACAATAGGCAAGGGTTTTCAAGTCTGCAAGTACGTTTTAAGCTGAGTTCCATGAACATTGTCCAAAATCATGTTTTATCCAAAATCCACAATGCGACCAGTTCAGCATATGACAGGAGACACTGTTTGAGTGTAACAAACGTGAAACAATTCTTTTAGCCTTTTCGAATGAAAACAGGGTCCAAAATCATGGGTTTTCGTTCAGCACTGAAAGTAGGAGGCGCGCTCTACAATAGGCAAGGGTTTTCAAGTCTGCAAGTACGTTTTAAGCTGAGTTCCATGAACATTGTCCAAAATCATGTTTTAGGCCAAATCCACATTGCGACCAGATCAGCATATGACAGGAGACACTGTTTGAGTGTAACAAACGTGAAACATTTCTTTTAGCCTTTTCGCATGAAAACAGGGTCCAAAATCATGGGTTTTCGTTCATCAGTGGAAGTAGGAGGCGCGCTCTACAATAGGCAAGGGTTTTCAAGTCTGCAAGTACGTTTTCAGCTGAGTTCCATGAACATTGTCCAAAATCATGTTTTAACCAAAATCCACAATGCGACCAGTTCAGCATATGAGAGGAGACACTGTTTGAGTGTAACAAACGTGAAACATTTCTTTTAGCCCTTTCGCATGAAAACAGGGTCCAAAATCTTGGGTTTTCGTTCAGCAGTGGAAGTAGGAGGCGCGCTCTACAATAGGCAAGGGTTTTCAAGTCTGCAAGTACGTTTTAAGCTGAGTTCCATGAACATTGTCCAAAATCATGTTTTATCCAAAATCCACAATGCGACCAGTTCAGCATATGAGAGGAGACACTGTTTGAGTGTAACAAACGTGAAACATTTCTTTTGGCCTTTTCGCATGAAAACAGGGTCCAAAGTCATGGGTTTTCGTTCAGCAGTGGAAGTAGGAGGCGCGCTCTACAATAGGCAAGGGTTTTCAAGTCTGCAAGTACGTTTTAAGCTGAGTTCCATGAACATTGTCCAAAATCATGTTTTAGGCCAAATCCACATTGCGACCAGATCAGCATATGACAGGAGACACTGTTTGAGTGTAACAAACGTGAAACAATTCTTTTAGCCTTTTCGCATGAAAACAGGGTCCAAAATCATGGGTTTTCGTTCAGCAGTGGAAGTAGGAGGTGCGCTCTACAATAGGCAAGGGTTTTCAAGTCTGCAAGTACGTTTTAAGCTGAGTTCCATGAACATTGTCCAAAATCATGTTTTAGGCCAAATCCACATTGCGACCAGATCAGCATATGACAGGAGACACTGTTTGATGTGTAACAAACGTGAAACATTTCTTTTAGCCCTTTCGCATGAAAACAGGGTCCAAAATCATGGGTTTTCATTCAGCAGTGGAAGTAGGAGGTGCGCTCTACAATAGGCAAGGGTTTTCAAGTCTGCAAGTACGTTTTAAGCTGAGTTCCATGAACATTGTCCAAAATCATGTTTTATCCAAAATCCACAATGCGACCAGTTCAGCATATGAGAGGAGACACTGTTTGAGTGTAACAAACGTGAAACATTTCTTTTGGCCTTTTCGCATGAAAACAGGGTCCAAAATCATGGGTTTTCGTTCAGCAGTGGAAGTAGGAGGCGCGCTCTACAATAGGCAAGGGTTTTCAAGTCTGCAAGTACGTTTTAAGCTGAGTTCCATGAACATTGTCCAAAATCATGTTTTAGGCCAAATCCACATTGCGACCAGATCAGCATATGACAGGAGACACTGTTTGAGTGTAACAAACGTGAAACAATTCTTTTAGCCTTTTCGCATGAAAACAGGGTCCAAAATCATGGGTTTTCGTTCAGCAGTGGAAGTAGGAGGCGCGCTCTACAATAGGCAAGGGTTTTCAAGTCTGCAAGTACGTTTTAAGCTGAGTTCCATGAACATTGTCCAAAATCATGTTTTAGGCCAAATCCACATTGCGACCAGATCAGCATATGACAGGAGACACTGTTTGAGTGTAACAAACGTGAAACATTTCTTTTAGCCTTTTCGCATGAAAACAGGGTCCAAAATCATGGGTTTTCGTTCAGCAGTGGAAGTAGGAGGCGCGCTCTACAATAGGCAAGGGTTTTCAAGTCTGCAAGTACGTTTTAAGCTGAGTTCCATGAACATTGTCCAAAATCATGTTTTAGGCCAAATCCACATTGCGACCAGATCAGCATATGACAGGAGACACTGTTTGAGTGTAACAAACGTGAAACAATTCTTTTAGCCTTTTCGAATGAAAACAGGGTCCAAAATCATGGGTTTTCGTTCAGCACTGAAAGTAGGAGGCGCGCTCTACAATAGGCAAGGGTTTTCAAGTCTGCAAGTACGTTTTAAGCTGAGTTCCATGAACATTGTCCAAAATCATGTTTTATCCAAAATCCACAATGCGACCAGTTCAGCATATGAGAGGAGACACTGTTTGAGTGTAACAAACGTGAAACATTTCTTTTGGCCTTTTCGCATGAAAACAGGGTCCAAAGTCATGGGTTTTCGTTCAGCAGTGGAAGTAGGAGGCGCGCTCTACAATAGGCAAGGGTTTTCAAGTCTGCAAGTACGTTTTAAGCTTAGTTCCATGAACATTGTCCAAAATCATGTTTTAGGCCAAATCCACATTGCGACCAGATCAGCATATGACAGGAGACACTGTTTGAGTGTAACAAACGTGAAACATTTCTTTTAGCCTTTTCGCATGAAAACAGGGTCCAAAATCATGGGTTTTCGTTCATCAGTGGAAGTAGGAGGCGCGCTCTACAATAGGCAAGGGTTTTCAAGTCTGCAAGTACGTTTTCAGCTGAGTTCCATGAACATTGTCCAAAATCATGTTTTAACCAAAATCCACAATGCGACCAGTTCAGCATATGAGAGGAGACACTGTTTGAGTGTAACAAACGTGAAACATTTCTTTTAGCCCTTTCGCATGAAAACAGGGTCCAAAATCTTGGGTTTTCGTTCAGCAGTGGAAGTAGGAGGCGCGCTCTACAATAGGCAAGGGTTTTCAAGTCTGCAAGTACGTTTTAAGCTGAGTTCCATGAACATTGTCCAAAATCATGTTTTATCCAAAATCCACAATGCGACCAGTTCAGCATATGAGAGGAGACACTGTTTGAGTGTAACAAACGTGAAACATTTCTTTTGGCCTTTTCGCATGAAAACAGGGTCCAAAGTCATGGGTTTTCGTTCAGCAGTGGAAGTAGGAGGCGCGCTCTACAATAGGCAAGGGTTTTCAAGTCTGCAAGTACGTTTTAAGCTGAGTTCCATGAACATTGTCCAAAATCATGTTTTAGGCCAAATCCACATTGCGACCAGATCAGCATATGACAGGAGACACTGTTTGAGTGTAACAAACGTGAAACAATTCTTTTAGCCTTTTCGCATGAAAACAGGGTCCAAAATCATGGGTTTTCGTTCAGCAGTGGAAGTAGGAGGTGCGCTCTACAATAGGCAAGGGTTTTCAAGTCTGCAAGTACGTTTTAAGCTGAGTTCCATGAACATTGTCCAAAATCATGTTTTAGGCCAAATCCACATTGCGACCAGATCAGCATATGACAGGAGACACTGTTTGATGTGTAACAAACGTGAAACATTTCTTTTAGCCCTTTCGCATGAAAACAGGGTCCAAAATCATGGGTTTTCATTCAGCAGTGGAAGTAGGAGGTGCGCTCTACAATAGGCAAGGGTTTTCAAGTCTGCAAGTACGTTTTAAGCTGAGTTCCATGAACATTGTCCAAAATCATGTTTTATCCAAAATCCACAATGCGACCAGTTCAGCATATGAGAGGAGACACTGTTTGAGTGTAACAAACGTGAAACATTTCTTTTGGCCTTTTCGCATGAAAACAGGGTCCAAAATCATGGGTTTTCGTTCAGCAGTGGAAGTAGGAGGCGCGCTCTACAATAGGCAAGGGTTTTCAAGTCTGCAAGTACGTTTTAAGCTGAGTTCCATGAACATTGTCCAAAATCATGTTTTAGGCCAAATCCACATTGCGACCAGATCAGCATATGACAGGAGACACTGTTTGAGTGTAACAAACGTGAAACAATTCTTTTAGCCTTTTCGAATGAAAACAGGGTCCAAAATCATGGGTTTTCGTTCAGCACTGAAAGTAGGAGGCGCGCTCTACAATAGGCAAGGGTTTTCAAGTCTGCAAGTACGTTTTAAGCTGAGTTCCATGAACATTGTCCAAAATCATGTTTTATCCAAAATCCACAATGCGACCAGTTCAGCATATGAGAGGAGACACTGTTTGAGTGTAACAAACGTGAAACATTTCTTTTGGCCTTTTCGCATGAAAACAGGGTCCAAAGTCATGGGTTTTCGTTCAGCAGTGGAAGTAGGAGGCGCGCTCTACAATAGGCAAGGGTTTTCAAGTCTGCAAGTACGTTTTAAGCTTAGTTCCATGAACATTGTCCAAAATCATGTTTTAGGCCAAATCCACATTGCGACCAGATCAGCATATGACAGGAGACACTGTTTGAGTGTAACAAACATGAAACATTTCTTTTAGCCTTTTCGCATGAAAACAGGGTCCAAAATCATGGGTTTTCGTTCAGCACTGAAAGTAGGAGGCGCGCTCTACAATAGGCAAGGGTTTTCAAGTCTGCAAGTACGTTTTAAGCTGAGTTCCATGAACATTGTCCAAAATCATGTTTTAGGCCAAATCCACATTGCGACCAGATCAGCATATGACAGGAGACACTGTTTGAGTGTAACAAACGTGAAACATTTCTTTTAGCCTTTTCGCATGAAAACAGGGTCCAAAATCATGGGTTTTCGTTCATCAGTGGAAGTAGGAGGCGCGCTCTACAATAGGCAAGGGTTTTCAAGTCTGCAAGTACGTTTTCAGCTGAGTTCCATGAACATTGTCCAAAATCATGTTTTAACCAAAATCCACAATGCGACCAGTTCAGCATATGAGAGGAGACACTGTTTGAGTGTAACAAACGTGAAACATTTCTTTTAGCCCTTTCGCATGAGAACAGGGTCCAAAATCTTGGGTTTTCGTTCAGCAGTGGAAGTAGGAGGCGCGCTCTACAATAGGCAAGGGTTTTCAAGTCTGCAAGTACGTTTTAAGCTGAGTTCCATGAACATTGTCCAAAATCATGTTTTATCCAAAATCCACAATGCGACCAGTTCAGCATATGAGAGGAGACACTGTTTGAGTGTAACAAACGTGAAACATTTCTTTTGGCCTTTTCGCATGAAAACAGGGTCCAAAGTCATGGGTTTTCGTTCAGCAGTGGAAGTAGGAGGCGCGCTCTACAATAGGCAAGGGTTTTCAAGTCTGCAAGTACGTTTTAAGCTGAGTTCCATGAACATTGTCCAAAATCATGTTTTAGGCCAAATCCACATTGCGACCAGATCAGCATATGACAGGAGACACTGTTTGAGTGTAACAAACGTGAAACATTTCTTTTAGCCTTTTCGCATGAAAACAGGGTCCAAAATCATGGGTTTTCGTTCAGCAGTGGAAGTAGGAGGCGCGCTCTACAATAGGCAAGGGTTTTCAAGTCTGCAAGTACGTTTTAAGCTGAGTTCCATGAACATTGTCCAAAATCATGTTTTAGGCCAAATCCACATTGCGACCAGATCAGCATATGACAGGAGACACTGTTTGAGTGTAACAAACGTGAAACAATTCTTTTAGCCTTTTCGAATGAAAACAGGGTCCAAAATCATGGGTTTTCGTTCAGCACTGAAAGTAGGAGGCGCGCTCTACAATAGGCAAGGGTTTTCAAGTCTGCAAGTACGTTTTAAGCTGAGTTCCATGAACATTGTCCAAAATCATGTTTTAGGCCAAATCCACATTGCGACCAGATCAGCATATGACAGGAGACACTGTTTGAGTGTAACAAACGTGAAACATTTCTTTTAGCCTTTTCGCATGAAAACAGGGTCCAAAATCATGGGTTTTCGTTCATCAGTGGAAGTAGGAGGCGCGCTCTACAATAGGCAATGTCATGAGCCTCTCACTCCACCGGGTTACCACCTTAATTTTCTTCCACTCTGCTCACCACTCTCTCTACTCAGCCTAACTAGCTCCACCTGTCCCTGCTCTGCTCTGCTCTAATTACTCTGCCAGCTGCGCTGCATTACCCACTACCTCTCCCAGTATTTAAGGCCCTGTCTTTCAGCTCTCCGGTGTCAGATCGTCTGCAAAGCTCACACCCGGAACCTGTTTGCTCGCGCTTCTGGCTCACCCTGGTTTTGTGACCCCGGACCTGCCTGATTTTTGGATACTCTTCTGCCCCAGGAGATCCAGACCTGCTTCTGCCATAACGACTCCTGACTACTCTTCAATCCCGGACTTCTGGACCACCCACCACCGGCTTCATAGGACGCATCGCTGCCACTGGGGGGGGGCACAGACCCAGCACATTGGACGGGATCCCTGTTACCCCTGGAGCCTTCATTCACACCCTACTTCCCTTTTCCCTTAAGTTTTAATAAACTTTCTGGTGTGACGCAATTGTGGTCCTCTGGTCGTCTGTCTGAACCGTGACAGTACGATCTGACCATTATGGACTCAGCGCACACTTTCCCCGACATGGAAACCGATGAGCATGAGCAGCAGTTCCAGCAGCAGCAACAACAACTCGCCATGATCATTCAACTCCTCACCAACCTTACCCCAGCCAGTCTGCCCACCAGCCCTGCCCCCGAGTTACCTGCCCCGGTCATTGCAGCCGCTGCTCCGGAACCCAAGATTGGAAACCCCGAGCGGTTCAACGGCGATTCAACCCAGGTCCGGCCATTCCTGACTAGCTGCCGACTTCAGTTCTCCTTGCAGCCAAGGACCTTCGCCACGGAGGGGGCTAAAGTTGGGTATGCCATCACTCACCTGACGGGCCGAGCTCGACTCTGGGGAACAGCAGAGTTCGAACGTCAAACCCCCGCATGTGCAACCTTCGACCTGTTTGCTGAGGAGATGCTGAAGGTGTTTGACCTGGATTCACCAACCGCAGAGGCGTCTCGTGAACTGTTCAGTATTCGACAAGGCAGACGTACAGTCGCAGACCATTCCATCGACTTCCGAACCCTGGCTAGACGAAGTTCTTGGAACACACCATCGTTGGTGGACGCGTTCTTCCATAGTTTGGCTGACTATATCAAGGACGAGTTGGTCTCCCATGAACTGCCTTCCACTCTTGATGAAGCCATCGCACTGACTGTCAGGATCGACAGAAGGATACAGACCCGTCGTCGTGAGAGGGGGCGCCAAGGTCCACCTACTACCGGCATTCGGAGAGATCCGACTGGGCTCCTGTCATCTACTGCCACTCACCCAGGTCAGCTTGATCAGTCTGAGCCTATGGAGATTGGGCGAGCCTCTCTCACTCCTGCAGAGCGCCAGCGCCGCTTCACCTCAAACCTCCGCCTCTCTGACTCAACTCACACCCTGGCTGCTCTGGTGGATTCTGGCGCCGAAGCCAACATAATGGACATCAAGCTGGCACGCCAACTGGGACTGGAGAACCTCCGTTTGACACCTCCTATTCCTGCCCGGGCACTGGACGGACACTTACTCGGATCGGTCACTCATGTCACGGCCCCGGTCTCGATGGGTCTGTCCGGAAACCATCAAGAAACTATCCAGTTTCACCTGCTCCCCTCTCCAGGCCAACCCCTCATCCTGGGTTACCCATGGCTCCGCCGGCACAACCCTCAGCTCGACTGGGTGACCGGGGTGATCAGGGAGTGGGGAGAGGACTGCCACCGAACCTGCCTGCTTGCTGCCGCACTACCCCCTCGGCCAGTACCTACTAACTCCGCTCCTGACCTCTCCAATGTCCCAGAATGCTACCATGGTCTCAGAGAGGTGTTTAACAAAGCAAGAGCCACATCTCTGCCCCCTCACCGACCGTACGACTGTGCCATCGACCTCCTCCCTGGAACAGCCCCTCCAAAGGGTCGTCTTTATTCGTTGTCTGCTCCTGAAAGAAAGTCCATGGAGGACTACATCAATGGCTCTCTGTCCGCAGGATTAATCCGTTCATCTTCATCTCCTGCTGGTGCTGGCTTCTTCTTTGTGGGGAAGAAGGACGGATCTCTTCGCCCCTGCATCGACTACAGGGGACTCAACGACATCACAGTGAAAAACCGTTACCCTCTGCCTCTGCTCACCTCTGCTTTTGAGTTGCTCCAGGGAGCCACTGTTTTTACCAAGTTGGATCTCAGAAACGCTTACCACCTAGTGCGGATCCGGGAGGGAGATGAATGGAAAACCGCATTCAATACACCAACAGGCCACTACGAGTATCTGGTTATGCCTTTTGGCCTCACCAATGCTCCTGCTGTGTTCCAGGCTCTTGTGAATGATGTACTGCGGGACATGTTAAACAAGTTTGTCTTCGTTTACCTGGATGACATCTTAATCTACTCCAGAAACCTGTCTGAACACACCCGCCATGTCCAGCAAGTCCTTCATCGTCTTCTGGAGAATTCCCTCTACGCCAAGGCAGAGAAATGTGAGTTTCACGTCAAGACAGTGGCCTTCCTGGGGTACATAGTGGCAGAGGGAAGTATCCAAATGGATCCTGCCAAAGTATCAGCAGTCACTTCATGGCCAGTTCCGGAGAACAGAAAGAAGCTGCAACAGTTTCTGGGGTTTGCTAACTTCTATAGAAAGTTTATCCGGAACTACAGTACCGTTGCTGCCCCTCTCACTGCTCTAACCAGCACCAAGCAACCCTTCACCTGGACCCCAGCAGCCGACAAAGCCTTCAGTACCCTCAAGGTGAGGTTCACCTCCGCTCCCATCCTCCAGATGCCTGATGTGGACCGGCAATTCATTGTGGAGGTGGACGCCTCGGATGTGGGAGTTGGTGCTGTGATTTCTCAGTGGGCTGCGGAGGATAGGAAGCTCCATCCCTGTGCCTTTTTCTCACGTCGGTTGTCCCCCTCTGAGTGCAATTACGACATAGGGAACCGTGAGCTGCTGGCTGTGAAGCTTGCCTTGGAGGAGTGGCGTCACTGGCTGGAGGGGTCCACCATTCCATTTCTCGTTTGGACCGATCATAAGAACTTGGAGTACATCCGCACGGCCAAACGGTTGAACTCCAGGCAGTCCCGCTGGGCCCTGTTCTTCACCAGGTTTAATTTCACTCTGTCATACCGGCCTGGATCACGCAACACCAAGCCAGACGCCCTCTCCCGTCAATTCCAGAAGGATGACACCCCCTCCAAGGACCCTGTGTCGATTCTGCCAAGTCCCTGCATCGTTGCAGCTCTGACCTGGGCTGTTGAGGAACAGGTGCTGGAGGCTCTCCGTAACCAGCCAGGTCCCAGCACTTGCCCAGCTGACCGCCTTTTTGTCCCCGAAGACCTGAGGTCCCAGGTCGTTCAGTGGGGACATGACTCCCGCCTAGCTTGTCACCCTGGCTCCACCCGCACTTACAACCTGCTCGCCCAGAGGTTCTGGTGGCCCTCTCTGAGAAAGGATGTACGGGAATTCGTCCAAGCCTGCCCCATCTGCAACCAACACAAGTCGTCCTGCCAGCCCCCAGCCGGATTGCTGCAGCCCCTGCCTGTGCCCAGACGTCCCTGGTCTCACATCGCCCTTGACTTTGTCACGGGGCTGCCCCCTTCAAGTGGCATGACCGTCATTCTCACCATAGTTGACCGTTTCAGCAAGATGGCACACTTCATTCCCCTCCCCAAGCTCCCAACCGCCAAGGAGACCGCCCAGGTGGTCCTGGAACACGTCTTCCGGATCCACGGACTGCCAAAGGATGTAGTTTCTGACCGTGGTCCACAATTCTCCTCCGCTTTTTGGAAGGAGTTCTGTCACCTGCTGGGAGCCACAGTCAGTCTGACTTCCGGATTCCATCCCCAATCCAATGGGCAGTCAGAGCGGGCTAATCAGGAGCTCGAGAAGGCACTGCGATGCATGACTTCACGCAACCCCCGCTCCTGGTCGCAGCAATTGACATGGGTGGAGTACGCACACAATTCTCTGACCTGCTCTGCCATCGGTATGTCCCCTTTCCAATGTGTTTATGGATACCAGCCTCCTCTATTTGCCAGCCAGGAAGAGGAGGTTACTTGCCCATCTGCACTTGCTTTTGCCCGTCGATGTCGCCGCACCTGGTCACAAGCCCGAGCCACACTCCTCAGATCCGTTGCCAGCTACACTACCGGGGCCAACCGTCGGAGAATTCCTGCTCCCACCTACCATGTTGGTCAAAGGGTGTGGTTGTCATCGAAGAACCTGCCACTCAGGGTGGAGTCGCAGAAGCTGGCACCTCGGTTCATTGGCCCATTCCCTATCATAAGAGTGATTAGCCCAACTGCTGTCCGGCTCCAACTGCCTAATTCCCTGAGGGTGCACCCCACTTTCCATGTGTCTAAGATTAAGCCCATCCATGAGAGTCCGCTGGTCCCTGCTGCGCCTTGTCCTCCTCCTCCACGGCTCGTCGATGGTGGTCTGGTTTACACCGTCCGCCGCCTGCTTCGGTCCAGACGGAGGGGTAGGGGTCTCCAGTACCTCATTGACTGGGAGGGCTATGGACCTGAGGAAAGGACCTGGGTGCCAGCTAGTCGGATTGTGGATAGGACTCTCATCACCGCTTTCCACCAACGGCATCCTGATCAACCTGCAATCCGTAGGGGCCGCCCCAGAGGGGTCCCTAACCGTCCTGCCCGCTCGGCTTCCTGTCCTGTGCCTGATCCTGTCTCGGGACCTGTCCCATCTCCCGACCACGGCCCTCCGGCTTCCTCCGAGGATGAGGACGTTCACTCGGACCGTTCGGAGGAGTTCTAGCCCTCCTCCGGCTCCCCTCCTCCCGCCCGGCGTGGTGTTGCTCTTGGGACTTCTGGGGCCGTCCCTTGGGGGGGGGGTTCTGTCATGAGCCTCTCACTCCACCGGGTTACCACCTTAATTTTCTTCCACTCTGCTCACCACTCTCTCTACTCAGCCTAACTAGCTCCACCTGTCCCTGCTCTGCTCTGCTCTAATTACTCTGCCAGCTGCGCTGCATTACCCACTACCTCTCCCAGTATTTAAGGCCCTGTCTTTCAGCTCTCCGGTGTCAGATCGTCTGCAAAGCTCACACCCGGAACCTGTTTGCTCGCGCTTCTGGCTCACCCTGGTTTTGTGACCCCGGACCTGCCTGATTTTTGGATACTCTTCTGCCCCAGGAGATCCAGACCTGCTTCTGCCATAACGACTCCTGACTACTCTTCAATCCCGGACTTCTGGACCACCCACCACCGGCTTCATAGGACGCATCGCTGCCACTGGGGGGGGGCACAGACCCAGCACATTGGACGGGATCCCTGTTACCCCTGGAGCCTTCATTCACACCCTACTTCCCTTTTCCCTTAAGTTTTAATAAACTTTCTGGTGTGACGCAATTGTGGTCCTCTGGTCGTCTGTCTGAACCGTGACAGGCAAGGGTTTTCAAGTCTGCAAGTACGTTTTCAGCTGAGTTCCATGAACATTGTCCAAAATCATGTTTTAACCAAAATCCACAATGCGACCAGTTCAGCATATGAGAGGAGACACTGTTTGAGTGTAACAAACGTGAAACATTTCTTTTAGCCCTTTCGCATGAAAACAGGGTCCAAAATCATGGGTTTTCGTTCATCAGTGGAAGTAGGAGGCGCGCTCTACAATAGGCAAGGGTTTTCAAGTCTGCAAGTACGTTTTCAGCTGAGTTCCATGAACATTGTCCAAAATCATGTTTTAACCAAAATCCACAATGCGACCAGTTCAGCATATGAGAGGAGACACTGTTTGAGTGTAACAAACGTGAAACATTTCTTTTAGCCCTTTCGCATGAAAACAGGGTCCAAAATCTTGGGTTTTCGTTCAGCAGTGGAAGTAGGAGGCGCGCTCTACAATAGGCAAGGGTTTTCAAGTCTGCAAGTACGTTTTAAGCTGAGTTCCATGAACATTGTCCAAAATCATGTTTTATCCAAAATCCACAATGCGACCAGTTCAGCATATGACAGGAGACACTGTTTGAGTGTAACAAACGTGAAACAATTCTTTTAGCCTTTTCGAATGAAAACAGGGTCCAAAATCATGGGTTTTCGTTCAGCACTGAAAGTAGGAGGCGCGCTCTACAATAGGCAAGGGTTTTCAAGTCTGCAAGTACGTTTTAAGCTGAGTTCCATGAACATTGTCCAAAATCATGTTTTAGGCCAAATCCACATTGCGACCAGATCAGCATATGACAGGAGACACTGTTTGAGTGTAACAAACGTGAAACATTTCTTTTAGCCTTTTCGCATGAAAACAGGGTCCAAAATCATGGGTTTTCGTTCATCAGTGGAAGTAGGAGGCGCGCTCTACAATAGGCAAGGGTTTTCAAGTCTGCAAGTACGTTTTCAGCTGAGTTCCATGAACATTGTCCAAAATCATGTTTTAACCAAAATCCACAATGCGACCAGTTCAGCATATGAGAGGAGACACTGTTTGAGTGTAACAAACGTGAAACATTTCTTTTAGCCCTTTCGCATGAAAACAGGGTCCAGAATCTTGGGTTTTCGTTCAGCAGTGGAAGTAGGAGGCGCGCTCTACAATAGGCAAGGGTTTTCAAGTCTGCAAGTACGTTTTAAGCTGAGTTCCATGAACATTGTCCAAAATCATGTTTTATCCAAAATCCACAATGCGACCAGTTCAGCATATGAGAGGAGACACTGTTTGAGTGTAACAAACGTGAAACATTTCTTTTGGCCTTTTCGCATGAAAACAGGGTCCAAAGTCATGGGTTTTCGTTCAGCAGTGGAAGTAGGAGGCGCGCTCTACAATAGGCAAGGGTTTTCAAGTCTGCAAGTACGTTTTAAGCTGAGTTCCATGAACATTGTCCAAAATCATGTTTTAGGCCAAATCCACATTGCGACCAGATCAGCATATGACAGGAGACACTGTTTGATGTGTAACAAACGTGAAACATTTCTTTTAGCCCTTTCGCATGAAAACAGGGTCCAAAATCATGGGTTTTCATTCAGCAGTGGAAGTAGGAGGTGCGCTCTACAATAGGCAAGGGTTTTCAAGTCTGCAAGTACGTTTTAAGCTGAGTTCCATGAACATTGTCCAAAATCATGTTTTATCCAAAATCCACAATGCGACCAGTTCAGCATATGAGAGGAGACACTGTTTGAGTGTAACAAACGTGAAACATTTCTTTTGGCCTTTTCGCATGAAAACAGGGTCCAAAGTCATGGGTTTTCGTTCAGCAGTGGAAGTAGGAGGCGCGCTCTACAATAGGCAAGGGTTTTCAAGTCTGCAAGTACGTTTTAAGCTGAGTTCCATGAACATTGTCCAAAATCATGTTTTAGGCCAAATCCACATTGCGACCAGATCAGCATATGACAGGAGACACTGTTTTAGTGTAACAAACGTGAAACAATTCTTTTAGCCTTTTCGCATGAAAACAGGGTCCAAAATCATGGGTTTTCGTTCAGCAGTGGAAGTAGGAGGTGCGCTCTACAATAGGCAAGGGTTTTCAAGTCTGCAAGTACGTTTTAAGCTGAGTTCCATGAACATTGTCCAAAATCATGTTTTAGGCCAAATCCACATTGCGACCAGATCAGCATATGACAGGAGACACTGTTTGATGTGTAACAAACGTGAAACATTTCTTTTAGCCCTTTCGCATGAAAACAGGGTCCAAAATCATGGGTTTTCGTTCAGCACTGGAAGTAGGAGGCGTGCTCTACAATAGGCAAGGGTTTTCAAGTCTGCAAGTACGTTTTAAGCTGAGTTCCATGAACATTGTCCAAAATCATGTTTTAACCAAAATCCACAATGCGACCAGTTCAGCATATGAGAGGAGACACTGTTTGAGTGTAACAAACGTGAAACATTTCTTTTAGCCCTTTCGCATGAAAACAGGGTCCAAAATCATGGGTTTTCGTTCAGCAGTGGAAGTAGGAGGTGCGCTCTACAATAGGCAAGGGTTTTCAAGTCTGCAAGTACGTTTTCAGCTGAGTTCCATGAACATTGTCCAAAATCATGTTTTAACCAAAATCCACAATGCGACCAGTTCAGCATATGAGAGGAGACACTGTTTGAGTGTAACAAACGTGAAACATTTCTTTTAGCCCTTTCGCATGAAAACAGGGTCCAAAATCTTGGGTTTTCGTTCAGCAGTGGAAGTAGGAGGCGCGCTCTACAATAGGCAAGGGTTTTCAAGTCTGCAAGTACGTTTTAAGCTGAGTTCCATGAACATTGTCCAAAATCATGTTTTATCCAAAATCCACAATGCGACCAGTTCAGCATATGAGAGGAGACACTGTTTGAGTGTAACAAACGTGAAACATTTCTTTTGGCCTTTTCGCATGAAAACAGGGTCCAAAGTCATGGGTTTTCGTTCAGCAGTGGAAGTAGGAGGCGCGCTCTACAATAGGCAAGGGTTTTCAAGTCTGCAAGTACGTTTTAAGCTGAGTTCCATGAACATTGTCCAAAATCATGTTTTAGGCCAAATCCACATTGCGACCAGATCAGCATATGACAGGAGACACTGTTTGAGTGTAACAAACGTGAAACAATTCTTTTAGCCTTTTCGCATGAAAACAGGGTCCAAAATCATGGGTTTTCGTTCAGCAGTGGAAGTAGGAGGTGCGCTCTACAATAGGCAAGGGTTTTCAAGTCTGCAAGTACGTTTTAAGCTGAGTTCCATGAACATTGTCCAAAATCATGTTTTAGGCCAAATCCACATTGCGACCAGATCAGCATATGACAGGAGACACTGTTTGATGTGTAACAAACGTGAAACATTTCTTTTAGCCCTTTCGCATGAAAACAGGGTCCAAAGTCATGGGTTTTCGTTCAGCAGTGGAAGTAGGAGGCGCGCTCTACAATAGGCAAGGGTTTTCAAGTCTGCAAGTACGTTTTAAGCTGAGTTCCATGAACATTGTCCAAAATCATGTTTTAGGCCAAATCCACATTGCGACCAGATCAGCATATGAGAGGAGACACTGTTTGAGTGTAACAAACGTGAAACAATTCTTTTAGCCTTTTCGCATGAAAACAGGGTCCAAAATCATGGGTTTTCGTTCAGCAGTGGAAGTAGGAGGTGCGCTCTACAATAGGCAAGGGTTTTCAAGTCTGCAAGTACGTTTTAAGCTGAGTTCCATGAACATTGTCCAAAATCATGTTTTATCCAAAATCCACAATGCGACCAGTTCAGCATATGAGAGGAGACACTGTTTGAGTGTAACAAACGTGAAACATTTCTTTTGGCCTTTTCGCATGAAAACAAGGTCCAAAGTCATGGGTTTTCGTTCAGCAGTGGAAGTAGGAGGCGCGCTCTACAATAGGCAAGGGTTTTCAAGTCTGCAAGTACGTTTTAAGCTGAGTTCCATGAACATTGTCCAAAATCATGTTTTAGGCCAAATCCACATTGCGACCAGATCAGCATATGAGAGGAGACACTGTTTGAGTGTAACAAACGTGAAACATTTCTTTTAGCCCTTTCGCATGAAAACAGGGTCCAAAATCATGGGTTTTCGTTCAGCAGTGGAAGTAGGAGGTGCGCTCTACAATAGGCAAGGGTTTTCAAGTCTGCAAGTACGTTTTCAGCTGAGTTCCATGAACATTGTCCAAAATCATGTTTTAACCAAAATCCACAATGCGACCAGTTCAGCATATGAGAGGAGACACTGTTTGAGTGTAACAAACGTGAAACATTTCTTTTAGCCCTTTCGCATGAAAACAGGGTCCAAAATCTTGGGTTTTCGTTCAGCAGTGGAAGTAGGAGGCGCGCTCTACAATAGGCAAGGGTTTTCAAGTCTGCAAGTACGTTTTAAGCTGAGTTCCATGAACATTGTCCAAAATCATGTTTTATCCAAAATCCACAATGCGACCAGTTCAGCATATGAGAGGAGACACTGTTTGAGTGTAACAAACGTGAAACATTTCTTTTGGCCTTTTCGCATGAAAACAGGGTCCAAAGTCATGGGTTTTCGTTCAGCAGTGGAAGTAGGAGGCGCGCTCTACAATAGGCAAGGGTTTTCAAGTCTGCAAGTACGTTTTAAGCTGAGTTCCATGAACATTGTCCAAAATCATGTTTTAGGCCAAATCCACATTGCGACCAGATCAGCATATGACAGGAGACACTGTTTGAGTGTAACAAACGTGAAACAATTCTTTTAGCCTTTTCGCATGAAAACAGGGTCCAAAATCATGGGTTTTCGTTCAGCAGTGGTAGTAGGAGGTGCGCTCTACAATAGGCAAGGGTTTTCAAGTCTGCAAGTACGTTTTAAGCTGAGTTCCATGAACATTGTCCAAAATCATGTTTTAGGCCAAATCCACATTGCGACCAGATCAGCATATGACAGGAGACACTGTTTGATGTGTAACAAACGTGAAACATTTCTTTTAGCCCTTTCGCATGAAAACAGGGTCCAAAATCATGGGTTTTCATTCAGCAGTGGAAGTAGGAGGTGCGCTCTACAATAGGCAAGGGTTTTCAAGTCTGCAAGTACGTTTTAAGCTGAGTTCCATGAACATTGTCCAAAATCATGTTTTATCCAAAATCCACAATGCGACCAGTTCAGCATATGAGAGGAGACACTGTTTGAGTGTAACAAACGTGAAACATTTCTTTTGGCCTTTTCGCATGAAAACAAGGTCCAAAGTCATGGGTTTTCGTTCAGCAGTGGAAGTAGGAGGCGCGCTCTACAATAGGCAAGGGTTTTCAAGTCTGCAAGTACGTTTTAAGCTGAGTTCCATGAACATTGTCCAAAATCATGTTTTAGGCCAAATCCACATTGCGACCAGATCAGCATATGACAGGAGACACTGTTTGAGTGTAACAAACGTGAAACAATTCTTTTAGCCTTTTCGCATGAAAACAGGGTCCAAAATCATGGGTTTTCGTTCAGCAGTGGAAGTAGGAGGTGCGCTCTACAATAGGCAAGGGTTTTCAAGTCTGCAAGTACGGTTTAAGCTGAGTTCCATGAACATTGTCCAAAATCATGTTTTAGGCCAAATCCACATTGCGACCAGATCAGCATATGACAGGAGACACTGTTTGATGTGTAACAAACGTGAAACATTTCTTTTAGCCCTTTCGCATGAAAACAGGGTCCAAAATCATGGGTTTTCGTTCAGCACTGGAAGTAGGAGGCGTGCTCTACAATAGGCAAGGGTTTTCAAGTCTGCAAGTACGTTTTAAGCTGAGTTCCATGAACATTGTCCAAAATCATGTTTTAACCAAAATCCACAATGTGACCAGTTCAGCATATGAGAGGAGACACTGTTTGAGTGTAACAAACGTGAAACATTTCTTTTAGCCCTTTCGCATGAAAACAGGGTCCAAAATCATGGGTTTTCGTTCAGCAGTGGAAGTAGGAGGTGCGCTCTACAATAGGCAAGGGTTTTCAAGTCTGCAAGTACGTTTTAAGCTGAGTTCCATGAACATTGTCCAAAATCATGTTTTAGGCCAAATCCACATTGCGACCAGATCAGCATATGACAGGAGACACTGTTTGAGTGTAACAAACGTGAAACATTTCTTTTAGCCTTTTCGCATGAAAACAGGGTCCAAAATCATGGGTTTTCGTTCAGCAGTGGAAGTAGGAGGCGCGCTCTACAATAGGCAAGGGTTTTCAAGTCTGCAAGTACGTTTTAAGCTGAGTTCCATGAACATTGTCCAAAATCATGTTTTAGGCCAAATCCACATTGCGACCAGATCAGCATATGACAGGAGACACTGTTTGAGTGTAACAAACGTGAAACAATTCTTTTAGCCTTTTCGAATGAAAACAGGGTCCAAAATCATGGGTTTTCGTTCAGCACTGGAAGTAGGAGGCGCGCTCTACAATAGGCAAGGGTTTTCAAGTCTGCAAGTACGTTTTAAGCTGAGTTCCATGAACATTGTCCAAAATCATGTTTTAGGCCAAATCCACATTGCGACCAGATCAGCATATGACAGGAGACACTGTTTGATGTGTAACAAACGTGAAACATTTCTTTTAGCCCTTTCGCATGAAAACAGGGTCCAAAATCATGGGTTTTCATTCAGCAGTGGAAGTAGGAGGTGCGCTCTACAATAGGCAAGGGTTTTCAAGTCTGCAAGTACGTTTTAAGCTGAGTTCCATGAACATTGTCCAAAATCATGTTTTATCCAAAATCCACAATGCGACCAGTTCAGCATATGAGAGGAGACACTGTTTGAGTGTAACAAACGTGAAACATTTCTTTTGGCCTTTTCGCATGAAAACAGGGTCCAAAGTCATGGGTTTTCGTTCAGCAGTGGAAGTAGGAGGCGCGCTCTACAATAGGCAAGGGTTTTCAAGTCTGCAAGTACGTTTTAAGCTGAGTTCCATGAACATTGTCCAAAATCATGTTTTAGGCCAAATCCACATTGCGACCAGATCAGCATATGACAGGAGACACTGTTTGAGTGTAACAAACGTGAAACAATTCTTTTAGCCTTTTCGCATGAAAACAGGGTCCAAAATCATGGGTTTTCGTTCAGCAGTGGAAGTAGGAGGTGCGCTCTACAATAGGCAAGGGTTTTCAAGTCTGCAAGTACGTTTTAAGCTGAGTTCCATGAACATTGTCCAAAATCATGTTTTAGGCCAAATCCACATTGCGACCAGATCAGCATATGACAGGAGACACTGTTTGATGTGTAACAAACGTGAAACATTTCTTTTAGCCCTTTCGCATGAAAACAGGGTCCAAAATCATGGGTTTTCATTCAGCAGTGGAAGTAGGAGGTGCGCTCTACAATAGGCAAGGGTTTTCAAGTCTGCAAGTACGTTTTAAGCTGAGTTCCATGAACATTGTCCAAAATCATGTTTTATCCAAAATCCACAATGCGACCAGTTCAGCATATGAGAGGAGACACTGTTTGAGTGTAACAAACGTGAAACATTTCTTTTGGCCTTTTCGCATGAAAACAAGGTCCAAAGTCATGGGTTTTCGTTCAGCAGTGGAAGTAGGAGGCGCGCTCTACAATAGGCAAGGGTTTTCAAGTCTGCAAGTACGTTTTAAGCTGAGTTCCATGAACATTGTCCAAAATCATGTTTTAGGCCAAATCCACATTGCGACCAGATCAGCATATGACAGGAGACACTGTTTGAGTGTAACAAACGTGAAACAATTCTTTTAGCCTTTTCGCATGAAAACAGGGTCCAAAATCATGGGTTTTCGTTCAGCAGTGGAAGTAGGAGGTGCGCTCTACAATAGGCAAGGGTTTTCAAGTCTGCAAGTACGGTTTAAGCTGAGTTCCATGAACATTGTCCAAAATCATGTTTTAGGCCAAATCCACATTGCGACCAGATCAGCATATGACAGGAGACACTGTTTGATGTGTAACAAACGTGAAACATTTCTTTTAGCCCTTTCGCATGAAAACAGGGTCCAAAATCATGGGTTTTCGTTCAGCACTGGAAGTAGGAGGCGTGCTCTACAATAGGCAAGGGTTTTCAAGTCTGCAAGTACGTTTTAAGCTGAGTTCCATGAACATTGTCCAAAATCATGTTTTAACCAAAATCCACAATGTGACCAGTTCAGCATATGAGAGGAGACACTGTTTGAGTGTAACAAACGTGAAACATTTCTTTTAGCCCTTTCGCATGAAAACAGGGTCCAAAATCATGGGTTTTCGTTCAGCAGTGGAAGTAGGAGGTGCGCTCTACAATAGGCAAGGGTTTTCAAGTCTGCAAGTACGTTTTAAGCTGAGTTCCATGAACATTGTCCAAAATCATGTTTTAGGCCAAATCCACATTGCGACCAGATCAGCATATGACAGGAGACACTGTTTGAGTGTAACAAACGTGAAACATTTCTTTTAGCCTTTTCGCATGAAAACAGGGTCCAAAATCATGGGTTTTCGTTCAGCAGTGGAAGTAGGAGGCGCGCTCTACAATAGGCAAGGGTTTTCAAGTCTGCAAGTACGTTTTAAGCTGAGTTCCATGAACATTGTCCAAAATCATGTTTTAGGCCAAATCCACATTGCGACCAGATCAGCATATGACAGGAGACACTGTTTGAGTGTAACAAACGTGAAACAATTCTTTTAGCCTTTTCGAATGAAAACAGGGTCCAAAATCATGGGTTTTCGTTCAGCACTGGAAGTAGGAGGCGCGCTCTACAATAGGCAAGGGTTTTCAAGTCTGCAAGTACGTTTTAAGCTGAGTTCCATGAACATTGTCCAAAATCATGTTTTAGGCCAAATCCACATTGCGACCAGATCAGCATATGACAGGAGACACTGTTTGATGTGTAACAAACGTGAAACATTTCTTTTAGCCCTTTCGCATGAAAACAGGGTCCAAAATCATGGGTTTTCATTCAGCAGTGGAAGTAGGAGGTGCGCTCTACAATAGGCAAGGGTTTTCAAGTCTGCAAGTACGTTTTAAGCTGAGTTCCATGAACATTGTCCAAAATCATGTTTTATCCAAAATCCACAATGCGACCAGTTCAGCATATGAGAGGAGACACTGTTTGAGTGTAACAAACGTGAAACATTTCTTTTGGCCTTTTCGCATGAAAACAGGGTCCAAAGTCATGGGTTTTCGTTCAGCAGTGGAAGTAGGAGGCGCGCTCTACAATAGGCAAGGGTTTTCAAGTCTGCAAGTACGTTTTAAGCTGAGTTCCATGAACATTGTCCAAAATCATGTTTTAGGCCAAATCCACATTGCGACCAGATCAGCATATGACAGGAGACACTGTTTTAGTGTAACAAACGTGAAACAATTCTTTTAGCCTTTTCGCATGAAAACAGGGTCCAAAATCATGGGTTTTCGTTCAGCAGTGGAAGTAGGAGGTGCGCTCTACAATAGGCAAGGGTTTTCAAGTCTGCAAGTACGTTTTAAGCTGAGTTCCATGAACATTGTCCAAAATCATGTTTTAGGCCAAATCCACATTGCGACCAGATCAGCATATGACAGGAGACACTGTTTGATGTGTAACAAACGTGAAACATTTCTTTTAGCCCTTTCGCATGAAAACAGGGTCCAAAATCATGGGTTTTCGTTCAGCACTGGAAGTAGGAGGCGTGCTCTACAATAGGCAAGGGTTTTCAAGTCTGCAAGTACGTTTTAAGCTGAGTTCCATGAACATTGTCCAAAATCATGTTTTAACCAAAATCCACAATGCGACCAGTTCAGCATATGAGAGGAGACACTGTTTGAGTGTAACAAACGTGAAACATTTCTTTTAGCCCTTTCGCATGAAAACAGGGTCCAAAATCATGGGTTTTCGTTCAGCAGTGGAAGTAGGAGGTGCGCTCTACAATAGGCAAGGGTTTTCAAGTCTGCAAGTACGTTTTCAGCTGAGTTCCATGAACATTGTCCAAAATCATGTTTTAACCAAAATCCACAATGCGACCAGTTCAGCATATGAGAGGAGACACTGTTTGAGTGTAACAAACGTGAAACATTTCTTTTAGCCCTTTCGCATGAAAACAGGGTCCAAAATCTTGGGTTTTCGTTCAGCAGTGGAAGTAGGAGGCGCGCTCTACAATAGGCAAGGGTTTTCAAGTCTGCAAGTACGTTTTAAGCTGAGTTCCATGAACATTGTCCAAAATCATGTTTTATCCAAAATCCACAATGCGACCAGTTCAGCATATGAGAGGAGACACTGTTTGAGTGTAACAAACGTGAAACATTTCTTTTGGCCTTTTCGCATGAAAACAGGGTCCAAAGTCATGGGTTTTCGTTCAGCAGTGGAAGTAGGAGGCGCGCTCTACAATAGGCAAGGGTTTTCAAGTCTGCAAGTACGTTTTAAGCTGAGTTCCATGAACATTGTCCAAAATCATGTTTTAGGCCAAATCCACATTGCGACCAGATCAGCATATGACAGTAGACACTGTTTGAGTGTAACAAACGTGAAACAATTCTTTTAGCCTTTTCGCATGAAAACAGGGTCCAAAATCATGGGTTTTCGTTCAGCAGTGGAAGTAGGAGGTGCGCTCTACAATAGGCAAGGGTTTTCAAGTCTGCAAGTACGTTTTAAGCTGAGTTCCATGAACATTGTCCAAAATCATGTTTTAGGCCAAATCCACATTGCGACCAGATCAGCATATGACAGGAGACACTGTTTGATGTGTAACAAACGTGAAACATTTCTTTTAGCCCTTTCGCATGAAAACAGGGTCCAAAATCATGGGTTTTCGTTCAGCACTGGAAGTAGGAGGCGTGCTCTACAATAGGCAAGGGTTTTCAAGTCTGCAAGTACGTTTTAAGCTGAGTTCCATGAACATTGTCCAAAATCATGTTTTAACCAAAATCCACAATGCGACCAGTTCAGCATATGAGAGGAGACACTGTTTGAGTGTAACAAACGTGAAACATTTCTTTTAGCCCTTTCGCATGAAAACAGGGTCCAAAATCATGGGTTTTCGTTCAGCAGTGGAAGTAGGAGGTGCGCTCTACAATAGGCAAGGGTTTTCAAGTCTGCAAGTACGTTTTCAGCTGAGTTCCATGAACATTGTCCAAAATCATGTTTTAACCAAAATCCACAATGCGACCAGTTCAGCATATGAGAGGAGACACTGTTTGAGTGTAACAAACGTGAAACATTTCTTTTAGCCCTTTCGCATGAAAACAGGGTCCAAAATCTTGGGTTTTCGTTCAGCAGTGGAAGTAGGAGGCGCGCTCTACAATAGGCAAGGGTTTTCAAGTCTGCAAGTACGTTTTAAGCTGAGTTCCATGAACATTGTCCAAAATCATGTTTTAGGCCAAATCCACATTGCGACCAGATCAGCATATGACAGGAGACACTGTTTGATGTGTAACAAACGTGAAACATTTCTTTTAGCCCTTTCGCATGAAAACAGGGTCCAAAATCATGGGTTTTCGTTCAGCACTGGAAGTAGGAGGCGTGCTCTACAATAGGCAAGGGTTTTCAAGTCTGCAAGTACGTTTTAAGCTGAGTTCCATGAACATTGTCCAAAATCATGTTTTAACCAAAATCCACAATGCGACCAGTTCAGCATATGAGAGGAGACACTGTTTGAGTGTAACAAACGTGAAACATTTCTTTTAGCCCTTTCGCATGAAAACAGGGTCCAAAATCATGGGTTTTCGTTCAGCAGTGGAAGTAGGAGGTGCGCTCTACAATAGGCAAGGGTTTTCAAGTCTGCAAGTACGTTTTCAGCTGAGTTCCATGAACATTGTCCAAAATCATGTTTTAACCAAAATCCACAATGCGACCAGTTCAGCATATGAGAGGAGACACTGTTTGAGTGTAACAAACGTGAAACATTTCTTTTAGCCCTTTCGCATGAAAACAGGGTCCAAAATCTTGGGTTTTCGTTCAGCAGTGGAAGTAGGAGGCGCGCTCTACAATAGGCAAGGGTTTTCAAGTCTGCAAGTACGTTTTAAGCTGAGTTCCATGAACATTGTCCAAAATCATGTTTTATCCAAAATCCACAATGCGACCAGTTCAGCATATGAGAGGAGACACTGTTTGAGTGTAACAAACGTGAAACATTTCTTTTGGCCTTTTCGCATGAAAACAGGGTCCAAAGTCATGGGTTTTCGTTCAGCAGTGGAAGTAGGAGGCGCGCTCTACAATAGGCAAGGGTTTTCAAGTCTGCAAGTACGTTTTAAGCTGAGTTCCATGAACATTGTCCAAAATCATGTTTTAGGCCAAATCCACATTGCGACCAGATCAGCATATGACAGTAGACACTGTTTGAGTGTAACAAACGTGAAACAATTCTTTTAGCCTTTTCGCATGAAAACAGGGTCCAAAATCATGGGTTTTCGTTCAGCAGTGGAAGTAGGAGGTGCGCTCTACAATAGGCAAGGGTTTTCAAGTCTGCAAGTACGTTTTAAGCTGAGTTCCATGAACATTGTCCAAAATCATGTTTTAGGCCAAATCCACATTGCGACCAGATCAGCATATGACAGGAGACACTGTTTGATGTGTAACAAACGTGAAACATTTCTTTTAGCCCTTTCGCATGAAAACAGGGTCCAAAATCATGGGTTTTCGTTCAGCACTGGAAGTAGGAGGCGTGCTCTACAATAGGCAAGGGTTTTCAAGTCTGCAAGTACGTTTTAAGCTGAGTTCCATGAACATTGTCCAAAATCATGTTTTAACCAAAATCCACAATGCGACCAGTTCAGCATATGAGAGGAGACACTGTTTGAGTGTAACAAACGTGAAACATTTCTTTTAGCCCTTTCGCATGAAAACAGGGTCCAAAATCATGGGTTTTCGTTCAGCAGTGGAAGTAGGAGGTGCGCTCTACAATAGGCAAGGGTTTTCAAGTCTGCAAGTACGTTTTCAGCTGAGTTCCATGAACATTGTCCAAAATCATGTTTTAACCAAAATCCACAATGCGACCAGTTCAGCATATGACAGGAGACACTGTTTGAGTGTAACAAACGTGAAACAATTCTTTTAGCCTTTTCGCATGAAAACAGGGTCCAAAATCATGGGTTTTCGTTCAGCAGTGGAAGTAGGAGGTGCGCTCTACAATAGGCAAGGGTTTTCAAGTCTGCAAGTACGTTTTAAGCTGAGTTCCATGAACATTGTCCAAAATCATGTTTTAGGCCAAATCAACATTGCGACCAGATCAGCATATGACAGGAGACACTGTTTGATGTGTAACAAACGTGAAACATTTCTTTTAGCCCTTTCGCATGAAAACAGGGTCCAAAATCATGGGTTTTCATTCAGCAGTGGAAGTAGGAGGTGCGCTCTACAATAGGCAAGGGTTTTCAAGTCTGCAAGTACGTTTTAAGCTGAGTTCCATGAACATTGTCCAAAATCATGTTTTATCCAAAATCCACAATGCGACCAGTTCAGCATATGAGAGGAGACACTGTTTGAGTGTAACAAACGTGAAACATTTCTTTTGGCCTTTTCGCATGAAAACAAGGTCCAAAGTCATGGGTTTTCGTTCAGCAGTGGAAGTAGGAGGCGCGCTCTACAATAGGCAAGGGTTTTCAAGTCTGCAAGTACGTTTTAAGCTGAGTTCCATGAACATTGTCCAAAATCATGTTTTAGGCCAAATCCACATTGCGACCAGATCAGCATATGACAGGAGACACTGTTTGAGTGTAACAAACGTGAAACAATTCTTTTAGCCTTTTCGCATGAAAACAGGGTCCAAAATCATGGGTTTTCGTTCAGCAGTGGAAGTAGGAGGTGCGCTCTACAATAGGCAAGGGTTTTCAAGTCTGCAAGTACGGTTTAAGCTGAGTTCCATGAACATTGTCCAAAATCATGTTTTAGGCCAAATCCACATTGCGACCAGATCAGCATATGACAGGAGACACTGTTTGATGTGTAACAAACGTGAAACATTTCTTTTAGCCCTTTCGCATGAAAACAGGGTCCAAAATCATGGGTTTTCGTTCAGCACTGGAAGTAGGAGGCGTGCTCTACAATAGGCAAGGGTTTTCAAGTCTGCAAGTACGTTTTAAGCTGAGTTCCATGAACATTGTCCAAAATCATGTTTTAACCAAAATCCACAATGCGACCAGTTCAGCATATGAGAGGAGACACTGTTTGAGTGTAACAAACGTGAAACATTTCTTTTAGCCCTTTCGCATGAAAACAGGGTCCAAAATCATGGGTTTTCGTTCAGCAGTGGAAGTAGGAGGTGCGCTCTACAATAGGCAAGGGTTTTCAAGTCTGCAAGTACGTTTTAAGCTGAGTTCCATGAACATTGTCCAAAATCATGTTTTAGGCCAAATCCACATTGCGACCAGATCAGCATATGACAGGAGACACTGTTTGAGTGTAACAAACGTGAAACATTTCTTTTAGCCTTTTCGCATGAAAACAGGGTCCAAAATCATGGGTTTTCGTTCAGCAGTGGAAGTAGGAGGCGCGCTCTACAATAGGCAAGGGTTTTCAAGTCTGCAAGTACGTTTTAAGCTGAGTTCCATGAACATTGTCCAAAATCATGTTTTAGGCCAAATCCACATTGCGACCAGATCAGCATATGACAGGAGACACTGTTTGAGTGTAACAAACGTGAAACAATTCTTTTAGCCTTTTCGAATGAAAACAGGGTCCAAAATCATGGGTTTTCGTTCAGCACTGGAAGTAGGAGGCGCGCTCTACAATAGGCAAGGGTTTTCAAGTCTGCAAGTACGTTTTAAGCTGAGTTCCATGAACATTGTCCAAAATCATGTTTTAGGCCAAATCCACATTGCGACCAGATCAGCATATGACAGGAGACACTGTTTGAGTGTAACAAACGTGAAACATTTCTTTTAGCCTTTTCGCATGAAAACAGGGTCCAAAATCATGGGTTTTCGTTCATCAGTGGAAGTAGGAGGCGCGCTCTACAATAGGCAAGGGTTTTCAAGTCTGCAAGTACGTTTTCAGCTGAGTTCCATGAACATTGTCCAAAATCATGTTTTAACCAAAATCCACAATGCGACCAGTTCAGCATATGAGAGGAGACACTGTTTGAGTGTAACAAACGTGAAACATTTCTTTTAGCCCTTTCGCATGAAAACAGGGTCCAAAATCTTGGGTTTTCGTTCAGCAGTGGAAGTAGGAGGCGCGCTCTACAATAGGCAAGGGTTTTCAAGTCTGCAAGTACGTTTTAAGCTGAGTTCCATGAACATTGTCCAAAATCATGTTTTATCCAAAATCCACAATGCGACCAGTTCAGCATATGAGAGGAGACACTGTTTGAGTGTAACAAACGTGAAACATTTCTTTTGGCCTTTTCGCATGAAAACAGGGTCCAAAGTCATGGGTTTTCGTTCAGCAGTGGAAGTAGGAGGCGCGCTCTACAATAGGCAAGGGTTTTCAAGTCTGCAAGTACGTTTTAAGCTGAGTTCCATGAACATTGTCCAAAATCATGTTTTAGGCCAAATCCACATTGCGACCAGATCAGCATATGACAGGAGACACTGTTTGAGTGTAACAAACGTGAAACATTTCTTTTAGCCTTTTCGCATGAAAACAGGGTCCAAAATCATGGGTTTTCGTTCATCAGTGGAAGTAGGAGGCGCGCTCTACAATAGGCAAGGGTTTTCAAGTCTGCAAGTACGTTTTCAGCTGAGTTCCATGAATATTGTCCAAAATCATGTTTTAACCAAAATCCACAATGCGACCAGTTCAGCATATGAGAGGAGACACTGTTTGAGTGTAACAAACGTGAAACATTTCTTTTAGCCCTTTCGCATGAAAACAGGGTCCAAAATCTTGGGTTTTCGTTCAGCAGTGGAAGTAGGAGGCGCGCTCTACAATAGGCAAGGGTTTTCAAGTCTGCAAGTACGTTTTAAGCTGAGTTCCATGAACATTGTCCAAAATCATGTTTTATCCAAAATCCACAATGCGACCAGTTCAGCATATGAGAGGAGACACTGTTTGAGTGTAACAAACGTGAAACATTTCTTTTAGCCTTTTCGAATGAAAACAGGGTCCAAAATCATGGGTTTTCGTTCAGCACTGGAAGTAGGAGGCGCGCTCTACAATAGGCAAGGGTTTTCAAGTCTGCAAGTACGTTTTAAGCTGAGTTCCATGAACATTGTCCAAAATCATGTTTTAGGCCAAATCCACATTGCGACCAGATCAGCATATGACAGGAGACACTGTTTGAGTGTAACAAACGTGAAACAATTCTTTTAGCCTTTTCGCATGAAAACAGGGTCCAAAATCATGGGTTTTCGTTCAGCAGTGGAAGTAGGAGGTGCGCTCTACAATAGGCAAGGGTTTTCAAGTCTGCAAGTACGGTTTAAGCTGAGTTCCATGAACATTGTCCAAAATCATGTTTTAGGCCAAATCCACATTGCGACCAGATCAGCATATGACAGGAGACACTGTTTGATGTGTAACAAACGTGAAACATTTCTTTTAGCCCTTTCGCATGAAAACAGGGTCCAAAATCATGGGTTTTCGTTCAGCACTGGAAGTAGGAGGCGTGCTCTACAATAGGCAAGGGTTTTCAAGTCTGCAAGTACGTTTTAAGCTGAGTTCCATGAACATTGTCCAAAATCATGTTTTAACCAAAATCCACAATGCGACCAGTTCAGCATATGAGAGGAGACACTGTTTGAGTGTAACAAACGTGAAACATTTCTTTTAGCCCTTTCGCATGAAAACAGGGTCCAAAATCATGGGTTTTCGTTCAGCAGTGGAAGTAGGAGGTGCGCTCTACAATAGGCAAGGGTTTTCAAGTCTGCAAGTACGTTTTAAGCTGAGTTCCATGAACATTGTCCAAAATCATGTTTTAGGCCAAATCCACATTGCGACCAGATCAGCATATGACAGGAGACACTGTTTGAGTGTAACAAACGTGAAACATTTCTTTTAGCCTTTTCGCATGAAAACAGGGTCCAAAATCATGGGTTTTCGTTCAGCAGTGGAAGTAGGAGGCGCGCTCTACAATAGGCAAGGGTTTTCAAGTCTGCAAGTACGTTTTAAGCTGAGTTCCATGAACATTGTCCAAAATCATGTTTTAGGCCAAATCCACATTGCGACCAGATCAGCATATGACAGGAGACACTGTTTGAGTGTAACAAACGTGAAACAATTCTTTTAGCCTTTTCGAATGAAAACAGGGTCCAAAATCATGGGTTTTCGTTCAGCACTGGAAGTAGGAGGCGCGCTCTACAATAGGCAAGGGTTTTCAAGTCTGCAAGTACGTTTTAAGCTGAGTTCCATGAACATTGTCCAAAATCATGTTTTAGGCCAAATCCACATTGCGACCAGATCAGCATATGACAGGAGACACTGTTTGAGTGTAACAAACGTGAAACATTTCTTTTAGCCTTTTCGCATGAAAACAGGGTCCAAAATCATGGGTTTTCGTTCATCAGTGGAAGTAGGAGGCGCGCTCTACAATAGGCAAGGGTTTTCAAGTCTGCAAGTACGTTTTCAGCTGAGTTCCATGAACATTGTCCAAAATCATGTTTTAACCAAAATCCACAATGCGACCAGTTCAGCATATGAGAGGAGACACTGTTTGAGTGTAACAAACGTGAAACATTTCTTTTAGCCCTTTCGCATGAAAACAGGGTCCAAAATCTTGGGTTTTCGTTCAGCAGTGGAAGTAGGAGGCGCGCTCTACAATAGGCAAGGGTTTTCAAGTCTGCAAGTACGTTTTAAGCTGAGTTCCATGAACATTGTCCAAAATCATGTTTTATCCAAAATCCACAATGCGACCAGTTCAGCATATGAGAGGAGACACTGTTTGAGTGTAACAAACGTGAAACATTTCTTTTGGCCTTTTCGCATGAAAACAGGGTCCAAAGTCATGGGTTTTCGTTCAGCAGTGGAAGTAGGAGGCGCGCTCTACAATAGGCAAGGGTTTTCAAGTCTGCAAGTACGTTTTAAGCTGAGTTCCATGAACATTGTCCAAAATCATGTTTTAGGCCAAATCCACATTGCGACCAGATCAGCATATGACAGGAGACACTGTTTGAGTGTAACAAACGTGAAACATTTCTTTTAGCCTTTTCGCATGAAAACAGGGTCCAAAATCATGGGTTTTCGTTCATCAGTGGAAGTAGGAGGCGCGCTCTACAATAGGCAAGGGTTTTCAAGTCTGCAAGTACGTTTTCAGCTGAGTTCCATGAATATTGTCCAAAATCATGTTTTAACCAAAATCCACAATGCGACCAGTTCAGCATATGAGAGGAGACACTGTTTGAGTGTAACAAACGTGAAACATTTCTTTTAGCCCTTTCGCATGAAAACAGGGTCCAAAATCTTGGGTTTTCGTTCAGCAGTGGAAGTAGGAGGCGCGCTCTACAATAGGCAAGGGTTTTCAAGTCTGCAAGTACGTTTTAAGCTGAGTTCCATGAACATTGTCCAAAATCATGTTTTATCCAAAATCCACAATGCGACCAGTTCAGCATATGAGAGGAGACACTGTTTGAGTGTAACAAACGTGAAACATTTCTTTTAGCCTTTTCGAATGAAAACAGGGTCCAAAATCATGGGTTTTCGTTCAGCACTGGAAGTAGGAGGCGCGCTCTACAATAGGCAAGGGTTTTCAAGTCTGCAAGTACGTTTTAAGCTGAGTTCCATGAACATTGTCCAAAATCATGTTTTAGGCCAAATCCACATTGCGACCAGATCAGCATATGACAGGAGACACTGTTTGAGTGTAACAAACGTGAAACATTTCTTTTAGCCTTTTCGCATGAAAACAGGGTCCAAAATCATGGGTTTTCGTTCATCAGTGGAAGTAGGAGGCGCGCTCTACAATAGGCAAGGGTTTTCAAGTCTGCAAGTACGTTTTAAGCTGAGTTCCATGAACATTGTCCAAAATCATGTTTTAGGCCAAATCCACATTGCGACCAGATCAGCATATGACAGGAGACACTGTTTGATGTGTAACAAACTTGAAACATTTCTTTTAGCCCTTTCGCATGAAAACAGGGTCCAAAATCATGGGTTTTCGTTCAGCACTGGAAGTAGGAGGCGTGCTCTACAATAGGCAAGGGTTTTCAAGTCTGCAAGTACGTTTTAAGCTGAGTTCCATGAACATTGTCCAAAATCATGTTTTAACCAAAATCCACAATGCGACCAGTTCAGCATATGAGAGGAGACACTGTTTGAGTGTAACAAACGTGAAACATTTCTTTTAGCCCTTTCGCATGAAAACAGGGTCCAAAATCATGGGTTTTCGTTCAGCAGTGGAAGTAGGAGGTGCGCTCTACAATAGGCAAGGGTTTTCAAGTCTGCAAGTACGTTTTCAGCTGAGTTCCATGAACATTGTCCAAAATCATGTTTTAACCAAAATCCACAATGCGACCAGTTCAGCATATGAGAGGAGACACTGTTTGAGTGTAACAAACGTGAAACATTTATTTTAGCCCTTTCGCATGAAAACAGGGTCCAAAATCTTGGGTTTTCGTTCAGCAGTGGAAGTAGGAGGCGCGCTCTACAATAGGCAAGGGTTTTCAAGTCTGCAAGTACGTTTTAAGCTGAGTTCCATGAACATTGTCCAAAATCATGTTTTATCCAAAATCCACAATGCGACCAGTTCAGCATATGAGAGGAGACACTGTTTGAGTGTAACAAACGTGAAACATTTCTTTTGGCCTTTTCGCATGAAAACAGGGTCCAAAGTCATGGGTTTTCGTTCAGCAGTGGAAGTAGGAGGCGCGCTCTACAATAGGCAAGGGTTTTCAAGTCTGCAAGTACGTTTTAAGCTGAGTTCCATGAACATTGTCCAAAATCATGTTTTAGGCCAAATCCACATTGCGACCAGATCAGCATATGACAGGAGACACTGTTTGAGTGTAACAAACGTGAAACAATTCTTTTAGCCTTTTCGAATGAAAACAGGGTCCAAAATCATGGGTTTTCGTTCAGCACTGGAAGTAGGAGGCGCGCTCTACAATAGGCAAGGGTTTTCAAGTCTGCAAGTACGTTTTAAGCTGAGTTCCATGAACATTGTCCAAAATCATGTTTTAGGCCAAATCCACATTGCGACCAGATCAGCATATGACAGGAGACACTGTTTGAGTGTAACAAACGTGAAACATTTCTTTTAGCCTTTTCGCATGAAAACAGGGTCCAAAATCATGGGTTTTCGTTCATCAGTGGAAGTAGGAGGCGCGCTCTACAATAGGCAAGGGTTTTCAAGTCTGCAAGTACGTTTTCAGCTGAGTTCCATGAACATTGTCCAAAATCATGTTTTAACCAAAATCCACAATGCGACCAGTTCAGCATATGAGAGGAGACACTGTTTGAGTGTAACAAACGTGAAACATTTCTTTTAGCCCTTTCGCATGAAAACAGGGTCCAAAATCTTGGGTTTTCGTTCAGCAGTGGAAGTAGGAGGCGCGCTCTACAATAGGCAAGGGTTTTCAAGTCTGCAAGTACGTTTTAAGCTGAGTTCCATGAACATTGTCCAAAATCATGTTTTATCCAAAATCCACAATGCGACCAGTTCAGCATATGAGAGGAGACACTGTTTGAGTGTAACAAACGTGAAACATTTCTTTTGGCCTTTTCGCATGAAAACAGGGTCCAAAGTCATGGGTTTTCGTTCAGCAGTGGAAGTAGGAGGCGCGCTCTACAATAGGCAAGGGTTTTCAAGTCTGCAAGTACGTTTTAAGCTGAGTTCCATGAACATTGTCCAAAATCATGTTTTAGGCCAAATCCACATTGCGACCAGATCAGCATATGACAGGAGACACTGTTTGAGTGTAACAAACGTGAAACATTTCTTTTAGCCTTTTCGCATGAAAACAGGGTCCAAAATCATGGGTTTTCGTTCATCAGTGGAAGTAGGAGGCGCGCTCTACAATAGGCAAGGGTTTTCAAGTCTGCAAGTACGTTTTCAGCTGAGTTCCATGAATATTGTCCAAAATCATGTTTTAACCAAAATCCACAATGCGACCAGTTCAGCATATGAGAGGAGACACTGTTTGAGTGTAACAAACGTGAAACATTTCTTTTAGCCCTTTCGCATGAAAACAGGGTCCAAAATCTTGGGTTTTCGTTCAGCAGTGGAAGTAGGAGGCGCGCTCTACAATAGGCAAGGGTTTTCAAGTCTGCAAGTACGTTTTAAGCTGAGTTCCATGAACATTGTCCAAAATCATGTTTTATCCAAAATCCACAATGCGACCAGTTCAGCATATGAGAGGAGACACTGTTTGAGTGTAACAAACGTGAAACATTTCTTTTAGCCTTTTCGAATGAAAACAGGGTCCAAAATCATGGGTTTTCGTTCAGCACTGGAAGTAGGAGGCGCGCTCTACAATAGGCAAGGGTTTTCAAGTCTGCAAGTACGTTTTAAGCTGAGTTCCATGAACATTGTCCAAAATCATGTTTTAGGCCAAATCCACATTGCGACCAGATCAGCATATGACAGGAGACACTGTTTGAGTGTAACAAACGTGAAACATTTCTTTTAGCCTTTTCGCATGAAAACAGGGTCCAAAATCATGGGTTTTCGTTCATCAGTGGAAGTAGGAGGCGCGCTCTACAATAGGCAAGGGTTTTCAAGTCTGCAAGTACGTTTTAAGCTGAGTTCCATGAACATTGTCCAAAATCATGTTTTAACCAAAATCCACAATGCGACCAGTTCAGCATATGAGAGGAGACACTGTTTGAGTGTAACAAACGTGAAACATTTCTTTTAGCCCTTTCGCATGAAAACAGGGTCCAAAATCTTGGGTTTTCGTTCAGCAGTGGAAGTAGGAGGCGCGCTCTACAATAGGCAAGGGTTTTCAAGTCTGCAAGTACGTTTTAAGCTGAGTTCCATGAACATTGTCCAAAATCATGTTTTAGGCCAAATCCACATTGCGACCAGATCAGCATATGACAGGAGACACTGTTTGATGTGTAACAAACTTGAAACATTTCTTTTAGCCCTTTCGCATGAAAACAGGGTCCAAAATCATGGGTTTTCGTTCAGCACTGGAAGTAGGAGGCGTGCTCTACAATAGGCAAGGGTTTTCAAGTCTGCAAGTACGTTTTAAGCTGAGTTCCATGAACATTGTCCAAAATCATGTTTTAACCAAAATCCACAATGCGACCAGTTCAGCATATGAGAGGAGACACTGTTTGAGTGTAACAAACGTGAAACATTTCTTTTAGCCCTTTCGCATGAAAACAGGGTCCAAAATCATGGGTTTTCGTTCAGCAGTGGAAGTAGGAGGTGCGCTCTACAATAGGCAAGGGTTTTCAAGTCTGCAAGTACGTTTTCAGCTGAGTTCCATGAACATTGTCCAAAATCATGTTTTAACCAAAATCCACAATGCGACCAGTTCAGCATATGAGAGGAGACACTGTTTGAGTGTAACAAACGTGAAACATTTATTTTAGCCCTTTCGCATGAAAACAGGGTCCAAAATCTTGGGTTTTCGTTCAGCAGTGGAAGTAGGAGGCGCGCTCTACAATAGGCAAGGGTTTTCAAGTCTGCAAGTACGTTTTAAGCTGAGTTCCATGAACATTGTCCAAAATCATGTTTTATCCAAAATCCACAATGCGACCAGTTCAGCATATGAGAGGAGACACTGTTTGAGTGTAACAAACGTGAAACATTTCTTTTGGCCTTTTCGCATGAAAACAGGGTCCAAAGTCATGGGTTTTCGTTCAGCAGTGGAAGTAGGAGGCGCGCTCTACAATAGGCAAGGGTTTTCAAGTCTGCAAGTACGTTTTAAGCTGAGTTCCATGAACATTGTCCAAAATCATGTTTTAGGCCAAATCCACATTGCGACCAGATCAGCATATGACAGGAGACACTGTTTGAGTGTAACAAACGTGAAACAATTCTTTTAGCCTTTTCGCATGAAAACAGGGTCCAAAATCATGGGTTTTCGTTCAGCAGTGGAAGTAGGAGGTGCGCTCTACAATAGGCAAGGGTTTTCAAGTCTGCAAGTACGTTTTAAGCTGAGTTCCATGAACATTGTCCAAAATCATGTTTTAGGCCAAATCCACATTGCGACCAGATCAGCATATGACAGGAGACACTGTTTGATGTGTAACAAACGTGAAACATTTCTTTTAGCCCTTTCGCATGAAAACAAGGTCCAAAGTCATGGGTTTTCGTTCAGCAGTGGAAGTAGGAGGCGCGCTCTACAATAGGCAAGGGTTTTCAAGTCTGCAAGTACGTTTTAAGCTGAGTTCCATGAACATTGTCCAAAATCATGTTTTAGGCCAAATCCACATTGCGACCAGATCAGCATATGACAGGAGACACTGTTTGAGTGTAACAAACGTGAAACAATTCTTTTAGCCTTTTCGCATGAAAACAGGGTCCAAAATCATGGGTTTTCGTTCAGCAGTGGAAGTAGGAGGTGCGCTCTACAATAGGCAAGGGTTTTCAAGTCTGCAAGTACGGTTTAAGCTGAGTTCCATGAACATTGTCCAAAATCATGTTTTAGGCCAAATCCACATTGCGACCAGATCAGCATATGACAGGAGACACTGTTTGATGTGTAACAAACGTGAAACATTTCTTTTAGCCCTTTCGCATGAAAACAGGGTCCAAAATCATGGGTTTTCGTTCAGCACTGGAAGTAGGAGGCGTGCTCTACAATAGGCAAGGGTTTTCAAGTCTGCAAGTACGTTTTAAGCTGAGTTCCATGAACATTGTCCAAAATCATGTTTTAACCAAAATCCACAATGCGACCAGTTCAGCATATGAGAGGAGACACTGTTTGAGTGTAACAAACGTGAAACATTTCTTTTAGCCCTTTCGCATGAAAACAGGGTCCAAAATCATGGGTTTTCGTTCAGCAGTGGAAGTAGGAGGTGCGCTCTACAATAGGCAAGGGTTTTCAAGTCTGCAAGTACGTTTTAAGCTGAGTTCCATGAACATTGTCCAAAATCATGTTTTAGGCCAAATCCACATTGCGACCAGATCAGCATATGACAGGAGACACTGTTTGAGTGTAACAAACGTGAAACATTTCTTTTAGCCTTTTCGCATGAAAACAGGGTCCAAAATCATGGGTTTTCGTTCAGCAGTGGAAGTAGGAGGCGCGCTCTACAATAGGCAAGGGTTTTCAAGTCTGCAAGTACGTTTTAAGCTGAGTTCCATGAACATTGTCCAAAATCATGTTTTAGGCCAAATCCACATTGCGACCAGATCAGCATATGACAGGAGACACTGTTTGAGTGTAACAAACGTGAAACAATTCTTTTAGCCTTTTCGAATGAAAACAGGGTCCAAAATCATGGGTTTTCGTTCAGCACTGGAAGTAGGAGGCGCGCTCTACAATAGGCAAGGGTTTTCAAGTCTGCAAGTACGTTTTAAGCTGAGTTCCATGAACATTGTCCAAAATCATGTTTTAGGCCAAATCCACATTGCGACCAGATCAGCATATGACAGGAGACACTGTTTGAGTGTAACAAACGTGAAACATTTCTTTTAGCCTTTTCGCATGAAAACAGGGTCCAAAATCATGGGTTTTCGTTCATCAGTGGAAGTAGGAGGCGCGCTCTACAATAGGCAAGGGTTTTCAAGTCTGCAAGTACGTTTTCAGCTGAGTTCCATGAACATTGTCCAAAATCATGTTTTAACCAAAATCCACAATGCGACCAGTTCAGCATATGAGAGGAGACACTGTTTGAGTGTAACAAACGTGAAACATTTCTTTTAGCCCTTTCGCATGAAAACAGGGTCCAAAATCTTGGGTTTTCGTTCAGCAGTGGAAGTAGGAGGCGCGCTCTACAATAGGCAAGGGTTTTCAAGTCTGCAAGTACGTTTTAAGCTGAGTTCCATGAACATTGTCCAAAATCATGTTTTATCCAAAATCCACAATGCGACCAGTTCAGCATATGAGAGGAGACACTGTTTGAGTGTAACAAACGTGAAACATTTCTTTTGGCCTTTTCGCATGAAAACAGGGTCCAAAGTCATGGGTTTTCGTTCAGCAGTGGAAGTAGGAGGCGCGCTCTACAATAGGCAAGGGTTTTCAAGTCTGCAAGTACGTTTTAAGCTGAGTTCCATGAACATTGTCCAAAATCATGTTTTAGGCCAAATCCACATTGCGACCAGATCAGCATATGACAGGAGACACTGTTTGAGTGTAACAAACGTGAAACATTTCTTTTAGCCTTTTCGCATGAAAACAGGGTCCAAAATCATGGGTTTTCGTTCATCAGTGGAAGTAGGAGGCGCGCTCTACAATAGGCAAGGGTTTTCAAGTCTGCAAGTACGTTTTCAGCTGAGTTCCATGAATATTGTCCAAAATCATGTTTTAACCAAAATCCACAATGCGACCAGTTCAGCATATGAGAGGAGACACTGTTTGAGTGTAACAAACGTGAAACATTTCTTTTAGCCCTTTCGCATGAAAACAGGGTCCAAAATCTTGGGTTTTCGTTCAGCAGTGGAAGTAGGAGGCGCGCTCTACAATAGGCAAGGGTTTTCAAGTCTGCAAGTACGTTTTAAGCTGAGTTCCATGAACATTGTCCAAAATCATGTTTTATCCAAAATCCACAATGCGACCAGTTCAGCATATGAGAGGAGACACTGTTTGAGTGTAACAAACGTGAAACATTTCTTTTAGCCTTTTCGAATGAAAACAGGGTCCAAAATCATGAGTTTTCGTTCAGCACTGGAAGTAGGAGGCGCGCTCTACAATAGGCAAGGGTTTTCAAGTCTGCAAGTACGTTTTAAGCTGAGTTCCATGAACATTGTCCAAAATCATGTTTTAGGCCAAATCCACATTGCGACCAGATCAGCATATGACAGGAGACACTGTTTGAGTGTAACAAACGTGAAACATTTCTTTTAGCCTTTTCGCATGAAAACAGGGTCCAAAATCATGGGTTTTCGTTCATCAGTGGAAGTAGGAGGCGCGCTCTACAATAGGCAAGGGTTATCAAGTCTGCAAGTACGTTTTCAGCTGAGTTCCATGAACATTGTCCAAAATCATGTTTTAACCAAAATCCACAATGCGACCAGTTCAGCATATGAGAGGAGACACTGTTTGAGTGTAACAAACGTGAAACATTTCTTTTAGCCTTTTCGAATGAAAACAGGGTCCAAAATCATGGGTTTTCGTTCAGCACTGGAAGTAGGAGGCGCGCTCTACAATAGGCAAGGGTTTTCAAGTCTGCAAGTACGTTTTAAGCTGAGTTCCATGAACATTGTCCAAAATCATGTTTTAGGCCAAATCCACATTGCGACCAGATCAGCATATGACAGGAGACACTGTTTGAGTGTAACAAACGTGAAACATTTCTTTTAGCCTTTTCGCATGAAAACAGGGTCCAAAATCATGGGTTTTCGTTCATCAGTGGAAGTAGGAGGCGCGCTCTACAATAGGCAAGGGTTTTCAAGTCTGCAAGTACGTTTTCAGCTGAGTTCCATGAACATTGTCCAAAATCATGTTTTAACCAAAATCCACAATGCGACCAGTTCAGCATATGAGAGGAGACACTGTTTGAGTGTAACAAACGTGAAACATTTCTTTTAGCCCTTTCGCATGAAAACAGGGTCAAAATCTTGGGTTTTCGTTCAGCAGTGGAAGTAGGAGGCGCGCTCTACAATAGGCAAGGGTTTTCAAGTCTGCAAGTACGTTTTAAGCTGAGTTCCATGAACATTGTCCAAAATCATGTTTTATCCAAAATCCACAATGCGACCAGTTCAGCATATGAGAGGAGACACTGTTTGAGTGTAACAAACGTGAAACATTTCTTTTGGCCTTTTCGCATGAAAACAGGGTCCAAAGTCATGGGTTTTCGTTCAGCAGTGGAAGTAGGAGGCGCGCTCTACAATAGGCAAGGGTTTTCAAGTCTGCAAGTACGTTTTAAGCTGAGTTCCATGAACATTGTCCAAAATCATGTTTTAGGCCAAATCCACATTGCGACCAGATCAGCATATGACAGGAGACACTGTTTGAGTGTAACAAACGTGAAACATTTCTTTTAGCCTTTTCGCATGAAAACAGGGTCCAAAATCATGGGTTTTCGTTCATCAGTGGAAGTAGGAGGCGCGTTCTACAATAGGCAAGGGTTTTCAAGTCTGCAAGTACGTTTTCAGCTGAGTTCCATGAACATTGTCCAAAATCATGTTTTAACCAAAATCCACAATGCGACCAGTTCAGCATATGAGAGGAGACACTGTTTGAGTGTAACAAACGTGAAACATTTCTTTTAGCCCTTTCGCATGAAAACAGGGTCCAAAATCTTGGGTTTTCGTTCAGCAGTGGAAGTAGGAGGCGCGCTCTACAATAGGCAAGGGTTATCAAGTCTGCAAGTACGTTTTCAGCTGAGTTCCATGAACATTGTCCAAAATCATGTTTTAACCAAAATCCACAATGCGACCAGTTCAGCATATGAGAGGAGACACTGTTTGAGTGTAACAAACGTGAAACATTTCTTTTAGCCTTTTCGAATGAAAACAGGGTCCAAAATCATGGGTTTTCGTTCAGCACTGGAAGTAGGAGGCGCGCTCTACAATAGGCAAGGGTTTTCAAGTCTGCAAGTACGTTTTAAGCTGAGTTCCATGAACATTGTCCAAAATCATGTTTTAGGCCAAATCCACATTGCGACCAGATCAGCATATGACAGGAGACACTGTTTGAGTGTAACAAACGTGAAACATTTCTTTTAGCCTTTTCGCATGAAAACAGGGTCCAAAATCATGGGTTTTCGTTCATCAGTGGAAGTAGGAGGCGCGCTCTACAATAGGCAAGGGTTTTCAAGTCTGCAAGTACGTTTTCAGCTGAGTTCCATGAACATTGTCCAAAATCATGTTTTAACCAAAATCCACAATGCGACCAGTTCAGCATATGAGAGGAGACACTGTTTGAGTGTAACAAACGTGAAACATTTCTTTTAGCCCTTTCGCATGAAAACAGGGTCCAAAATCTTGGGTTTTCGTTCAGCAGTGGAAGTAGGAGGCGCGCTCTACAATAGGCAAGGGTTTTCAAGTCTGCAAGTACGTTTTAAGCTGAGTTCCATGAACATTGTCCAAAATCATGTTTTATCCAAAATCCACAATGCGACCAGTTCAGCATATGAGAGGAGACACTGTTTGAGTGTAACAAACGTGAAACATTTCTTTTGGCCTTTTCGCATGAAAACAGGGTCCAAAGTCATGGGTTTTCGTTCAGCAGTGGAAGTAGGAGGCGCCCTCTACAATAGGCAAGGGTTTTCAAGTCTGCAAGTACGTTTTAAGCTGAGTTCCATGAACATTGTCCAAAATCATGTTTTAGGCCAAATCCACATTGCGACCAGATCAGCATATGACAGGAGACACTGTTTGAGTGTAACAAACGTGAAACATTTCTTTTAGCCTTTTCGCATGAAAACAGGGTCCAAAATCATGGGTTTTCGTTCATCAGTGGAAGTAGGAGGCGCGTTCTACAATAGGCAAGGGTTTTCAAGTCTGCAAGTACGTTTTCAGCTGAGTTCCATGAACATTGTCCAAAATCATGTTTTAACCAAAATCCACAATGCGACCAGTTCAGCATATGAGAGGAGACACTGTTTGAGTGTAACAAACGTGAAACATTTCTTTTAGCCCTTTCGCATGAAAACAGGGTCCAAAATCTTGGGTTTTCGTTCAGCAGTGGAAGTAGGAGGCGCGCTCTACAATAGGCAAGGGTTTTCAAGTCTGCAAGTACGTTTTAAGCTGAGTTCCATGAACATTGTCCAAAATCATGTTTTATCCAAAATCCACAATGCGACCAGTTCAGCATATGAGAGGAGACACTGTTTGAGTGTAACAAACGTGAAACATTTCTTTTAGCCTTTTCGAATGAAAACAGGGTCCAAAATCATGGGTTTTCGTTCAGCACTGGAAGTAGGAGGCGCGCTCTACAATAGGCAAGGGTTTTCAAGTCTGCAAGTACGTTTTAAGCTGAGTTCCATGAACATTGTCCAAAATCATGTTTTAGGCCAAATCCACATTGCGACCAGATCAGCATATGACAGGAGACACTGTTTGAGTGTAACAAACGTGAAACATTTCTTTTAGCCTTTTCGCATGAAAACAGGGTCCAAAATCATGGGTTTTCGTTCATCAGTGGAAGTAGGAGGCGCGCTCTACAATAGGCAAGGGTTTTCAAGTCTGCAAGTACGTTTTCAGCTGAGTTCCATGAACATTGTCCAAAATCATGTTTTAACCAAAATCCACAATGCGACCAGTTCAGCATATGAGAGGAGACACTGTTTGAGTGTAACAAACGTGAAACATTTCTTTTAGCCCTTTCGCATGAAAACAGGGTCCAAAATCTTGGGTTTTCGTTCAGCAGTGGAAGTAGGAGGCGCGCTCTACAATAGGCAAGGGTTTTCAAGTCTGCAAGTACGTTTTAAGCTGAGTTCCATGAACATTGTCCAAAATCATGTTTTATCCAAAATCCACAATGCGACCAGTTCAGCATATGAGAGGAGACACTGTTTGAGTGTAACAAACGTGAAACATTTCTTTTGGCCTTTTCGCATGAAAACAGGGTCCAAAGTCATGGGTTTTCGTTCAGCAGTGGAAGTAGGAGGCGCGCTCTACAATAGGCAAGGGTTTTCAAGTCTGCAAGTACGTTTTAAGCTGAGTTCCATGAACATTGTCCAAAATCATGTTTTAGGCCAAATCCACATTGCGACCAGATCAGCATATGACAGGAGACACTGTTTGAGTGTAACAAACGTGAAACATTTCTTTTAGCCTTTTCGCATGAAAACAGGGTCCAAAATCATGGGTTTTCGTTCATCAGTGGAAGTAGGAGGCGCGCTCTACAATAGGCAAGGGTTTTCAAGTCTGCAAGTACGTTTTCAGCTGAGTTCCATGAACATTGTCCAAAATCATGTTTTATCCAAAATCCACAATGCCACCAGTTCAGCATATGAGAGGAGACACTGTTTGAGTGTAACAAACGTGAAACATTTCTTTTGGCCTTTTCGCATGAAAACAGGGTCCAAAGTCATGGGTTTTCGTTCAGCAGTGGAAGTAGGAGGCGCGCTCTACAATAGGCAAGGGTTTTCAAGTCTGCAAGTACGTTTTAAGCTGAGTTCCATGAACATTGTCCAAAATCATGTTTTAGGCCAAATCCACATTGCGACCAGATCAGCATATGACAGGAGACACTGTTTGAGTGTAACAAACGTGAAACATTTCTTTTAGCCTTTTCGCATGAAAACAGGGTCCAAAATCATGGGTTTTCGTTCATCAGTGGAAGTAGGAGGCGCGCTCTACAATAGGCAAGGGTTTTCAAGTCTGCAAGTACGTTTTCAGCTGAGTTCCATGAACATTGTCCAAAATCATGTTTTATCCAAAATCCACAATGCGACCAGTTCAGCATATGAGAGGAGACACTGTTTGAGTGTAACAAACGTGAAACATTTCTTTTAGCCCTTTCGCATGAAAACAGGGTCCAAAATCTTGGGTTTTCGTTCAGCAGTGGAAGTAGGAGGCGCGCTCTACAATAGGCAAGGGTTTTCAAGTCTGCAAGTACGTTTTAAGCTGAGTTCCATGAACATTGTCCAAAATCATGTTTTAGGCCAAATCCACATTGCGACCAGATCAGCATATGACAGGAGACACTGTTTGAGTGTAACAAACGTGAAACAATTCTTTTAGCCTTTTCGCATGAAAACAGGGTCCAAAATCATGGGTTTTCGTTCAGCACTGGAAGTAGGAGGCGCGCTCTACAATAGGCAAGGGTTTTCAAGTCTGCAAGTACGTTTTAAGCTGAGTTCCATGAACATTGTCCAAAATCATGTTTTAACCAAAATCCACAATGCGACCAGTTCAGCATATGAGAGGAGACACTGTTTGAGTGTAACAAACGTGAAACATTTCTTTTAGCCTTTTCGCATGAAAACAGGGTCCAAAATCATGGGTTTTCGTTCAGCACTGGAAGTAGGAGGCGCGCTCTACAATAGGCAAGGGTTTTCAAGTCTGCAAGTACGTTTTAAGCTGAGTTCCATGAACATTGTCCAAAATCATGTTTTAGGCCAAATCCACATTGCGACCAGATCAGCATATGACAGGAGACACTGTTTGAGTGTAACAAACGTGAAACATTTCTTTTAGCCTTTTCGCATGAAAACAGGGTCCAAAATCATGGGTTTTCGTTCATCAGTGGAAGTAGGAGGCGCGCTCTACAATAGGCAAGGGTTTTCAAGTCTGCAAGTACGTTTTCAGCTGAGTTCCATGAACATTGTCCAAAATCATGTTTTAACCAAAATCCACAATGCGACCAGTTCAGCATATGAGAGGAGACACTGTTTGAGTGTAACAAACGTGAAACATTTCTTTTAGCCCTTTCGCATGAAAACAGGGTCCAAAATCTTGGGTTTTCGTTCAGCAGTGGAAGTAGGAGGCGCGCTCTACAATAGGCAAGGGTTTTCAAGTCTGCAAGTACGTTTTAAGCTGAGTTCCATGAACATTGTCCAAAATCATGTTTTATCCAAAATCCACAATGCGACCAGTTCAGCATATGAGAGGAGACACTGTTTGAGTGTAACAAACGTGAAACATTTCTTTTGGCCTTTTCGCATGAAAACAGGGTCCAAAGTCATGGGTTTTCGTTCAGCAGTGGAAGTAGGAGGCGCGCTCTACAATAGGCAAGGGTTTTCAAGTCTGCAAGTACGTTTTAAGCTGAGTTCCATGAACATTGTCCAAAATCATGTTTTAACCAAAATCCACAATGCGACCAGTTCAGCATATGAGAGGAGACACTGTTTGAGTGTAACAAACGTGAAACATTTCTTTTAGCCCTTTCGCATGAAAACAGGGTCCAAAATCTTGGGTTTTCGTTCAGCAGTGGAAGTAGGAGGCGCGCTCTACAATAGGCAAGGGTTTTCAAGTCTGCAAGTACGTTTTAAGCTGAGTTCCATGAACATTGTCCAAAATCATGTTTTATCCAAAATCCACAATGCGACCAGTTCAGCATATGAGAGGAGACACTGTTTGAGTGTAACAAACGTGAAACAATTCTTTTAGCCTTTTCGCATGAAAACAGGGTCCAAAATCATGGGTTTTCGTTCAGCACTGGAAGTAGGAGGCGCGCTCTACAATAGGCAAGGGTTTTCAAGTCTGCAAGTACGTTTTAAGCTGAGTTCCATGAACATTGTCCAAAATCATGTTTTAACCAAAATCCACAATGCGACCAGTTCAGCATATGAGAGGAGACACTGTTTGAGTGTAACAAACGTGAAACATTTCTTTTAGCCTTTTCGCATGAAAACAGGGTCCAAAATCATGGGTTTTCGTTCAGCAGTGGAAGTAGGAGGCGCGCTCTACAATAGGCAAGGGTTTTCAAGTCTGCAAGTACGTTTTAAGCTGAGTTCCATGAACATTGTCCAAAATCATGTTTTATCCAAAATCCACAATGCGACCAGTTCAGCATATGAGAGGAGACACTGTTTGAGTGTAACAAACGTGAAACATTTCTTTTAGCCTTTTCGCATGAAAACAGGGTCCAAAATCATGGGTTTTCGTTCAGCAGTGGAAGTAGGAGGCGCGCTCTACAATAGGCAAGGGTTTCCAAGTCTGCAAGTACGTTTTCAGCTGAGTTCCATGAACATTGTCCAAAATCATGTTTTATCCAAAATCCACAATGCCACCAGTTCAGCATATGAGAGGAGACACTGTTTGAGTGTAACAAACGTGAAACATTTCTTTTGGCCTTTTCGCATGAAAACAGGGTCCAAAGTCATGGGTTTTCGTTCAGCAGTGGAAGTAGGAGGCGCGCTCTACAATAGGCAAGGGTTTTCAAGTCTGCAAGTACGTTTTAAGCTGAGTTCCATGAACATTGTCCAAAATCATGTTTTAGGCCAAATCCACATTGCGACCAGATCAGCATATGACAGGAGACACTGTTTGAGTGTAACAAACGTGAAACATTTCTTTTAGCCTTTTCGCATGAAAACAGGGTCCAAAATCATGGGTTTTCGTTCATCAGTGGAAGTAGGAGGCGCGCTCTACAATAGGCAAGGGTTTTCAAGTCTGCAAGTACGTTTTCAGCTGAGTTCCATGAACATTGTCCAAAATCATGTTTTATCCAAAATCCACAATGCGACCAGTTCAGCATATGAGAGGAGACACTGTTTGAGTGTAACAAACGTGAAACATTTCTATGGGCCTTTTCGCATGAAAACAGGGTCCAAAGTCATGGGTTTTCGTTCAGCAGTGGAAGTAGGAGGCGCGCTCTACAATAGGCAAGGGTTTTCAAGTCTGCAAGTACGTTTTCAGCTGAGTTCCATGAACATTGTCCAAAATCATGTTTTAACCAAAATCCACAATGCGACCAGTTCAGCATATGAGAGGAGACACTGTTTGAGTGTAACAAACGTGAAACATTTCTTTTAGCCCTTTCGCATGAAAACAGGGTCCAAAATCTTGGGTTTTCGTTCAGCAGTGGAAGTAGGAGGCGCGCTCTACAATAGGCAAGGGTTTTCAAGTCTGCAAGTACGTTTTAAGCTGAGTTCCATGAACATTGTCCAAAATCATGTTTTAGGCCAAATCCACATTGCGACCAGATCAGCATATGACAGGAGACACTGTTTGAGTGTAACAAACGTGAAACAATTCTTTTAGCCTTTTCGCATGAAAACAGGGTCCAAAATCATGGGTTTTCGTTCAGCACTGGAAGTAGGAGGCGCGCTCTACAATAGGCAAGGGTTTTCAAGTCTGCAAGTACGTTTTAAGCTGAGTTCCATGAACATTGTCCAAAATCATGTTTTAACCAAAATCCACAATGCGACCAGTTCAGCATATGAGAGGAGACACTGTTTGAGTGTAACAAACGTGAAACATTTCTTTTAGCCTTTTCGCATGAAAACAGGGTCCAAAATCATGGGTTTTCGTTCAGCACTGGAAGTAGGAGGCGCGCTCTACAATAGGCAAGGGTTTTCAAGTCTGCAAGTACGTTTTAAGCTGAGTTCCATGAACATTGTCCAAAATCATGTTTTAGGCCAAATCCACATTGCGACCAGATCAGCATATGACAGGAGACACTGTTTGAGTGTAACAAACGTGAAACATTTCTTTTAGCCTTTTCGCATGAAAACAGGGTCCAAAATCATGGGTTTTCATTCATCAGTGGAAGTAGGAGGCGCGCTCTACAATAGGCAAGGGTTTTCAAGTCTGCAAGTACGTTTTCAGCTGAGTTCCATGAACATTGTCCAAAATCATGTTTAATCCAAAATCCACAATGCGACCAGTTCAGCATATGAGAGGAGACACTGTTTGAGTGTAACAAACGTGAAACATTTCTATGGGCCTTTTCGCATGAAAACAGGGTCCAAAGTCATGGGTTTTCGTTCAGCAGTGGAAGTAGGAGGCGCGCTCTACAATAGGCAAGGGTTTTCAAGTCTGCAAGTACGTTTTAAGCTGAGTTCCATGAACATTGTCCAAAATCATGTTTTAGGCCAAATCCACATTGCGACCAGATCAGCATATGACAGGAGACACTGTTTGAGTGTAACAAACGTGAAACATTTCTTTTAGCCTTTTCGCATGAAAACAGGGTCCAAAATCATGGGTTTTCGTTCATCAGTGGAAGTAGGAGGCGCGCTCTACAATAGGCAAGGGTTTTCAAGTCTGCAAGTACGTTTTCAGCTGAGTTCCATGAACATTGTCCAAAATCATGTTTTAACCAAAATCCACAATGCGACCAGTTCAGCATATGAGAGGAGACACTGTTTGAGTGTAACAAACGTGAAACATTTCTTTTAGCCCTTTCGCATGAAAACAGGGTCCAAAATCTTGGGTTTTCGTTCAGCAGTGGAAGTAGGAGGCGCGCTCTACAATAGGCAAGGGTTTTCAAGTCTGCAAGTACGTTTTAAGCTGAGTTCCATGAACATTGTCCAAAATCATGTTTTATCCAAAATCCACAATGCGACCAGTTCAGCATATGAGAGGAGACACTGTTTGAGTGTAACAAACGTGAAACAATTCTTTTAGCCTTTTCGCATGAAAACAGGGTCCAAAATCATGGGTTTTCGTTCAGCACTGGAAGTAGGAGGCGCGCTCTACAATAGGCAAGGGTTTTCAAGTCTGCAAGTACGTTTTAAGCTGAGTTCCATGAACATTGTCCAAAATCATGTTTTAACCAAAATCCACAATGCGACCAGTTCAGCATATGAGAGGAGACACTGTTTGAGTGTAACAAACGTGAAACATTTCTTTTAGCCTTTTCGCATGAAAACAGGGTCCAAAATCATGGGTTTTCGTTCATCAGTGGAAGTAGGAGGCGCGCTCTACAATAGGCAAGGGTTTTCAAGTCTGCAAGTACGTTTTCAGCTGAGTTCCATGAACATTGTCCAAAATCATGTTTTATCCAAAATCCACAATGCGACCAGTTCAGCATATGAGAGGAGACACTGTTTGAGTGTAACAAACGTGAAACATTTCTATGGGCCTTTTCGCATGAAAACAGGGTCCAAAGTCATGGGTTTTCGTTCAGCAGTGGAAGTAGGAGGCGCGCTCTACAATAGGCAAGGGTTTTCAAGTCTGCAAGTACGTTTTAAGCTGAGTTCCATGAACATTGTCCAAAATCATGTTTTAGGCCAAATCCACATTGCGACCAGATCAGCATATGACAGGAGACACTGTTTGAGTGTAACAAACGTGAAACATTTCTTTTAGCCTTTTCGCATGAAAACAGGGTCCAAAATCATGGGTTTTCGTTCATCAGTGGAAGTAGGAGGCGCGCTCTACAATAGGCAAGGGTTTTCAAGTCTGCAAGTACGTTTTCAGCTGAGTTCCATGAACATTGTCCAAAATCATGTTTTAACCAAAATCCACAATGCGACCAGTTCAGCATATGAGAGGAGACACTGTTTGAGTGTAACAAACGTGAAACATTTCTTTTAGCCCTTTCGCATGAAAACAGGGTCCAAAATCTTGGGTTTTCGTTCAGCAGTGGAAGTAGGAGGCGCGCTCTACAATAGGCAAGGGTTTTCAAGTCTGCAAGTACGTTTTAAGCTGAGTTCCATGAACATTGTCCAAAATCATGTTTTATCCAAAATCCACAATGCGACCAGTTCAGCATATGAGAGGAGACACTGTTTGAGTGTAACAAACGTGAAACAATTCTTTTAGCCTTTTCGCATGAAAACAGGGTCCAAAATCATGGGTTTTCGTTCAGCACTGGAAGTAGGAGGCGCGCTCTACAATAGGCAAGGGTTTTCAAGTCTGCAAGTACGTTTTAAGCTGAGTTCCATGAACATTGTCCAAAATCATGTTTTAACCAAAATCCACAATGCGACCAGTTCAGCATATGAGAGGAGACACTGTTTGAGTGTAACAAACGTGAAACATTTCTTTTAGCCTTTTCGCATGAAAACAGGGTCCAAAATCATGGGTTTTCGTTCAGCAGTGGAAGTAGGAGGCGCGCTCTACAATAGGCAAGGGTTTTCAAGTCTGCAAGTACGTTTTAAGCTGAGTTCCATGAACATTGTCCAAAATCATGTTTTATCCAAAATCCACAATGCGACCAGTTCAGCATATGAGAGGAGACACTGTTTGAGTGTAACAAACGTGAAACATTTCTTTTAGCCTTTTCGCATGAAAACAGGGTCCAAAATCATGGGTTTTCGTTCAGCAGTGGAAGTAGGAGGCGCGCTCTACAATAGGCAAGGGTTTTCAAGTCTGCAAGTACGTTTTAAGCTGAGTTCCATGAACATTGTCCAAAATCATGTTTTAGGCCAAATCCACATTGCGACCAGATCAGCATATGACAGGAGACACTGTTTGAGTGTAACAAACGTGAAACAATTCTTTTAGCCTTTTCGCATGAAAACAGGGTCCAAAATCATGGGTTTTCGTTCAGCAGTGGAAGTAGGAGGCGCGCTCTACAATAGGCAAGGGTTTTCAAGTCTGCAAGTACGTTTTATGCTGAGTTCCATGAACATTGTCCAAAATCATGTTTTAACCAAAATCCACAATGCGACCAGTTCAGCATATGAGAGGAGACACTGTTTGAGTGTAACAAACGTGAAACATTTCTTTTAGCCTTTTCGCATGAAAACAGGGTCCAAAATCATGGGTTTTCGTTCAGCAGTGGAAGTAGGAGGTGCGCTCTACAATAGGCAAGGGTTTTCAAGTCTGCAAGTACGTTTTAAGCTGAGTTCCATGAACATTGTCCAAAATCATGTTTTAGGCCAAATCCACATTGCGACCAGATCAGCATATGACAGGAGACACTGTTTGAGTGTAACAAACGTGAAACATTTCTTTTAGCCTTTTCGCATGAAAACAGGGTCCAAAATCAAGGGTTTTCGTTCAGCAGTGGAAGTAGGAGGCGCGCTCTACAATAGGCAAGGGTTTTCAAGTCTGCAAGTACGTTTTCAGCTGAGTTACATGAACATTGTCCAAAATCATGTTTTAACCAAAATCCACAATGCGACCAGTTCAGCATATGAGAGGAGACACTGTTTGAGTGTAACAAACGTGAAACATTTCTTTTAGGCTTTTCGCATGAAAACAGGGTCCAAAATCATGGGTTTTCGTTCAGCAGTGGAAGTAGGAGGCGCGCTCTACAATAGGCAAGGGTTTTCAAGTCTGCAAGTACGTTTTAAGCTGAGTTCCATGAACATTGTCCAAAATCATGTTTTAGGCCAAATCCACATTGCGACCAGATCAGCATATGACAGGAGACACTGTTTGAGTGTAACAAACGTGAAACAATTCTTTTAGCCTTTTCGCATGAAAACAGGGTCCAAAATCATGGGTTTTCGTTCAGCACTGGAAGTAGGAGGCGCGCTCTACAATAGGCAAGGGTTTTCAAGTCTGCAAGTACGTTTTAAGCTGAGTTCCATGAACATTGTCCAAAATCATGTTTTAACCAAAATCCACAATGCGACCAGTTCAGCATATGAGAGGAGACACTGTTTGAGTGTAACAAACGTGAAACATTTCTTTTAGCCTTTTCGCATGAAAACAGGGTCCAAAATCATGGGTTTTCGTTCAGCAGTGGAAGTAGGAGGCGCGCTCTACAATAGGCAAGGGTTTTCAAGTCTGCAAGTACGTTTTCAGCTGAGTTACATGAACATTGTCCAAAATCATGTTTTAACCAAAATCCACAATGCGACCAGTTCAGCATATGAGAGGAGACACTGTTTGAGTGTAACAAACGTGAAACATTTCTTTTAGGCTTTTCGCATGAAAACAGGGTCCAAAATCATGGGTTTTCGTTCAGCAGTGGAAGTAGGAGGCGCGCTCTACAATAGGCAAGGGTTTTCAAGTCTGCAAGTACGTTTTAAGCTGAGTTCCATGAACATTGTCCAAAATCATGTTTTAACCAAAATCCACAATGCGACCAGTTCAGCATATGAGAGGAGACACTGTTTGAGTGTAACAAACGTGAAACATTTCTTTTAGCCTTTTCGCATGAAAACAGGGTCCAAAATCATGGGTTTTCGTTCATCAGTGGAAGTAGGAGGCGCGCTCTACAATAGGCAAGGGTTTTCAAGTCTGCAAGTACGTTTTCAGCTGAGTTCCATGAACATTGTCCAAAATCATGTTTTATCCAAAATCCACAATGCGACCAGTTCAGCATATGAGAGGAGACACTGTTTGAGTGTAACAAACGTGAAACATTTCTATGGGCCTTTTCGCATGAAAACAGGGTCCAAAGTCATGGGTTTTCGTTCAGCAGTGGAAGTAGGAGGCGCGCTCTACAATAGGCAAGGGTTTTCAAGTCTGCAAGTACGTTTTAAGCTGAGTTCCATGAACATTGTCCAAAATCATGTTTTAGGCCAAATCCACATTGCGACCAGATCAGCATATGACAGGAGACACTGTTTGAGTGTAACAAACGTGAAACATTTCTTTTAGCCTTTTCGCATGAAAACAGGGTCCAAAATCATGGGTTTTCGTTCATCAGTGGAAGTAGGAGGCGCGCTCTACAATAGGCAAGGGTTTTCAAGTCTGCAAGTACGTTTTCAGCTGAGTTCCATGAACATTGTCCAAAATCATGTTTTAACCAAAATCCACAATGCGACCAGTTCAGCATATGAGAGGAGACACTGTTTGAGTGTAACAAACGTGAAACATTTCTTTTAGCCCTTTCGCATGAAAACAGGGTCCAAAATCTTGGGTTTTCGTTCAGCAGTGGAAGTAGGAGGCGCGCTCTACAATAGGCAAGGGTTTTCAAGTCTGCAAGTACGTTTTAAGCTGAGTTCCATGAACATTGTCCAAAATCATGTTTTATCCAAAATCCACAATGCGACCAGTTCAGCATATGAGAGGAGACACTGTTTGAGTGTAACAAACGTGAAACAATTCTTTTAGCCTTTTCGCATGAAAACAGGGTCCAAAATCATGGGTTTTCGTTCAGCACTGGAAGTAGGAGGCGCGCTCTACAATAGGCAAGGGTTTTCAAGTCTGCAAGTACGTTTTAAGCTGAGTTCCATGAACATTGTCCAAAATCATGTTTTAACCAAAATCCACAATGCGACCAGTTCAGCATATGAGAGGAGACACTGTTTGAGTGTAACAAACGTGAAACATTTCTTTTAGCCTTTTCGCATGAAAACAGGGTCCAAAATCATGGGTTTTCGTTCAGCAGTGGAAGTAGGAGGCGCGCTCTACAATAGGCAAGGGTTTTCAAGTCTGCAAGTACGTTTTAAGCTGAGTTCCATGAACATTGTCCAAAATCATGTTTTATCCAAAATCCACAATGCGACCAGTTCAGCATATGAGAGGAGACACTGTTTGAGTGTAACAAACGTGAAACATTTCTTTTAGCCTTTTCGCATGAAAACAGGGTCCAAAATCATGGGTTTTCGTTCAGCAGTGGAAGTAGGAGGCGCGCTCTACAATAGGCAAGGGTTTTCAAGTCTGCAAGTACGTTTTAAGCTGAGTTCCATGAACATTGTCCAAAATCATGTTTTAGGCCAAATCCACATTGCGACCAGATCAGCATATGACAGGAGACACTGTTTGAGTGTAACAAACGTGAAACAATTCTTTTAGCCTTTTCGCATGAAAACAGGGTCCAAAATCATGGGTTTTCGTTCAGCAGTGGAAGTAGGAGGCGCGCTCTACAATAGGCAAGGGTTTTCAAGTCTGCAAGTACGTTTTATGCTGAGTTCCATGAACATTGTCCAAAATCATGTTTTAACCAAAATCCACAATGCGACCAGTTCAGCATATGAGAGGAGACACTGTTTGAGTGTAACAAACGTGAAACATTTCTTTTAGCCTTTTCGCATGAAAACAGGGTCCAAAATCATGGGTTTTCGTTCAGCAGTGGAAGTAGGAGGTGCGCTCTACAATAGGCAAGGGTTTTCAAGTCTGCAAGTACGTTTTAAGCTGAGTTCCATGAACATTGTCCAAAATCATGTTTTAGGCCAAATCCACATTGCGACCAGATCAGCATATGACAGGAGACACTGTTTGAGTGTAACAAACGTGAAACATTTCTTTTAGCCTTTTCGCATGAAAACAGGGTCCAAAATCAAGGGTTTTCGTTCAGCAGTGGAAGTAGGAGGCGCGCTCTACAATAGGCAAGGGTTTTCAAGTCTGCAAGTACGTTTTCAGCTGAGTTACATGAACATTGTCCAAAATCATGTTTTAACCAAAATCCACAATGCGACCAGTTCAGCATATGAGAGGAGACACTGTTTGAGTGTAACAAACGTGAAACATTTCTTTTAGGCTTTTCGCATGAAAACAGGGTCCAAAATCATGGGTTTTCGTTCAGCAGTGGAAGTAGGAGGCGCGCTCTACAATAGGCAAGGGTTTTCAAGTCTGCAAGTACGTTTTAAGCTGAGTTCCATGAACATTGTCCAAAATCATGTTTTAGGCCAAATCCACATTGCGACCAGATCAGCATATGACAGGAGACACTGTTTGAGTGTAACAAACGTGAAACAATTCTTTTAGCCTTTTCGCATGAAAACAGGGTCCAAAATCATGGGTTTTCGTTCAGCACTGGAAGTAGGAGGCGCGCTCTACAATAGGCAAGGGTTTTCAAGTCTGCAAGTACGTTTTAAGCTGAGTTCCATGAACATTGTCCAAAATCATGTTTTAACCAAAATCCACAATGCGACCAGTTCAGCATATGAGAGGAGACACTGTTTGAGTGTAACAAACGTGAAACATTTCTTTTAGCCTTTTCGCATGAAAACAGGGTCCAAAATCATGGGTTTTCGTTCAGCAGTGGAAGTAGGAGGCGCGCTCTACAATAGGCAAGGGTTTTCAAGTCTGCAAGTACGTTTTCAGCTGAGTTACATGAACATTGTCCAAAATCATGTTTTAACCAAAATCCACAATGCGACCAGTTCAGCATATGAGAGGAGACACTGTTTGAGTGTAACAAACGTGAAACATTTCTTTTAGGCTTTTCGCATGAAAACAGGGTCCAAAATCATGGGTTTTCGTTCAGCAGTGGAAGTAGGAGGCGCGCTCTACAATAGGCAAGGGTTTTCAAGTCTGCAAGTACGTTTTAAGCTGAGTTCCATGAACATTGTCCAAAATCATGTTTTAGGCCAAATCCACATTGCGACCAGATCAGCATATGACAGGAGACACTGTTTGAGTGTAACAAACGTGAAACAATTCTTTTAGCCTTTTCGCATGAAAACAGGGTCCAAAATCATGGGTTTTCGTTCAGCACTGGAAGTAGGAGGCGCGCTCTACAATAGGCAAGGGTTTTCAAGTCTGCAAGTACGTTTTAAGCTGAGTTCCATGAACATTGTCCAAAATCATGTTTTAACCAAAATCCACAATGCGACCAGTTCAGCATATGAGAGGAGACACTGTTTGAGTGTAACAAACGTGAAACATTTCTTTTAGCCTTTTCGCATGAAAACAGGGTCCAAAATCATGGGTTTTCGTTCAGCAGTGGAAGTAGGAGGCGCGCTCTACAATAGGCAAGGGTTTTCAAGTCTGCAAGTACGTTTTAAGCTGAGTTCCATGAACATTGTCCAAAATCATGTTTTATCCAAAATCCACAATGCGACCAGTTCAGCATATGAGAGGAGACACTGTTTGAGTGTAACAAACGTGAAACATTTCTTTTAGCCTTTTCGCATGAAAACAGGGTCCAAAATCATGGGTTTTCGTTCAGCAGTGGAAGTAGGAGGCGCGCTCTACAATAGGCAAGGGTTTTCAAGTCTGCAAGTACGTTTTAAGCTGAGTTCCATGAACATTGTCCAAAATCATGTTTTAGGCCAAATCCACATTGCGACCAGATCAGCATATGACAGGAGACACTGTTTGAGTGTAACAAACGTGAAACAATTCTTTTAGCCTTTTCGCATGAAAACAGGGTCCAAAATCATGGGTTTTCGTTCAGCAGTGGAAGTAGGAGGCGCGCTCTACAATAGGCAAGGGTTTTCAAGTCTGCAAGTACGTTTTAAGCTGAGTTCCATGAACATTGTCCAAAATCATGTTTTAGGCCAAATCCACATTGCGACCAGATCAGCATATGACAGGAGACACTGTTTGAGTGTAACAAACGTGAAACATTTCTTTTAGCCTTTTCGCATGAAAACAGGGTCCAAAATCAAGGGTTTTCGTTCAGCAGTGGAAGTAGGAGGCGCGCTCTACAATAGGCAAGGGTTTTCAAGTCTGCAAGTACGTTTTCAGCTGAGTTACATGAACATTGTCCAAAATCATGTTTTAACCAAAATCCACAATGCGACCAGTTCAGCATATGAGAGGAGACACTGTTTGAGTGTAACAAACGTGAAACATTTCTTTTAGGCTTTTCGCATGAAAACAGGGTCCAAAATCATGGGTTTTCGTTCAGCAGTGGCAGTTGGAGGCGCGCTCTACAATAGGCAAGGGTTTTCAAGTCTGCAAGTACGTTTTAAGCTGAGTTCCATGAACATTGTCCAAAATCATGTTTTATCCAAAATCCACAATGCGACCAGTTCAGCATATGAGAGGAGACACTGTTTGAGTGTAACAAACGTGAAACATTTCTTTGAGCCTTTTCGCATGAAAACAGGGTCCAAAATCATGGGTTTTCGTTCAGCACTGGAAGTAGGAGGCGCGCTCTACAATAGGCAAGGGTTTTCAAGTCTGCAAGTACGTTTTCAGCTGAGTTCCATGAACATTGTCCAAAATCATGTTTTAACCAAAATCCACAATGCGACCAGTTCAGCATATGAGAGGAGACACTGTTTGAGTGTAACAAACGTGAAACATTTATTTTAGCCCTTTCGCATGAAAACAGGGTCCAAAATCATGGGTTTTCGTTCAGCAGTGGAAGTAGGAGGTGCGCTCTACAATAGGCAAGGGTTTTCAAGTCTGCAAGTACGTTTTAAGCTGAGTTCCATGAACATTGTCCAAAATCATGTTTTAGGCCAAATCCACATTGCGACCAGATCAGCATATGACAGGAGACACTGTTTGAGTGTAACAAACGTGAAACATGTCTTTTAGCCTTTTCGCATGAAAACAGGGTCCAAAATCATGGGTTTTCGTTCAGCAGTGGAAGTAGGAGGCGCGCTCTACAATAGGCAAGGGTTTTCAAGTCTGCAAGTACGTTTTAAGCTGAGTTCCATGAACATTGTCCAAAATCATGTTTTAGGCCAAATCCACATTGCGACCAGATCAGCATATGACAGGAGACACTGTTTGAGTGTAACAAACGTGAACCAATTCTTTTAGCCTTTTCGCATGAAAACAGGGTCCAAAATCATGGGTTTTCGTTCAGCACTGGAAGTAGGAGGCGCGCTCTACAATAGGCAAGGGTTTTCAAGTCTGCAAGTACGTTTTCAGCTGAGTTCCATGAACATTGTCCAAAATCATGTTTTAGGCCAAATCCACATTGCGACCAGATCAGCATATGACAGGAGACACTGTTTGAGTGTAACAAACGTGAAACATTTCTTTTAGCCCTTTCGCATGAAAACAGGGTCCAAAATCTTGGGTTTTCGTTCAGCAGTGGAAGTAGGAGGCGCGCTCTACAATAGGCAAGGGTTTTCAAGTCTGCAAGTACGTTTTAAGCTGAGTTCCATGAACATTGTCCAAAATCATGTTTTATCCAAAATCCACAATGCGACCAGTTCAGCATATGAGAGGAGACACTGTTTGAGTGTAACAAACGTGAAACATTTCTTTTGGCCTTTTCGCATGAAAACAGGGTCCAAAGTCATGGGTTTTCGTTCAGCAGTGGAAGTAGGAGGCGCGCTCTACAATAGGCAAGGGTTTTCAAGTCTGCAAGTACGTTTTCAGCTGAGTTACATGAACATTGTCCAAAATCATGTTTTAACCAAAATCCACAATGCGACCAGTTCAGCATATGAGAGGAGACACTGTTTGAGTGTAACAAACGTGAAACATTTCTTTTAGGCTTTTCGCATGAAAACAGGGTCCAAAATCATGGGTTTTCGTTCAGCAGTGGAAGTTGGAGGCGCGCTCTACAATAGGCAAGGGTTTTCAAGTCTGCAAGTACGTTTTAAGCTGAGTTCCATGAACATTGTCCAAAATCATGTTTTATCCAAAATCCACAATGCGACCAGTTCAGCATATGAGAGGAGACACTGTTTGAGTGTAACAAACGTGAAACATTTCTTTTGGCCTTTTCGCATGAAAACAGGGTCCAAAGTCATGGGTTTTCGTTCAGCAGTGGAAGTAGGAGGCGCGCTCTACAATAGGCAAGGGTTTTCAAGTCTGCAAGTACGTTTTCAGCTGAGTTACATGAACATTGTCCAAAATCATGTTTTAACCAAAATCCACAATGCGACCAGTTCAGCATATGAGAGGAGACACTGTTTGAGTGTAACAAACGTGAAACATTTCTTTTAGGCTTTTCGCATGAAAACAGGGTCCAAAATCATGGGTTTTCGTTCAGCAGTGGAAGTTGGAGGCGCGCTCTACAATAGGCAAGGGTTTTCAAGTCTGCAAGTACGTTTTAAGCTGAGTTCCATGAACATTGTCCAAAATCATGTTTTATCCAAAATCCACAATGCGACCAGTTCAGCATATGAGAGGAGACACTGTTTGAGTGTAACAAACGTGAAACATTTCTTTGAGCCTTTTCGCATGAAAACAGGGTCCAAAATCATGGGTTTTCGTTCAGCACTGGAAGTAGGAGGCGCGCTCTACAATAGGCAAGGGTTTTCAAGTCTGCAAGTACGTTTTCAGCTGAGTTCCATGAACATTGTCCAAAATCATGTTTTAACCAAAATCCACAATGCGACCAGTTCAGCATATGAGAGGAGACACTGTTTGAGTGTAACAAACGTGAAACATTTCTTTTAGCCCTTTCGCATGAAAACAGGGTCCAAAATCATGGGTTTTCGTTCAGCACTGGAAGTAGGAGGCGCGCTCTACAATAGGCAAGGGTTTTCAAGTCTGCAAGTACGTTTTCAGCTGAGTTCCATGAACATTGTCCAAAATCATGTTTTAACCAAAATCCACAATGCGACCAGTTCAGCATATGAGAGGAGACACTGTTTGAGTGTAACAAACGTGAAACATTTCTTTTAGCCCTTTCGCATGAAAACAGGGTCCAAAATCATGGGTTTTCGTTCAGCAGTGGAAGTAGGAGGTGCGCTCTACAATAGGCAAGGGTTTTCAAGTCTGCAAGTACGTTTTAAGCTGAGTTCCATGAACATTGTCCAAAATCATGTTTTAGGCCAAATCCACATTGCGACCAGATCAGCATATGACAGGAGACACTGTTTGAGTGTAACAAACGTGAAACATTTCTTTTAGCCTTTTCGCATGAAAACAGGGTCCAAAATTATGGGTTTTCGTTCAGCAGTGGAAGTAGGAGGCGCGCTCTACAATAGGCAAGGGTTTTCAAGTCTGCAAGTACGTTTTAAGCTGAGTTCCATGAACATTGTCCAAAATCATGTTTTAGGCCAAATCCACATTGCGACCAGATCAGCATATGACAGGAGACACTGTTTGAGTGTAACAAACGTGAACCAATTCTTTTAGCCTTTTCGCATGAAAACAGGGTCCAAAATCATGGGTTTTCGTTCAGCACTGGAAGTAGGAGGCGCGCTCTACAATAGGCAAGGGTTTTCAAGTCTGCAAGTACGTTTTAAGCTGAGTTCCATGAACATTGTCCAAAATCATGTTTTAGGCCAAATCCACATTGCGACCAGATCAGCATATGACAGGAGACACTGTTTGAGTGTAACAAACGTGAACCAATTCTTTTAGCCTTTTCGCATGAAAACAGGGTCCAAAATCATGGGTTTTCGTTCAGCACTGGAAGTAGGAGGCGCGCTCTACAATAGGCAAGGGTTTTCAAGTCTGCAAGTACGTTTTCAGCTGAGTTCCATGAACATTGTCCAAAATCATGTTTTAGGCCAAATCCACATTGCGACCAGATCAGCATATGACAGGAGACACTGTTTGAGTGTAACAAACGTGAAACATTTCTTTTAGCCCTTTCGCATGAAAACAGGGTCCAAAATCTTGGGTTTTCGTTCAGCAGTGGAAGTAGGAGGCGCGCTCTACAATAGGCAAGGGTTTTCAAGTCTGCAAGTACGTTTTAAGCTGAGTTCCATGAACATTGTCCAAAATCATGTTTTATCCAAAATCCACAATGCGACCAGTTCAGCATATGAGAGGAGACACTGTTTGAGTGTAACAAACGTGAAACATTTCTTTTGGCCTTTTCGCATGAAAACAGGGTCCAAAGTCATGGGTTTTCGTTCAGCAGTGGAAGTAGGAGGCGCGCTCTACAATAGGCAAGGGTTTTCAAGTCTGCAAGTACGTTTTAAGCTGAGTTCCATGAACATTGTCCAAAATCATGTTTTAGGCCAAATCCACATTGCGACCAGATCAGCATATGACAGGAGACACTGTTTGAGTGTAACAAACGTGAAACAATTCTTTTAGCCTTTTCGCATGAAAACAGGGTCCAAAATCATGGGTTTTCGTTCAGCACTGGAAGTAGGAGGCGCGCTCTACAATAGGCAAGGGTTTTCAAGTCTGCAAGTACGTTTTAAGCTGAGTTCCATGAACATTGTCCAAAATCATGTTTTAGGCCAAATCCACATTGCGACCAGATCAGCATATGACAGGAGACACTGTTTGAGTGTAACAAACGTGAAACATTTCTTTTAGCCTTTTCGCATGAAAACAGGGTCCAAAATCAAGGGTTTTCGTTCAGCAGTGGAAGTAGGAGGCGCGCTCTACAATAGGCAAGGGTTTTCAAGTCTGCAAGTACGTTTTCAGCTGAGTTACATGAACATTGTCCAAAATCATGTTTTAACCAAAATCCACAATGCGACCAGTTCAGCATATGAGAGGAGACACTGTTTGAGTGTAACAAACGTGAAACATTTCTTTTAGGCTTTTCGCATGAAAACAGGGTCCAAAATCATGGGTTTTCGTTCAGCAGTGGAAGTTGGAGGCGCGCTCTACAATAGGCAAGGGTTTTCAAGTCTGCAAGTACGTTTTCAGCTGAGTTACATGAACATTGTCCAAAATCATGTTTTAACCAAAATCCACAATGCGACCAGTTCAGCATATGAGAGGAGACACTGTTTGAGTGTAACAAACGTGAAACATTTCTTTTAGGCTTTTCGCATGAAAACAGGGTCCAAAATCATGGGTTTTCGTTCAGCAGTGGAAGTTGGAGGCGCGCTCTACAATAGGCAAGGGTTTTCAAGTCTGCAAGTACGTTTTAAGCTGAGTTCCATGAACATTGTCCAAAATCATGTTTTATCCAAAATCCACAATGCGACCAGTTCAGCATATGAGAGGAGACACTGTTTGAGTGTAACAAACGTGAAACATTTCTTTTGGCCTTTTCGCATGAAAACAGGGTCCAAAGTCATGGGTTTTCGTTCAGCAGTGGAAGTAGGAGGCGCGCTCTACAATAGGCAAGGGTTTTCAAGTCTGCAAGTACGTTTTCAGCTGAGTTACATGAACATTGTCCAAAATCATGTTTTAACCAAAATCCACAATGCGACCAGTTCAGCATATGAGAGGAGACACTGTTTGAGTGTAACAAACGTGAAACATTTCTTTTAGGCTTTTCGCATGAAAACAGGGTCCAAAATCATGGGTTTTCGTTCAGCAGTGGAAGTTGGAGGCGCGCTCTACAATAGGCAAGGGTTTTCAAGTCTGCAAGTACGTTTTAAGCTGAGTTCCATGAACATTGTCCAAAATCATGTTTTATCCAAAATCCACAATGCGACCAGTTCAGCATATGAGAGGAGACACTGTTTGAGTGTAACAAACGTGAAACATTTCTTTGAGCCTTTTCGCATGAAAACAGGGTCCAAAATCATGGGTTTTCGTTCAGCAGTGGAAGTAGGAGGCGCGCTCTACAATAGGCAAGGGTTTTCAAGTCTGCAAGTACGTTTTAAGCTGAGTTCCATGAACATTGTCCAAAATCATGTTTTATCCAAAATCCACAATGCGACCAGTTCAGCATATGAGAGGAGACACTGTTTGAGTGTAACAAACGTGAAACATTTCTTTTAGCCTTTTCGCATGAAAACAGGGTTCAAAATCATGGGTTTTCGTTCAGCAGTGGAAGTAGGAGGCGCGCTCTACAATAGGCAAGGGTTTTCAAGTCTGCAAGTACGTTTTAAGCTGAGTTCCATGAACATTGTCCAAAATCATGTTTTAGGCCAAATCCACATTGCGACCAGATCAGCATATGACAGGAGACACTGTTTGAGTGTAACAAACGTAAAACAATTCTTTTAGCCTTTTCGCATGAAAACAGGGTCCAAAATCATGGGTTTTCGTTCAGCAGTGGAAGTAGGAGGCGCGCTCTACAATAGGCAAGGGTTTTCAAGTCTGCAAGTACGTTTTAAGCTGAGTTCCATGAACATTGTCCAAAATCATGTTTTAACCAAAATCCACAATGCGACCAGTTCAGCATATGAGAGGAGACACTGTTTGAGTGTAACAAACGTGAAACATTTCTTTTAGCCTTTTCGCATGAAAACAGGGTCCAAAATCATGGGTTTTCGTTCAGCAGTGGAAGTAGGAGGTGCGCTCTACAATAGGCAAGGGTTTTCAAGTCTGCAAGTACGTTTTAAGCTGAGTTCCATGAACATTGTCCAAAATCATGTTTTAGGCCAAATCCACATTGCGACCAGATCAGCATATGACAGGAGACACTGTTTGAGTGTAACAAACGTGAAACATTTCTTTTAGCCTTTTCGCATGAAAACAGGGTCCAAAATCAAGGGTTTTCGTTCAGCAGTGGAAGTAGGAGGCGCGCTCTACAATAGGCAAGGGTTTTCAAGTCTGCAAGTACGTTTTCAGCTGAGTTACATGAACATTGTCCAAAATCATGTTTTAACCAAAATCCACAATGCGACCAGTTCAGCATATGAGAGGAGACACTGTTTGAGTGTAACAAACGTGAAACATTTCTTTTAGGCTTTTCGCATGAAAACAGGGTCCAAAATCATGGGTTTTCGTTCAGCAGTGGAAGTTGGAGGCGCGCTCTACAATAGGCAAGGGTTTTCAAGTCTGCAAGTACGTTTTAAGCTGAGTTCCATGAACATTGTCCAAAATCATGTTTTATCCAAAATCCACAATGCGACCAGTTCAGCATATGAGAGGAGACACTGTTTGAGTGTAACAAACGTGAAACATTTCTTTGAGCCTTTTCGCATGAAAACAGGGTCCAAAATCATGGGTTTTCGTTCAGCACTGGAAGTAGGAGGCGCGCTCTACAATAGGCAAGGGTTTTCAAGTCTGCAAGTACGTTTTCAGCTGAGTTCCATGAACATTGTCCAAAATCATGTTTTAACCAAAATCCACAATGCGACCAGTTCAGCATATGAGAGGAGACACTGTTTGAGTGTAACAAACGTGAAACATTTCTTTTAGCCCTTTCGCATGAAAACAGGGTCCAAAATCATGGGTTTTCGTTCAGCAGTGGAAGTAGGAGGTGCGCTCTACAATAGGCAAGGGTTTTCAAGTCTGCAAGTACGTTTTAAGCTGAGTTCCATGAACATTGTCCAAAATCATGTTTTAGGCCAAATCCACATTGCGACCAGATCAGCATATGACAGGAGACACTGTTTGAGTGTAACAAACGTGAAACATTTCTTTTAGCCTTTTCGCATGAAAACAGGGTCCAAAATCATGGGTTTTCGTTCAGCAGTGGAAGTAGGAGGCGCGCTCTACAATAGGCAAGGGTTTTCAAGTCTGCAAGTACGTTTTAAGCTGAGTTCCATGAACATTGTCCAAAATCATGTTTTAGGCCAAATCCACATTGCGACCAGATCAGCATATGACAGGAGACACTGTTTGAGTGTAAGAAACGTGAACCAATTCTTTTAGCCTTTTCGCATGAAAACAGGGTCCAAAATCATGGGTTTTCGTTCAGCACTGGAAGTAGGAGGCGCGCTCTACAATAGGCAAGGGTTTTCAAGTCTGCAAGTACGTTTTCAGCTGAGTTCCATGAACATTGTCCAAAATCATGTTTTAGGCCAAATCCACATTGCGACCAGATCAGCATATGACAGGAGACACTGTTTGAGTGTAACAAACGTGAAACATTTCTTTTAGCCCTTTCGCATGAAAACAGGGTCCAAAATCTTGGGTTTTCGTTCAGCAGTGGAAGTAGGAGGCGCGCTCTACAATAGGCAAGGGTTTTCAAGTCTGCAAGTACGTTTTAAGCTGAGTTCCATGAACATTGTCCAAAATCATGTTTTATCCAAAATCCACAATGCGACCAGTTCAGCATATGAGAGGAGACACTGTTTGAGTGTAACAAACGTGAAACATTTCTTTTGGCCTTTTCGCATGAAAACAGGGTCCAAAGTCATGGGTTTTCGTTCAGCAGTGGAAGTAGGAGGCGCGCTCTACAATAGGCAAGGGTTTTCAAGTCTGCAAGTACGTTTTAAGCTGAGTTCCATGAACATTGTCCAAAATCATGTTTTAGGCCAAATCCACATTGCGACCAGATCAGCATATGACAGGAGACACTGTTTGAGTGTAACAAACGTGAAACAATTCTTTTAGCCTTTTCGCATGAAAACAGGGTCCAAAATCAAGGGTTTTCGTTCAGCAGTGGAAGTAGGAGGCGCGCTCTACAATAGGCAAGGGTTTTCAAGTCTGCAAGTACGTTTTCAGCTGAGTTACATGAACATTGTCCAAAATCATGTTTTAACCAAAATCCACAATGCGACCAGTTCAGCATATGAGAGGAGACACTGTTTGAGTGTAACAAACGTGAAACATTTCTTTTAGGCTTTTCGCATGAAAACAGGGTCCAAAATCATGGGTTTTCGTTCAGCAGTGGAAGTTGGAGGCGCGCTCTACAATAGGCAAGGGTTTTCAAGTCTGCAAGTACGTTTTAAGCTGAGTTCCATGAACATTGTCCAAAATCATGTTTTATCCAAAATCCACAATGCGACCAGTTCAGCATATGAGAGGAGACACTGTTTGAGTGTAACAAACGTGAAACATTTCTTTTGGCCTTTTCGCATGAAAACAGGGTCCAAAGTCATGGGTTTTCGTTCAGCAGTGGAAGTAGGAGGCGCGCTCTACAATAGGCAAGGGTTTTCAAGTCTGCAAGTACGTTTTCAGCTGAGTTACATGAACATTGTCCAAAATCATGTTTTAACCAAAATCCACAATGCGACCAGTTCAGCATATGAGAGGAGACACTGTTTGAGTGTAACAAACGTGAAACATTTCTTTTAGGCTTTTCGCATGAAAACAGGGTCCAAAATCATGGGTTTTCGTTCAGCAGTGGAAGTTGGAGGCGCGCTCTACAATAGGCAAGGGTTTTCAAGTCTGCAAGTACGTTTTAAGCTGAGTTCCATGAACATTGTCCAAAATCATGTTTTATCCAAAATCCACAATGCGACCAGTTCAGCATATGAGAGGAGACACTGTTTGAGTGTAACAAACGTGAAACATTTCTTTGAGCCTTTTCGCATGAAAACAGGGTCCAAAATCATGGGTTTTCGTTCAGCACTGGAAGTAGGAGGCGCGCTCTACAATAGGCAAGGGTTTTCAAGTCTGCAAGTACGTTTTCAGCTGAGTTCCATGAACATTGTCCAAAATCATGTTTTAACCAAAATCCACAATGCGACCAGTTCAGCATATGAGAGGAGACACTGTTTGAGTGTAACAAACGTGAAACATTTCTTTTAGCCCTTTCGCATGAAAACAGGGTCCAAAATCATGGGTTTTCGTTCAGCACTGGAAGTAGGAGGCGCGCTCTACAATAGGCAAGGGTTTTCAAGTCTGCAAGTACGTTTTCAGCTGAGTTCCATGAACATTGTCCAAAATCATGTTTTAACCAAAATCCACAATGCGACCAGTTCAGCATATGAGAGGAGACACTGTTTGAGTGTAACAAACGTGAAACATTTCTTTTAGCCCTTTCGCATGAAAACAGGGTCCAAAATCATGGGTTTTCGTTCAGCAGTGGAAGTAGGAGGTGCGCTCTACAATAGGCAAGGGTTTTCAAGTCTGCAAGTACGTTTTAAGCTGAGTTCCATGAACATTGTCCAAAATCATGTTTTAGGCCAAATCCACATTGCGACCAGATCAGCATATGACAGGAGACACTGTTTGAGTGTAACAAACGTGAAACATTTCTTTTAGCCTTTTCGCATGAAAACAGGGTCCAAAATTATGGGTTTTCGTTCAGCAGTGGAAGTAGGAGGCGCGCTCTACAATAGGCAAGGGTTTTCAAGTCTGCAAGTACGTTTTAAGCTGAGTTCCATGAACATTGTCCAAAATCATGTTTTAGGCCAAATCCACATTGCGACCAGATCAGCATATGACAGGAGACACTGTTTGAGTGTAACAAACGTGAACCAATTCTTTTAGCCTTTTCGCATGAAAACAGGGTCCAAAATCATGGGTTTTCGTTCAGCACTGGAAGTAGGAGGCGCGCTCTACAATAGGCAAGGGTTTTCAAGTCTGCAAGTACGTTTTAAGCTGAGTTCCATGAACATTGTCCAAAATCATGTTTTAGGCCAAATCCACATTGCGACCAGATCAGCATATGACAGGAGACACTGTTTGAGTGTAACAAACGTGAACCAATTCTTTTAGCCTTTTCGCATGAAAACAGGGTCCAAAATCATGGGTTTTCGTTCAGCACTGGAAGTAGGAGGCGCGCTCTACAATAGGCAAGGGTTTTCAAGTCTGCAAGTACGTTTTCAGCTGAGTTCCATGAACATTGTCCAAAATCATGTTTTAGGCCAAATCCACATTGCGACCAGATCAGCATATGACAGGAGACACTGTTTGAGTGTAACAAACGTGAAACATTTCTTTTAGCCCTTTCGCATGAAAACAGGGTCCAAAATCTTGGGTTTTCGTTCAGCAGTGGAAGTAGGAGGCGCGCTCTACAATAGGCAAGGGTTTTCAAGTCTGCAAGTACGTTTTAAGCTGAGTTCCATGAACATTGTCCAAAATCATGTTTTATCCAAAATCCACAATGCGACCAGTTCAGCATATGAGAGGAGACACTGTTTGAGTGTAACAAACGTGAAACATTTCTTTTGGCCTTTTCGCATGAAAACAGGGTCCAAAGTCATGGGTTTTCGTTCAGCAGTGGAAGTAGGAGGCGCGCTCTACAATAGGCAAGGGTTTTCAAGTCTGCAAGTACGTTTTAAGCTGAGTTCCATGAACATTGTCCAAAATCATGTTTTAGGCCAAATCCACATTGCGACCAGATCAGCATATGACAGGAGACACTGTTTGAGTGTAACAAACGTGAAACAATTCTTTTAGCCTTTTCGCATGAAAACAGGGTCCAAAATCATGGGTTTTCGTTCAGCACTGGAAGTAGGAGGCGCGCTCTACAATAGGCAAGGGTTTTCAAGTCTGCAAGTACGTTTTAAGCTGAGTTCCATGAACATTGTCCAAAATCATGTTTTAGGCCAAATCCACATTGCGACCAGATCAGCATATGACAGGAGACACTGTTTGAGTGTAACAAACGTGAAACATTTCTTTTAGCCTTTTCGCATGAAAACAGGGTCCAAAATCAAGGGTTTTCGTTCAGCAGTGGAAGTAGGAGGCGCGCTCTACAATAGGCAAGGGTTTTCAAGTCTGCAAGTACGTTTTCAGCTGAGTTACATGAACATTGTCCAAAATCATGTTTTAACCAAAATCCACAATGCGACCAGTTCAGCATATGAGAGGAGACACTGTTTGAGTGTAACAAACGTGAAACATTTCTTTTAGGCTTTTCGCATGAAAACAGGGTCCAAAATCATGGGTTTTCGTTCAGCAGTGGAAGTTGGAGGCGCGCTCTACAATAGGCAAGGGTTTTCAAGTCTGCAAGTACGTTTTCAGCTGAGTTCCATGAACATTGTCCAAAATCATGTTTTAACCAAAATCCACAATGCGACCAGTTCAACATATGAGAGGAGACACTGTTTGAGTGTAACAAACGTGAAACATTTCTTTTAGGCTTTTCGCATGAAAACAGGGTCCAAAATCATGGGTTTTCGTTCAGCAGTGGAAGTAGGAGGCGCGCTCTACAATAGGCAAGGGTTTTCAAGTCTGCAAGTACGTTTTAAGCTGAGTTCCATGAACATTGTCCAAAATCATGTTTTAGGCCAAATCCACATTGCGACCAGATCAGCATATGACAGGAGACACTGTTTGAGTGTAACAAACGTGAAACAATTCTTTTAGCCTTTTCGCATGAAAACAGGGTCCAAAATCATGGGTTTTCGTTCAGCACTGGAAGTAGGAGGCGCGCTCTACAATAGGCAAGGGTTTTCAAGTCTGCAAGTACGTTTTAAGCTGAGTTCCATGAACATTGTCCAAAATCATGTTTTAACCAAAATCCACAATGCGACCAGTTCAGCATATGAGAGGAGACACTGTTTGAGTGTAACAAACGTGAAACATTTCTTTTAGCCTTTTCGCATGAAAACAGGGTCCAAAATCATGGGTTTTCGTTCAGCAGTGGAAGTAGGAGGCGCGCTCTACAATAGGCAAGGGTTTTCAAGTCTGCAAGTACGTTTTAAGCTGAGTTCCATGAACATTGTCCAAAATCATGTTTTATCCAAAATCCACAATGCGACCAGTTCAGCATATGAGAGGAGACACTGTTTGAGTGTAACAAACGTGAAACATTTCTTTTAGCCTTTTCGCATGAAAACAGGGTTCAAAATCATGGGTTTTCGTTCAGCAGTGGAAGTAGGAGGCGCGCTCTACAATAGGCAAGGGTTTTCAAGTCTGCAAGTACGTTTTAAGCTGAGTTCCATGAACATTGTCCAAAATCATGTTTTAGGCCAAATCCACATTGCGACCAGATCAGCATATGACAGGAGACACTGTTTGAGTGTAACAAACGTGAAACAATTCTTTTAGCCTTTTCGCATGAAAACAGGGTCCAAAATCATGGGTTTTCGTTCAGCAGTGGAAGTAGGAGGCGCGCTCTACAATAGGCAAGGGTTTTCAAGTCTGCAAGTACGTTTTAAGCTGAGTTCCATGAACATTGTCCAAAATCATGTTTTAACCAAAATCCACAATGCGACCAGTTCAGCATATGAGAGGAGACACTGTTTGAGTGTAACAAACGTGAAACATTTCTTTTAGCCTTTTCGCATGAAAACAGGGTCCAAAATCATGGGTTTTCGTTCAGCAGTGGAAGTAGGAGGTGCGCTCTACAATAGGCAAGGGTTTTCAAGTCTGCAAGTACGTTTTAAGCTGAGTTCCATGAACATTGTCCAAAATCATGTTTTAGGCCAAATCCACATTGCGACCAGATCAGCATATGACAGGAGACACTGTTTGAGTGTAACAAACGTGAAACATTTCTTTTAGCCTTTTCGCATGAAAACAGGGTCCAAAATCAAGGGTTTTCGTTCAGCAGTGGAAGTAGGAGGCGCGCTCTACAATAGGCAAGGGTTTTGAAGTCTGCAAGTACGTTTTCAGCTGAGTTACATGAACATTGTCCAAAATCATGTTTTAACCAAAATCCACAATGCGACCAGTTCAGCATATGAGAGGAGACACTGTTTGAGTGTAACAAACGTGAAACATTTCTTTTAGGCTTTTCGCATGAAAACAGGGTCCAAAATCATGGGTTTTCGTTCAGCAGTGGAAGTTGGAGGCGCGCTCTACAATAGGCAAGGGTTTTCAAGTCTGCAAGTACGTTTTAAGCTGAGTTCCATGAACATTGTCCAAAATCATGTTTTATCCAAAATCCACAATGCGACCAGTTCAGCATATGAGAGGAGACACTGTTTGAGTGTAACAAACGTGAAACATTTCTTTGAGCCTTTTCGCATGAAAACAGGGTCCAAAATCATGGGTTTTCGTTCAGCACTGGAAGTAGGAGGCGCGCTCTACAATAGGCAAGGGTTTTCAAGTCTGCAAGTACGTTTTCAGCTGAGTTCCATGAACATTGTCCAAAATCATGTTTTAACCAAAATCCACAATGCGACCAGTTCAGCATATGAGAGGAGACACTGTTTGAGTGTAACAAACGTGAAACATTTCTTTTAGCCCTTTCGCATGAAAACAGGGTCCAAAATCATGGGTTTTCGTTCAGCAGTGGAAGTAGGAGGTGCGCTCTACAATAGGCAAGGGTTTTCAAGTCTGCAAGTACGTTTTAAGCTGAGTTCCATGAACATTGTCCAAAATCATGTTTTAGGCCAAATCCACATTGCGACCAGATCAGCATATGACAGGAGACACTGTTTGAGTGTAACAAACGTGAAACATTTCTTTTAGCCTTTTCGCATGAAAACAGGGTCCAAAATCATGGGTTTTCGTTCAGCAGTGGAAGTAGGAGGCGCGCTCTACAATAGGCAAGGGTTTTCAAGTCTGCAAGTACGTTTTAAGCTGAGTTCCATGAACATTGTCCAAAATCATGTTTTAGGCCAAATCCACATTGCGACCAGATCAGCATATGACAGGAGACACTGTTTGAGTGTAACAAACGTGAACCAATTCTTTTAGCCTTTTCGCATGAAAACAGGGTCCAAAATCATGGGTTTTCGTTCAGCACTGGAAGTAGGAGGCGCGCTCTACAATAGGCAAGGGTTTTCAAGTCTGCAAGTACGTTTTCAGCTGAGTTCCATGAACATTGTCCAAAATCATGTTTTAGGCCAAATCCAAATTGCGACCAGATCAGCATATGACAGGAGACACTGTTTGAGTGTAACAAACGTGAAACATTTCTTTTAGCCCTTTCGCATGAAAACAGGGTCCAAAATCTTGGGTTTTCGTTCAGCAGTGGAAGTAGGAGGCGCGCTCTACAATAGGCAAGGGTTTTCAAGTCTGCAAGTACGTTTTAAGCTGAGTTCCATGAACATTGTCCAAAATCATGTTTTATCCAAAATCCACAATGCGACCAGTTCAGCATATGAGAGGAGACACTGTTTGAGTGTAACAAACGTGAAACATTTCTTTTGGCCTTTTCGCATGAAAACAGGGTCCAAAGTCATGGGTTTTCGTTCAGCAGTGGAAGTAGGAGGCGCGCTCTACAATAGGCAAGGGTTTTCAAGTCTGCAAGTACGTTTTAAGCTGAGTTCCATGAACATTGTCCAAAATCATGTTTTAGGCCAAATCCACATTGCGACCAGATCAGCATATGACAGGAGACACTGTTTGAGTGTAACAAACGTGAAACAATTCTTTTAGCCTTTTCGCATGAAAACAGGGTCCAAAATCAAGGGTTTTCGTTCAGCAGTGGAAGTAGGAGGCGCGCTCTACAATAGGCAAGGGTTTTCAAGTCTGCAAGTACGTTTTCAGCTGAGTTACATGAACATTGTCCAAAATCATGTTTTAACCAAAATCCACAATGCGACCAGTTCAGCATATGAGAGGAGACACTGTTTGAGTGTAACAAACGTGAAACATTTCTTTTAGGCTTTTCGCATGAAAACAGGGTCCAAAATCAAGGGTTTTCGTTCAGCAGTGGAAGTAGGAGGCGCGCTCTACAATAGGCAAGGGTTTTCAAGTCTGCAAGTACGTTTTCAGCTGAGTTACATGAACATTGTCCAAAATCATGTTTTAACCAAAATCCACAATGCGACCAGTTCAGCATATGAGAGGAGACACTGTTTGAGTGTAACAAACGTGAAACATTTCTTTTAGGCTTTTCGCATGAAAACAGGGTCCAAAATCATGGGTTTTCGTTCAGCAGTGGAAGTTGGAGGCGCGCTCTACAATAGGCAAGGGTTTTCAAGTCTGCAAGTACGTTTTAAGCTGAGTTCCATGAACATTGTCCAAAATCATGTTTTATCCAAAATCCACAATGCGACCAGTTCAGCATATGAGAGGAGACACTGTTTGAGTGTAACAAACGTGAAACATTTCTTTGAGCCTTTTCGCATGAAAACAGGGTCCAAAATCATGGGTTTTCGTTCAGCACTGGAAGTAGGAGGCGCGCTCTACAATAGGCAAGGGTTTTCAAGTCTGCAAGTACGTTTTCAGCTGAGTTCCATGAACATTGTCCAAAATCATGTTTTAACCAAAATCCACAATGCGACCAGTTCAGCATATGAGAGGAGACACTGTTTGAGTGTAACAAACGTGAAACATTTCTTTTAGCCCTTTCGCATGAAAACAGGGTCCAAAATCATGGGTTTTCGTTCAGCAGTGGAAGTAGGAGGTGCGCTCTACAATAGGCAAGGGTTTTCAAGTCTGCAAGTACGTTTTAAGCTGAGTTCCATGAACATTGTCCAAAATCATGTTTTAGGCCAAATCCACATTGCGACCAGATCAGCATATGACAGGAGACACTGTTTGAGTGTAACAAACGTGAAACATTTCTTTTAGCCTTTTCGCATGAAAACAGGGTCCAAAATCATGGGTTTTCGTTCAGCAGTGGAAGTAGGAGGCGCGCTCTACAATAGGCAAGGGTTTTCAAGTCTGCAAGTACGTTTTAAGCTGAGTTCCATGAACATTGTCCAAAATCATGTTTTAGGCCAAATCCACATTGCGACCAGATCAGCATATGACAGGAGACACTGTTTGAGTGTAACAAACGTGAACCAATTCTTTTAGCCTTTTCGCATGAAAACAGGGTCCAAAATTATGGGTTTTCGTTCAGCACTGGAAGTAGGAGGCGCGCTCTACAATAGGCAAGGGTTTTCAAGTCTGCAAGTACGTTTTCAGCTGAGTTCCATGAACATTGTCCAAAATCATGTTTTAGGCCAAATCCACATTGCGACCAGATCAGCATATGACAGGAGACACTGTTTGAGTGTAACAAACGTGAAACATTTCTTTTAGCCCTTTCGCATGAAAACAGGGTCCAAAATCTTGGGTTTTCGTTCAGCAGTGGAAGTAGGAGGCGCGCTCTACAATAGGCAAGGGTTTTCAAGTCTGCAAGTACGTTTTAAGCTGAGTTCCATGAACATTGTCCAAAATCATGTTTTATCCAAAATCCACAATGCGACCAGTTCAGCATATGAGAGGAGACACTGTTTGAGTGTAACAAACGTGAAACATTTCTTTTGGCCTTTTCGCATGAAAACAGGGTCCAAAGTCATGGGTTTTCGTTCAGCACTGGAAGTAGGAGGCGCGCTCTACAATAGGCAAGGGTTTTCAAGTCTGCAAGTACGTTTTCAGCTGAGTTCCATGAACATTGTCCAAAATCATGTTTTAACCAAAATCCACAATGCGACCAGTTCAGCATATGAGAGGAGACACTGTTTGAGTGTAACAAACGTGAAACATTTCTTTTAGCCCTTTCGCATGAAAACAGGGTCCAAAATCATGGGTTTTCGTTCAGCAGTGGAAGTAGGAGGTGCGCTCTACAATAGGCAAGGGTTTTCAAGTCTGCAAGTACGTTTTAAGCTGAGTTCCATGAACATTGTCCAAAATCATGTTTTAGGCCAAATCCACATTGCGACCAGATCAGCATATGACAGGAGACACTGTTTGAGTGTAACAAACGTGAAACATTTCTTTTAGCCTTTTCGCATGAAAACAGGGTCCAAAATCATGGGTTTTCGTTCAGCAGTGGAAGTAGGAGGCGCGCTCTACAATAGGCAAGGGTTTTCAAGTCTGCAAGTACGTTTTAAGCTGAGTTCCATGAACATTGTCCAAAATCATGTTTTAGGCCAAATCCACATTGCGACCAGATCAGCATATGACAGGAGACACTGTTTGAGTGTAACAAACGTGAACCAATTCTTTTAGCCTTTTCGCATGAAAACAGGGTCCAAAATTATGGGTTTTCGTTCAGCACTGGAAGTAGGAGGCGCGCTCTACAATAGGCAAGGGTTTTCAAGTCTGCAAGTACGTTTTCAGCTGAGTTCCATGAACATTGTCCAAAATCATGTTTTAGGCCAAATCCACATTGCGACCAGATCAGCATATGACAGGAGACACTGTTTGAGTGTAACAAACGTGAAACATTTCTTTTAGCCCTTTCGCATGAAAACAGGGTCCAAAATCTTGGGTTTTCGTTCAGCAGTGGAAGTAGGAGGCGCGCTCTACAATAGGCAAGGGTTTTCAAGTCTGCAAGTACGTTTTAAGCTGAGTTCCATGAACATTGTCCAAAATCATGTTTTATCCAAAATCCACAATGCGACCAGTTCAGCATATGAGAGGAGACACTGTTTGAGTGTAACAAACGTGAAACATTTCTTTTGGCCTTTTCGCATGAAAACAGGGTCCAAAGTCATGGGTTTTCGTTCAGCAGTGGAAGTAGGAGGCGCGCTCTACAATAGGCAAGGGTTTTCAAGTCTGCAAGTACGTTTTAAGCTGAGTTCCATGAACATTGTCCAAAATCATGTTTTAGGCCAAATCCACATTGCGACCAGATCAGCATATGACAGGAGACACTGTTTGAGTGTAACAAACGTGAAACAATTCTTTTAGCCTTTTCGCATGAAAACAGGGTCCAAAATCATGGGTTTTCGTTCAGCACTGGAAGTAGGAGGCGCGCTCTACAATAGGCAAGGGTTTTCAAGTCTGCAAGTACGTTTTAAGCTGAGTTCCATGAACATTGTCCAAAATCATGTTTTAGGCCAAATCCACATTGCGACCAGATCAGCATATGACAGGAGACACTGTTTGAGTGTAACAAACGTGAAACATTTCTTTTAGCCTTTTCGCATGAAAACAGGGTCCAAAATCATGGGTTTTCGTTCAGCAGTGGAAGTAGGAGGCGCGCTCTACAATAGGCAAGGGTTTTCAAGTCTGCAAGTACGTTTTCAGCTGAGTTCCATGAACATTGTCCAAAATCATGTTTTAACCAAAATCCACAATGCGACCAGTTCAGCATATGAGAGGAGACACTGTTTGAGTGTAACAAACGTGAAACATTTCTTTTAGCCTTTTCGCATGAAAACAGGGTCCAAAATCATGGGTTTTCGTTCAGCAGTGGAAGTAGGAGGTGCGCTCTACAATAGGCAAGGGTTTTCAAGTCTGCAAGTACGTTTTAAGCTGAGTTCCATGAACATTGTCCAAAATCATGTTTTAGGCCAAATCCACATTGCGACCAGATCAGCATATGACAGGAGACACTGTTTGAGTGTAACAAACGTGAAACATTTCTTTTAGCCTTTTCGCATGAAAACAGGGTCCAAAATCAAGGGTTTTCGTTCAGCAGTGGAAGTAGGAGGCGCGCTCTACAATAGGCAAGGGTTTTCAAGTCTGCAAGTACGTTTTCAGCTGAGTTACATGAACATTGTCCAAAATCATGTTTTAACCAAAATCCACAATGCGACCAGTTCAGCATATGAGAGGAGACACTGTTTGAGTGTAACAAACGTGAAACATTTCTTTTAGGCTTTTCGCATGAAAACAGGGTCCAAAATCATGGGTTTTCGTTCAGCAGTGGAAGTTGGAGGCGCGCTCTACAATAGGCAAGGGTTTTCAAGTCTGCAAGTACGTTTTAAGCTGAGTTCCATGAACATTGTCCAAAATCATGTTTTATCCAAAATCCACAATGCGACCAGTTCAGCATATGAGAGGAGACACTGTTTGAGTGTAACAAACGTGAAACATTTCTTTGAGCCTTTTCGCATGAAAACAGGGTCCAAAATCATGGGTTTTCGTTCAGCACTGGAAGTAGGAGGCGCGCTCTACAATAGGCAAGGGTTTTCAAGTCTGCAAGTACGTTTTCAGCTGAGTTCCATGAACATTGTCCAAAATCATGTTTTAACCAAAATCCACAATGCGACCAGTTCAGCATATGAGAGGAGACACTGTTTGAGTGTAACAAACGTGAAACATTTCTTTTAGCCCTTTCGCATGAAAACAGGGTCCAAAATCATGGGTTTTCGTTCAGCAGTGGAAGTAGGAGGTGCGCTCTACAATAGGCAAGGGTTTTCAAGTCTGCAAGTACGTTTTAAGCTGAGTTCCATGAACATTGTCCAAAATCATGTTTTAGGCCAAATCCACATTGCGACCAGATCAGCATATGACAGGAGACACTGTTTGAGTGTAACAAACGTGAAACATTTCTTTTAGCCTTTTCGCATGAAAACAGGGTCCAAAATCATGGGTTTTCGTTCAGCAGTGGAAGTAGGAGGCGCGCTCTACAATAGGCAAGGGTTTTCAAGTCTGCAAGTACGTTTTAAGCTGAGTTCCATGAACATTGTCCAAAATCATGTTTTAGGCCAAATCCACATTGCGACCAGATCAGCATATGACAGGAGACACTGTTTGAGTGTAACAAACGTGAACCAATTCTTTTAGCCTTTTCGCATGAAAACAGGGTCCAAAATCATGGGTTTTCGTTCAGCACTGGAAGTAGGAGGCGCGCTCTACAATAGGCAAGGGTTTTCAAGTCTGCAAGTACGTTTTCAGCTGAGTTCCATGAACATTGTCCAAAATCATGTTTTAGGCCAAATCCACATTGCGACCAGATCAGCATATGACAGGAGACACTGTTTGAGTGTAACAAACGTGAAACATTTCTTTTAGCCCTTTCGCATGAAAACAGGGTCCAAAATCTTGGGTTTTCGTTCAGCAGTGGAAGTAGGAGGCGCGCTCTACAATAGGCAAGGGTTTTCAAGTCTGCAAGTACGTTTTAAGCTGAGTTCCATGAACATTGTCCAAAATCATGTTTTATCCAAAATCCACAATGCGACCAGTTCAGCATATGAGAGGAGACACTGTTTGAGTGTAACAAACGTGAAACATTTCTTTTGGCCTTTTCGCATGAAAACAGGGTCCAAAGTCATGGGTTTTCGTTCAGCAGTGGAAGTAGGAGGCGCGCTCTACAATAGGCAAGGGTTTTCAAGTCTGCAAGTACGTTTTAAGCTGAGTTCCATGAACATTGTCCAAAATCATGTTTTAGGCCAAATCCACATTGCGACCAGATCAGCATATGACAGGAGACACTGTTTGAGTGTAACAAACGTGAAACAATTCTTTTAGCCTTTTCGCATGAAAACAGGGTCCAAAATCATGGGTTTTCGTTCAGCACTGGAAGTAGGAGGCGCGCTCTACAATAGGCAAGGGTTTTCAAGTCTGCAAGTACGTTTTAAGCTGAGTTCCATGAACATTGTCCAAAATCATGTTTTAGGCCAAATCCACATTGCGACCAGATCAGCATATGACAGGAGACACTGTTTGAGTGTAACAAACGTGAAACATTTCTTTTAGCCTTTTCGCATGAAAACAGGGTCCAAAATCATGGGTTTTCGTTCAGCAGTGGAAGTAGGAGGCGCGCTCTACAATAGGCAAGGGTTTTCAAGTCTGCAAGTACGTTTTCAGCTGAGTTCCATGAACATTGTCCAAAATCATGTTTTAACCAAAATCCACAATGCGACCAGTTCAGCATATGAGAGGAGACACTGTTTGAGTGTAACAAACGTGAAACATTTCTTTTAGCCTTTTCGCATGAAAACAGGGTCCAAAATCATGGGTTTTCGTTCAGCAGTGGAAGTAGGAGGTGCGCTCTACAATAGGCAAGGGTTTTCAAGTCTGCAAGTACGTTTTAAGCTGAGTTCCATGAACATTGTCCAAAATCATGTTTTAGGCCAAATCCACATTGCGACCAGATCAGCATATGACAGGAGACACTGTTTGAGTGTAACAAACGTGAAACATTTCTTTTAGCCTTTTCGCATGAAAACAGGGTCCAAAATCAAGGGTTTTCGTTCAGCAGTGGAAGTAGGAGGCGCGCTCTACAATAGGCAAGGGTTTTCAAGTCTGCAAGTACGTTTTCAGCTGAGTTACATGAACATTGTCCAAAATCATGTTTTAACCAAAATCCACAATGCGACCAGTTCAGCATATGACAGGAGACACTGTTTGAGTGTAACAAACGTGAAACATTTCTTTTAGGCTTTTCGCATGAAAACAGGGTCCAAAATCATGGGTTTTCGTTCAGCAGTGGAAGTTGGAGGCGCGCTCTACAATAGGCAAGGGTTTTCAAGTCTGCAAGTACGTTTTAAGCTGAGTTCCATGAACATTGTCCAAAATCATGTTTTATCCAAAATCCACAATGCGACCAGTTCAGCATATGAGAGGAGACACTGTTTGAGTGTAACAAACGTGAAACATTTCTTTGAGCCTTTTCGCATGAAAACAGGGTCCAAAATCATGGGTTTTCGTTCAGCACTGGAAGTAGGAGGCGCGCTCTACAATAGGCAAGGGTTTTCAAGTCTGCAAGTACGTTTTCAGCTGAGTTCCATGAACATTGTCCAAAATCATGTTTTAACCAAAATCCACAATGCGACCAGTTCAGCATATGAGAGGAGACACTGTTTGAGTGTAACAAACGTGAAACATTTCTTTTAGCCCTTTCGCATGAAAACAGGGTCCAAAATCATGGGTTTTCGTTCAGCAGTGGAAGTAGGAGGTGCGCTCTACAATAGGCAAGGGTTTTCAAGTCTGCAAGTACGTTTTAAGCTGAGTTCCATGAACTTTGTCCAAAATCATGTTTTAGGCCAAATCCACATTGCGACCAGATCAGCATATGACAGGAGACACTGTTTGAGTGTAACAAACGTGAAACATTTCTTTTAGGCTTTTCGCATGAAAACAGGGTCCAAAATCATGGGTTTTCGTTCAGCAGTGGAAGTTGGAGGCGCGCTCTACAATAGGCAAGGGTTTTCAAGTCTGCAAGTACGTTTTAAGCTGAGTTCCATGAACTTTGTCCAAAATCATGTTTTAGGCCAAATCCACATTGCGACCAGATCAGCATATGACAGGAGACACTGTTTGAGTGTAACAAACGTGAAACATTTCTTTTAGCCTTTTCGCATGAAAACAGGGTCCAAAATCATGGGTTTTCGTTCAGCAGTGGAAGTAGGAGGTGCGCTCTACAATAGGCAAGGGTTTTCAAGTCTGCAAGTACGTTTTAAGCTGAGTTCCATGAACATTGTCCAAAATCATGTTTTAGGCCAAATCCACATTGCGACCAGATCAGCATATGACAGGAGACACTGTTTGAGTGTAACAAACGTGAAACAATTCTTTTAGCCTTTTCGCATGAAAACAGGGTCCAAAATCATGGGTTTTCGTTCAGCACTGGAAGTAGGAGGCGCGCTCTACAATAGGCAAGGGTTTTCAAGTCTGCAAGTACGTTTTAAGCTGAGTTCCATGAACATTGTCCAAAATCATGTTTTAGGCCAAATCCACATTGCGACCAGATCAGCATATGACAGGAGACACTGTTTGAGTGTAACAAACGTGAAACATTTCTTTTAGCCTTTTCGCATGAAAACAGGGTCCAAAATCATGGGTTTTCGTTCATCAGTGGAAGTAGGAGGCGCGCTCTACAATAGGCAAGGGTTTTCAAGTCTGCAAGTACGTTTTCAGCTGAGTTCCATGAACATTGTCCAAAATCATGTTTTAGGCCAAATCCACATTGCGACCAGATCAGCATATGACAGGAGACACTGTTTGAGTGTAACAAACGTGAAACATTTCTTTTAGCCCTTTCGCATGAAAACAGGGTCCAAAATCTTGGGTTTTCGTTCAGAAGTGGAAGTAGGAGGCGCGCTCTACAATAGGCAAGGGTTTTCAAGTCTGCAAGTACGTTTTAAGCTGAGTTCCATGAACATTGTCCAAAATCATGTTTTATCCAAAATCCACAATGCGACCAGTTCAGCATATGAGAGGAGACACTGTTTGAGTGTAACAAACGTGAAACATTTCTTTTAGCCCTTTCGCATGAAAACAGGGTCCAAAATCTTGGGTTTTCGTTCAGCAGTGGAAGTAGGAGGCGCGCTCTACAATAGGCAAGGGTTTTCAAGTCTGCAAGTACGTTTTAAGCTGAGTTCCATGAACATTGTCCAAAATCATGTTTTATCCAAAATCCACAATGCGACCAGTTCAGCATATGAGAGGAGACACTGTTTGAGTGTAACAAACGTGAAACATTTCTTTGAGCCTTTTCGCATGAAAACAGGGTCCAAAATCATGGGTTTTCGTTCAGCACTGGAAGTAGGAGGCGCGCTCTACAATAGGCAAGGGTTTTCAAGTCTGCAAGTACGTTTTCAGCTGAGTTCCATGAACATTGTCCAAAATCATGTTTTAACCAAAATCCACAATGCGACCAGTTCAGCATATGAGAGGAGACACTGTTTGAGTGTAACAAACGTGAAACATTTCTTTTAGCCCTTTCGCATGAAAACAGGGTCCAAAATCTTGGGTTTTCGTTCAGCAGTGGAAGTAGGAGGCGCGCTCTACAATAGGCAAGGGTTTTCAAGTCTGCAAGTACGTTTTAAGCTGAGTTCCATGAACATTGTCCAAAATCATGTTTTATCCAAAATCCACAATGCGACCAGTTCAGCATATGAGAGGAGACACTGTTTGAGTGTAACAAACGTGAAACATTTCTTTGAGCCTTTTCGCATGAAAACAGGGTCCAAAATCATGGGTTTTCGTTCAGCACTGGAAGTAGGAGGCGCGCTCTACAATAGGCAAGGGTTTTCAAGTCTGCAAGTACGTTTTCAGCTGAGTTCCATGAACATTGTCCAAAATCATGTTTTAACCAAAATCCACAATGCGACCAGTTCAGCATATGAGAGGAGACACTGTTTGAGTGTAACAAACGTGAAACATTTCTTTTAGCCCTTTCGCATGAAAACAGGGTCCAAAATCATGGGTTTTCGTTCAGCAGTGGAAGTAGGAGGTGCGCTCTACAATAGGCAAGGGTTTTCAAGTCTGCAAGTACGTTTTAAGCTGAGTTCCATGAACTTTGTCCAAAATCATGTTTTAGGCCAAATCCACATTGCGACCAGATCAGCATATGACAGGAGACACTGTTTGAGTGTAACAAACGTGAAACATTTCTTTTAGGCTTTTCGCATGAAAACAGGGTCCAAAATCATGGGTTTTCGTTCAGCAGTGGAAGTTGGAGGCGCGCTCTACAATAGGCAAGGGTTTTCAAGTCTGCAAGTACGTTTTAAGCTGAGTTCCATGAACTTTGTCCAAAATCATGTTTTAGGCCAAATCCACATTGCGACCAGATCAGCATATGACAGGAGACACTGTTTGAGTGTAACAAACGTGAAACATTTCTTTTAGCCTTTTCGCATGAAAACAGGGTCCAAAATCATGGGTTTTCGTTCAGCAGTGGAAGTAGGAGGCGCGCTCTACAATAGGCAAGGGTTTTCAAGTCTGCAAGTACGTTTTAAGCTGAGTTCCATGAACATTGTCCAAAATCATGTTTTAGGCCAAATCCACATTGCGACCAGATCAGCATATGACAGGAGACACTGTTTGAGTGTAACAAACGTGAAACAATTCTTTTAGCCTTTTCGCATGAAAACAGGGTCCAAAATCATGGGTTTTCGTTCAGCACTGGAAGTAGGAGGCGCGCTCTACAATAGGCAAGGGTTTTCAAGTCTGCAAGTACGTTTTAAGCTGAGTTCCATGAACATTGTCCAAAATCATGTTTTAGGCCAAATCCACATTGCGACCAGATCAGCATATGACAGGAGACACTGTTTGAGTGTAACAAACGTGAAACATTTCTTTTAGCCTTTTCGCATGAAAACAGGGTCCAAAATCATGGGTTTTCGTTCATCAGTGGAAGTAGGAGGCGCGCTCTACAATAGGCAAGGGTTTTCAAGTCTGCAAGTACGTTTTCAGCTGAGTTCCATGAACATTGTCCAAAATCATGTTTTAGGCCAAATCCACATTGCGACCAGATCAGCATATGACAGGAGACACTGTTTGAGTGTAACAAACGTGAAACATTTCTTTTAGCCCTTTCGCATGAAAACAGGGTCCAAAATCTTGGGTTTTCGTTCAGAAGTGGAAGTAGGAGGCGCGCTCTACAATAGGCAAGGGTTTTCAAGTCTGCAAGTACGTTTTAAGCTGAGTTCCATGAACATTGTCCAAAATCATGTTTTATCCAAAATCCACAATGCGACCAGTTCAGCATATGAGAGGAGACACTGTTTGAGTGTAACAAACGTGAAACATTTCTTTTGGCCTTTTCGCATGAAAACAGGGTCCAAAGTCATGGGTTTTCGTTCAGCAGTGGAAGTAGGAGGCGCGCTCTACAATAGGCAAGGGTTTTCAAGTCTGCAAGTACGTTTTCAGCTGAGTTCCATGAACATTGTCCAAAATCATGTTTTAGGCCAAATCGGGTCCAAAATCATGGGTTTTCGTTCAGCACTGGAAGTAGGAGGCGCGCTCTACAATAGGCAAGGGTTTTCAAGTCTGCAAGTACGTTTTAAGCTGAGTTCCATGAACATTGTCCAAAATCATGTTTTAGGCCAAATCCACATTGCGACCAGATCAGCATATGACAGGAGACACTGTTTGAGTGTAACAAACGTGAAACAATTCTTTTAGCCTTTTCGCATGAAAACAGGGTCCAAAATCATGGGTTTTCGTTCAGCACTGGAAGTAGGAGGCGCGCTCTACAATAGGCAAGGGTTTTCAAGTCTGCAAGTACGTTTTAAGCTGAGTTCCATGAACATTGTCCAAAATCATGTTTTAGGCCAAATCCACATTGCGACCAGATCAGCATATGACAGGAGACACTGTTTGAGTGTAACAAACGTGAAACATTTCTTTTAGCCTTTTCGCATGAAAACAGGGTCCAAAATCATGGGTTTTCGTTCAGCAGTGGAAGTAGGAGGCGCGCTCTACAATAGGCAAGGGTTTTCAAGTCTGCAAGTACGTTTTCAGCTGAGTTCCATGAACATTGTCCAAAATCATGTTTTAACCAAAATCCACAATGCGACCAGTTCAGCATATGAGAGGAGACACTGTTTGAGTGTAACAAACGTGAAACATTTCTTTTAGCCCTTTCGCATGAAAACAGGGTCCAAAATCTTGGGTTTTCGTTCAGCAGTGGAAGTAGGAGGCGCGCTCTACAATAGGCAAGGGTTTTCAAGTCTGCAAGTACGTTTTAAGCTGAGTTCCATGAACATTGTCCAAAATCATGTTTTAACCAAAATCCACAATGCGACCAGTTCAGCATATGAGAGGAGACACTGTTTGAGTGTAACAAACGTGAAACATTTCTTTTAGCCCTTTCGCATGAAAACAGGGTCCAAAATCTTGGGTTTTCGTTCAGCAGTGGAAGTAGGAGGCGCGCTCTACAATAGGCAAGGGTTTTCAAGTCTGCAAGTACGTTTTAAGCTGAGTTCCATGAACATTGTCCAAAATCATGTTTTAGGCCAAATCCACATTGCGACCAGATCAGCATATGACAGGAGACACTGTTTGAGTGTAACAAACGTGAAACAATTCTTTTAGCCTTTTCGCATGAAAACAGGGTCCAAAATCATGGGTTTTCGTTCAGCAGTGGAAGTAGGAGGCGCGCTCTACAATAGGCAAGGGTTTTCAAGTCTGCAAGTACGTTTTAAGCTGAGTTCCATGAACATTGTCCAAAATCATGTTTTATCCAAAATCCACAATGCGACCAGTTCAGCATATGAGAGGAGACACTGTTTGAGTGTAACAAACGTGAAACATTTCTTTTGGCCTTTTCGCATGAAAACAGGGTCCAAAGTCATGGGTTTTCGTTCAGCAGTGGAAGTAGGAGGCGCGCTCTACAATAGGCAAGGGTTTTCAAGTCTGCAAGTACGTTTTAAGCTGAGTTCCATGAACATTGTCCAAAATCATGTTTTAGGCCAAATCCACATTGCGACCAGATCAGCATATGACAGGAGACACTGTTTGAGTGTAACAAACGTGAAACAATTCTTTTAGCCTTTTCGCATGAAAACAGGGTCCAAAATCATGGGTTTTCGTTCAGCACTGGAAGTAGGAGGCGCGCTCTACAATAGGCAAGGGTTTTCAAGTCTGCAAGTACGTTTTAAGCTGAGTTCCATGAACATTGTCCAAAATCATGTTTTAGGCCAAATCCACATTGCGACCAGATCAGCATATGACAGGAGACACTGTTTGAGTGTAACAAACGTGAAACATTTCTTTTAGCCTTTTCGCATGAAAACAGGGTCCAAAATCATGGGTTTTCGTTCAGCAGTGGAAGTAGGAGGCGCGCTCTACAATAGGCAAGGGTTTTCAAGTCTGCAAGTACGTTTTCAGCTGAGTTCCATGAACATTGTCCAAAATCATGTTTTAACCAAAATCCACAATGCGACCAGTTCAGCATATGAGAGGAGACACTGTTTGAGTGTAACAAACGTGAAACATTTCTTTTAGCCTTTTCGCATGAAAACAGGGTCCAAAATCATGGGTTTTCGTTCATCAGTGGAAGTAGGAGGCGCGCTCTACAATAGGCAAGGGTTTTCAAGTCTGCAAGTACGTTTTCAGCTGAGTTCCATGAACATTGTCCAAAATCATGTTTTAGGCCAAATCCACATTGCGACCAGATCAGCATATGACAGGAGACACTGTTTGAGTGTAACAAACGTGAAACATTTCTTTTAGCCCTTTCGCATGAAAACAGGGTCCAACATCTTGGGTTTTCGTTCAGCAGTGGAAGTAGGAGGCGCGCTCTACAATAGGCAAGGGTTTTCAAGTCTGCAAGTACGTTTTAAGCTGAGTTCCATGAACATTGTCCAAAATCATGTTTTATCCAAAATCCACAATGCGACCAGTTCAGCATATGAGAGGAGACACTGTTTGAGTGTAACAAACGTGAAACATTTCTTTTGGCCTTTTCGCATGAAAACAGGGTCCAAAGTCATGGGTTTTCGTTCAGCAGTGGAAGTAGGAGGCGCGCTCTACAATAGGCAAGGGTTTTCAAGTCTGCAAGTACGTTTTAAGCTGAGTTCCATGAACATTGTCCAAAATCATGTTTTAGGCCAAATCCACATTGCGACCAGATCAGCATATGACAGGAGACACTGTTTGAGTGTAACAAACGTGAAACAATTCTTTTAGCCTTTTCGCATGAAAACAGGGTCCAAAATCATGGGTTTTCGTTCAGCAGTGGAAGTAGGAGGCGCGCTCTACAATAGGCAAGGGTTTTCAAGTCTGCAAGTACGTTTTAAGCTGAGTTCCATGAACATTGTCCAAAATCATGTTTTATCCAAAATCCACAATGCGACCAGTTCAGCATATGAGAGGAGACACTGTTTGAGTGTAACAAACGTGAAACATTTCTTTTGGCCTTTTCGCATGAAAACAGGGTCCAAAGTCATGGGTTTTCGTTCAGCAGTGGAAGTAGGAGGCGCGCTCTACAATAGGCAAGGGTTTTCAAGTCTGCAAGTACGTTTTAAGCTGAGTTCCATGAACATTGTCCAAAATCATGTTTTAGGCCAAATCCACATTGCGACCAGATCAGCATATGACAGGAGACACTGTTTGAGTGTAACAAACGTGAAACAATTCTTTTAGCCTTTTCGCATGAAAACAGGGTCCAAAATCATGGGTTTTCGTTCAGCACTGGAAGTAGGAGGCGCGCTCTACAATAGGCAAGGGTTTTCAAGTCTGCAAGTACGTTTTAAGCTGAGTTCCATGAACATTGTCCAAAATCATGTTTTAGGCCAAATCCACATTGCGACCAGATCAGCATATGACAGGAGACACTGTTTGAGTGTAACAAACGTGAAACATTTCTTTTAGCCTTTTCGCATGAAAACAGGGTCCAAAATCATGGGTTTTCGTTCAGCAGTGGAAGTAGGAGGCGCGCTCTACAATAGGCAAGGGTTTTCAAGTCTGCAAGTACGTTTTCAGCTGAGTTCCATGAACATTGTCCAAAATCATGTTTTAACCAAAATCCACAATGCGACCAGTTCAGCATATGAGAGGAGACACTGTTTGAGTGTAACAAACGTGAAACATTTCTTTTAGCCTTTTCGCATGAAAACAGGGTCCAAAATCATGGGTTTTCGTTCATCAGTGGAAGTAGGAGGCGCGCTCTACAATAGGCAAGGGTTTTCAAGTCTGCAAGTACGTTTTCAGCTGAGTTCCATGAACATTGTCCAAAATCATGTTTTAGGCCAAATCCACATTGCGACCAGATCAGCATATGACAGGAGACACTGTTTGAGTGTAACAAACGTGAAACATTTCTTTTAGCCCTTTCGCATGAAAACAGGGTCCAAAATCTTGGGTTTTCGTTCAGCAGTGGAAGTAGGAGGCGCGCTCTACAATAGGCAAGGGTTTTCAAGTCTGCAAGTACGTTTTAAGCTGAGTTCCATGAACATTGTCCAAAATCATGTTTTATCCAAAATCCACAATGCGACCAGTTCAGCATATGAGAGGAGACACTGTTTGAGTGTAACAAACGTGAAACATTTCTTTTGGCCTTTTCGCATGAAAACAGGGTCCAAAGTCATGGGTTTTCGTTCAGCAGTGGAAGTAGGAGGCGCGCTCTACAATAGGCAAGGGTTTTCAAGTCTGCAAGTACGTTTTAAGCTGAGTTCCATGAACATTGTCCAAAATCATGTTTTAGGCCAAATCCACATTGCGACCAGATCAGCATATGACAGGAGACACTGTTTGAGTGTAACAAACGTGAAACAATTCTTTTAGCCTTTTCGCATGAAAACAGGGTCCAAAATCATGGGTTTTCGTTCAGCACTGGAAGTAGGAGGCGCGCTCTACAATAGGCAAGGGTTTTCAAGTCTGCAAGTACGTTTTAAGCTGAGTTCCATGAACATTGTCCAAAATCATGTTTTAGGCCAAATCCACATTGCGACCAGATCAGCATATGACAGGAGACACTGTTTGAGTGTAACAAACGTGAAACATTTCTTTTAGCCTTTTCGCATGAAAACAGGGTCCAAAATCATGGGTTTTCGTTCAGCAGTGGAAGTAGGAGGCGCGCTCTACAATAGGCAAGGGTTTTCAAGTCTGCAAGTACGTTTTCAGCTGAGTTCCATGAACATTGTCCAAAATCATGTTTTAACCAAAATCCACAATGCGACCAGTTCAGCATATGAGAGGAGACACTGTTTGAGTGTAACAAACGTGAAACATTTCTTTTAGCCCTTTCGCATGAAAACAGGGTCCAAAATCTTGGGTTTTCGTTCAGCAGTGGAAGTAGGAGGCGCGCTCTACAATAGGCAAGGGTTTTCAAGTCTGCAAGTACGTTTTAAGCTGAGTTCCATGAACATTGTCCAAAATCATGTTTTAACCAAAATCCACAATGCGACCAGTTCAGCATGTGAGAGGAGACACTGTTTGAGTGTAACAAACGTGAAACATTTCTTTTAGCCCTTTCGCATGAAAACAGGGTCCAAAATCTTGGGTTTTCGTTCAGCAGTGGAAGTAGGAGGCGCGCTCTACAATAGGCAAGGGTTTTCAAGTCTGCAAGTACGTTTTAAGCTGAGTTCCATGAACATTGTCCAAAATCATGTTTTAGGCCAAATCCACATTGCGACCAGATCAGCATATGACAGGAGACACTGTTTGAGTGTAACAAACGTGAAACAATTCTTTTAGCCTTTTCGCATGAAAACAGGGTCCAAAATCATGGGTTTTCGTTCAGCAGTGGAAGTAGGAGGCGCGCTCTACAATAGGCAAGGGTTTTCAAGTCTGCAAGTACGTTTTAAGCTGAGTTCCATGAACATTGTCCAAAATCATGTTTTATCCAAAATCCACAATGCGACCAGTTCAGCATATGAGAGGAGACACTGTTTGAGTGTAACAAACGTGAAACAATTCTTTTAGCCTTTTCGCATGAAAACAGGGTCCAAAATCATGGGTTTACGTTCAGCACTGGAAGTAGGAGGCGCGCTCTACAATAGGCAAGGGTTTTCAAGTCTGCAAGTACGTTTTAAGCTGAGTTCCATGAACATTGTCCAAAATCATGTTTTAGGCCAAATCCACATTGCGACCAGATCAGCATATGACAGGAGACACTGTTTGAGTGTAACAAACGTGAAACATTTCTTTTAGCCTTTTCGCATGAAAACAGGGTCCAAAATCATGGGTTTTCGTTCAGCAGTGGAAGTAGGAGGCGCGCTCTACAATAGGCAAGGGTTTTCAAGTCTGCAAGTACGTTTTAAGCTGAGTTCCATGAACATTGTCCAAAATCATGTTTTAACCAAAATCCACAATGCGACCAGTTCAGCATATGAGAGGAGACACTGTTTGAGTGTAACAAACGTGAAACATTTCTTTTAGCCCTTTCGCATGAAAACAGGGTCCAAAATCTTGGGTTTTCGTTCAGCAGTGGAAGTAGGAGGCGCGCTCTACAATAGGCAAGGGTTTTCAAGTCTGCAAGTACGTTTTAAGCTGAGTTCCATGAACATTGTCCAAAATCATGTTTTAGGCCAAATCCACATTGCGACCAGATCAGCATATGACAGGAGACACTGTTTGAGTGTAACAAACGTGAAACAATTCTTTTAGCCTTTTCGCATGAAAACAGGGTCCAAAATCATGGGTTTTCGTTCAGCAGTGGAAGTAGGAGGCGCGCTCTACAATAGGCAAGGGTTTTCAAGTCTGCAAGTACGTTTTAAGCTGAGTTCCATGAACATTGTCCAAAATCATGTTTTAACCAAAATCCACAATGCGACCAGTTCAGCATATGAGAGGAGACACTGTTTGAGTGTAACAAACGTGAAACATTTCTTTTAGCCTTTTCGCATGAAAACAGGGTCCAAAATCATGGGTTTTCGTTCAGCAGTGGAAGTAGGAGGTGCGCTCTACAATAGGCAAGGGTTTTCAAGTCTGCAAGTACGTTTTAAGCTGAGTTCCATGAACATTGTCCAAAATCATGTTTTAGGCCAAATCCACATTGCGACCAGATCAGCATATGACAGGAGACACTGTTTGAGTGTAACAAACGTGAAACATTTTTTTAGCCTTTTCGCATGAAAACAGGGTCCAAAGTCATGGGTTTTCGTTCAGCAGTGGAAGTAGGAGGCGCGCTCTACAATAGGCAAGGGTTTTCAAGTCTGCAAGTACGTTTTAAGCTGAGTTCCATGAACATTGTCCAAAATCATGTTTTAGGCCAAATCCACATTGCGACCAGATCAGCATATGACAGGAGACACTGTTTGAGTGTAACAAACGTGAAACAATTCTTTTAGCCTTTTCGCATGAAAACAGGGTCCAAAATCATGGGTTTTCGTTCAGCACTGGAAGTAGGAGGCGCGCTCTACAATAGGCAAGGGTTTTCAAGTCTGCAAGTACGTTTTAAGCTGAGTTCCATGAACATTGTCCAAAATCATGTTTTAGGCCAAATCCACATTGCGACCAGATCAGCATATGACAGGAGACACTGTTTGAGTGTAACAAACGTGAAACATTTCTTTTAGCCTTTTCGCATGAAAACAGGGTCCAAAATCATGGGTTTTCGTTCAGCAGTGGAAGTAGGAGGCGCGCTCTACAATAGGCAAGGGTTTTCAAGTCTGCAAGTACGTTTTCAGCTGAGTTCCATGAACATTGTCCAAAATCATGTTTTAACCAAAATCCACAATGCGACCAGTTCAGCATATGAGAGGAGACACTGTTTGAGTGTAACAAACGTGAAACATTTCTTTTAGCCCTTTCGCATGAAAACAGGGTCCAAAATCTTGGGTTTTCGTTCAGCAGTGGAAGTAGGAGGCGCGCTCTACAATAGGCAAGGGTTTTCAAGTCTGCAAGTACGTTTTAAGCTGAGTTCCATGAACATTGTCCAAAATCATGTTTTAGGCCAAATCCACATTGCGACCAGATCAGCATATGACAGGAGACACTGTTTGAGTGTAACAAACGTGAAACAATTCTTTTAGCCTTTTCGCATGAAAACAGGGTCCAAAATCATGGGTTTTCGTTCAGCAGTGGAAGTAGGAGGCGCGCTCTACAATAGGCAAGGGTTTTCAAGTCTGCAAGTACGTTTTAAGCTGAGTTCCATGAACATTGTCCAAAATCATGTTTTATCCAAAATCCACAATGCGACCAGTTCAGCATATGAGAGGAGACACTGTTTGAGTGTAACAAACGTGAAACAATTCTTTTAGCCTTTTCGCATGAAAACAGGGTCCAAAATCATGGGTTTACGTTCAGCACTGGAAGTAGGAGGCGCGCTCTACAATAGGCAAGGGTTTTCAAGTCTGCAAGTACGTTTTAAGCTGAGTTCCATGAACATTGTCCAAAATCATGTTTTAGGCCAAATCCACATTGCGACCAGATCAGCATATGACAGGAGACACTGTTTGAGTGTAACAAACGTGAAACATTTCTTTTAGCCTTTTCGCATGAAAACAGGGTCCAAAATCATGGGTTTTCGTTCAGCAGTGGAAGTAGGAGGCGCGCTCTACAATAGGCAAGGGTTTTCAAGTCTGCAAGTACGTTTTCAGCTGAGTTCCATGAACATTGTCCAAAATCATGTTTTAACCAAAATCCACAATGCGACCAGTTCAGCATATGAGAGGAGACACTGTTTGAGTGTAACAAACGTGAAACATTTCTTTTAGCCCTTTCGCATGAAAACAGGGTCCAAAATCTTGGGTTTTCGTTCAGCAGTGGAAGTAGGAGGCGCGCTCTACAATAGGCAAGGGTTTTCAAGTCTGCAAGTACGTTTTAAGCTGAGTTCCATGAACATTGTCCAAAATCATGTTTTAACCAAAATCCACAATGCGACCAGTTCAGCATATGAGAGGAGACACTGTTTGAGTGTAACAAACGTGAAACATTTCTTTTAGCCCTTTCGCATGAAAACAGGGTCCAAAATCTTGGGTTTTCGTTCAGCAGTGGAAGTAGGAGGCGCGCTCTACAATAGGCAAGGGTTTTCAAGTCTGCAAGTACGTTTTAAGCTGAGTTCCATGAACATTGTCCAAAATCATGTTTTAGGCCAAATCCACATTGCGACCAGATCAGCATATGACAGGAGACACTGTTTGAGTGTAACAAACGTGAAACAATTCTTTTAGCCTTTTCGCATGAAAACAGGGTCCAAAATCATGGGTTTTCGTTCAGCAGTGGAAGTAGGAGGCGCGCTCTACAATAGGCAAGGGTTTTCAAGTCTGCAAGTACGTTTTAAGCTGAGTTCCATGAACATTGTCCAAAATCATGTTTTAACCAAAATCCACAATGCGACCAGTTCAGCATATGAGAGGAGACACTGTTTGAGTGTAACAAACGTGAAACATTTCTTTTAGCCTTTTCGCATGAAAACAGGGTCCAAAATCATGGGTTTTCGTTCAGCAGTGGAAGTAGGAGGTGCGCTCTACAATAGGCAAGGGTTTTCAAGTCTGCAAGTACGTTTTAAGCTGAGTTCCATGAACATTGTCCAAAATCATGTTTTAGGCCAAATCCACATTGCGACCAGATCAGCATATGACAGGAGACACTGTTTGAGTGTAACAAACGTGAAACATTTTTTTAGCCTTTTCGCATGAAAACAGGGTCCAAAGTCATGGGTTTTCGTTCAGCAGTGGAAGTAGGAGGCGCGCTCTACAATAGGCAAGGGTTTTCAAGTCTGCAAGTACGTTTTAAGCTGAGTTCCATGAACATTGTCCAAAATCATGTTTTAGGCCAAATCCACATTGCGACCAGATCAGCATATGACAGGAGACACTGTTTGAGTGTAACAAACGTGAAACAATTCTTTTAGCCTTTTCGCATGAAAACAGGGTCCAAAATCATGGGTTTTCGTTCAGCACTGGAAGTAGGAGGCGCGCTCTACAATAGGCAAGGGTTTTCAAGTCTGCAAGTACGTTTTAAGCTGAGTTCCATGAACATTGTCCAAAATCATGTTTTAGGCCAAATCCACATTGCGACCAGATCAGCATATGACAGGAGACACTGTTTGAGTGTAACAAACGTGAAACATTTCTTTTAGCCTTTTCGCATGAAAACAGGGTCCAAAATCATGGGTTTTCGTTCAGCAGTGGAAGTAGGAGGCGCGCTCTACAATAGGCAAGGGTTTTCAAGTCTGCAAGTACGTTTTCAGCTGAGTTCCATGAACATTGTCCAAAATCATGTTTTAACCAAAATCCACAATGCGACCAGTTCAGCATATGAGAGGAGACACTGTTTGAGTGTAACAAACGTGAAACATTTCTTTTAGCCCTTTCGCATGAAAACAGGGTCCAAAATCTTGGGTTTTCGTTCAGCAGTGGAAGTAGGAGGCGCGCTCTACAATAGGCAAGGGTTTTCAAGTCTGCAAGTACGTTTTAAGCTGAGTTCCATGAACATTGTCCAAAATCATGTTTTAACCAAAATCCACAATGCGACCAGTTCAGCATATGAGAGGAGACACTGTTTGAGTGTAACAAACGTGAAACATTTCTTTTAGCCCTTTCGCATGAAAACAGGGTCCAAAATCTTGGGTTTTCGTTCAGCAGTGGAAGTAGGAGGCGCGCTCTACAATAGGCAAGGGTTTTCAAGTCTGCAAGTACGTTTTAAGCTGAGTTCCATGAACATTGTCCAAAATCATGTTTTAGGCCAAATCCACATTGCGACCAGATCAGCATATGACAGGAGACACTGTTTGAGTGTAACAAACGTGAAACAATTCTTTTAGCCTTTTCGCATGAAAACAGGGTCCAAAATCATGGGTTTTCGTTCAGCAGTGGAAGTAGGAGGCGCGCTCTACAATAGGCAAGGGTTTTCAAGTCTGCAAGTACGTTTTAAGCTGAGTTCCATGAACATTGTCCAAAATCATGTTTTAACCAAAATCCACAATGCGACCAGTTCAGCATATGAGAGGAGACACTGTTTGAGTGTAACAAACGTGAAACATTTCTTTTAGCCTTTTCGCATGAAAACAGGGTCCAAAATCATGGGTTTTCGTTCAGCAGTGGAAGTAGGAGGTGCGCTCTACAATAGGCAAGGGTTTTCAAGTCTGCAAGTACGTTTTAAGCTGAGTTCCATGAACATTGTCCAAAATCATGTTTTAGGCCAAATCCACATTGCGACCAGATCAGCATATGACAGGAGACACTGTTTGAGTGTAACAAACGTGAAACATTTCTTTTAGCCTTTTCGCATGAAAACAGGGTCCAAAATCAAGGGTTTTCGTTCAGCTGTGGAAGTAGGAGGCGCGCTCTACAATAGGCAAGGGTTTTCAAGTCTGCAAGTACGTTTTCAGCTGAGTTACATGAACATTGTCCAAAATCATGTTTTAACCAAAATCCACAATGCGACCAGTTCAGCATATGAGAGGAGACACTGTTTGAGTGTAACAAACGTGAAACATTTCTTTTAGCCCTTTCGCATGAAAACAGGGTCCAAAATCATGGGTTTTCGTTCAGCAGTGGAAGTAGGAGGTGCGCTCTACAATAGGCAAGGGTTTTCAAGTCTGCAAGTACGTTTTAAGCTGAGTTCCATGAACTTTGTCCAAAATCATGTTTTAGGCCAAATCCACATTGCGACCAGATCAGCATATGACAGGAGACACTGTTTGAGTGTAACAAACGTGAAACATTTCTTTTAGCCCTTTCGCATGAAAACAGGGTCCAAAATCTTGGGTTTTCGTTCAGCAGTGGAAGTAGGAGGCGCGCTCTACAATAGGCAAGGGTTTTCAAGTCTGCAAGTACGTTTTAAGCTGAGTTCCATGAACATTGTCCAAAATCATGTTTTATCCAAAATCCACAATGCGACCAGTTCAGCATATGAGAGGAGACACTGTTTGAGTGTAACAAACGTGAAACATTTCTTTTGGCCTTTTCGCATGAAAACAGGGTCCAAAGTCATGGGTTTTCGTTCAGCAGTGGAAGTAGGAGGCGCGCTCTACAATAGGCAAGGGTTTTCAAGTCTGCAAGTACGTTTTAAGCTGAGTTCCATGAACATTGTCCAAAATCATGTTTTAGGCCAAATCCACATTGCGACCAGATCAGCATATGACAGGAGACACTGTTTGAGTGTAACAAACGTGAAACAATTCTTTTAGCCTTTTCGCATGAAAACAGGGTCCAAAATCATGGGTTTTCGTTCAGCACTGGAAGTAGGAGGCGCGCTCTACAATAGGCAAGGGTTTTCAAGTCTGCAAGTACGTTTTAAGCTGAGTTCCATGAACATTGTCCAAAATCATGTTTTAGGCCAAATCCACATTGCGACCAGATCAGCATATGACAGGAGACACTGTTTGAGTGTAACAAACGTGAAACATTTCTTTTAGCCTTTTCGCATGAAAACAGGGTCCAAAATCATGGGTTTTCGTTCAGCAGTGGAAGTAGGAGGCGCGCTCTACAATAGGCAAGGGTTTTCAAGTCTGCAAGTACGTTTTCAGCTGAGTTCCATGAACATTGTCCAAAATCATGTTTTAACCAAAATCCACAATGCGACCAGTTCAGCATATGAGAGGAGACACTGTTTGAGTGTAACAAACGTGAAACATTTCTTTTAGCCCCTTCGCATGAAAACAGGGTCCAAAATCTTGGGTTTTCGTTCAGCAGTGGAAGTAGGAGGCGCGCTCTACAATAGGCAAGGGTTTTCAAGTCTGCAAGTACGTTTTAAGCTGAGTTCCATGAACATTGTCCAAAATCATGTTTTAACCAAAATCCACAATGCGACCAGTCCAGCATATGAGAGGAGACACTGTTTGAGTGTAACAAACGTGAAACATTTCTTTTAGCCTTTTCGCATGAAAACAGGGTCCAAAATCATGGGTTTTCGTTCAGCAGTGGAAGTAGGAGGTGCGCTCTACAATAGGCAAGGGTTTTCAAGTCTGCAAGTACGTTTTAAGCTGAGTTCCATGAACATTGTCCAAAATCATGTTTTAGGCCAAATCCACATTGCGACCAGATCAGCATATGACAGGAGACACTGTTTGAGTGTAACAAACGTGAAACATTTCTTTTAGCCTTTTCGCATGAAAACAGGGTCCAAAATCATGGGTTTTCGTTCAGCAGTGGAAGTAGGAGGCGCGCTCTACAATAGGCAAGGGTTTTCAAGTCTGCAAGTACGTTTTCAGCTGAGTTACATGAACATTGTCCAAAATCATGTTTTAACCAAAATCCACAATGCGACCAGTTCAGCATATGAGAGGAGACACTGTTTGAGTGTAACAAACGTGAAACATTTCTTTTAGCCTTTTCGCATGAAAACAGGGTCCAAAATCATGGGTTTTCGTTCAGCAGTGGAAGTAGGAGGTGCGCTCTACAATAGGCAAGGGTTTTCAAGTCTGCAAGTACGTTTTCAGCTGAGTTACATGAACATTGTCCAAAATCATGTTTTAACCAAAATCCACAATGCGACCAGTTCAGCATATGAGAGGAGACACTGTTTGAGTGTAACAAACGTGAAACATTTCTTTTAGCCCTTTCGCATGAAAACAGGGTCCAAAATCATGGGTTTTCGTTCAGCAGTGGAAGTAGGAGGTGCGCTCTACAATAGGCAAGGGTTTTCAAGTCTGCAAGTACGTTTTAAGCTGAGTTCCATGAACTTTGTCCAAAATCATGTTTTAGGCCAAATCCACATTGCGACCAGATCAGCATATGACAGGAGACACTGTTTGAGTGTAACAAACGTGAAACATTTCTTTTAGCCTTTTCGCATGAAAACATGGTCCAAAATCATGGGTTTTCGTTCAGCAGTGGAAGTAGGAGGCGCGCTCTACAATAGGCAAGGGTTTTCAAGTCTGCAAGTACGTTTTAAGCTGAGTTCCATGAACATTGTCCAAAATCATGTTTTAGGCCAAATCCACATTGCGACCAGATCAGCATATGACAGGAGACACTGTTTGAGTGTAACAAACGTGAAACAATTCTTTTAGCCTTTTCGCATGAAAACAGGGTCCAAAATCATGGGTTTTCGTTCAGCACTGGAAGTAGGAGGCGCGCTCTACAATAGGCAAGGGTTTTCAAGTCTGCAAGTACGTTTTAAGCTGAGTTCCATGAACATTGTCCAAAATCATGTTTTAGGCCAAATCCACATTGCGACCAGATCAGCATATGACAGGAGACACTGTTTGAGTGTAACAAACGTGAAACATTTCTTTTAGCCTTTTCGCATGAAAACAGGGTCCAAAATCATGGGTTTTCGTTCATCAGTGGAAGTAGGAGGCGCGCTCTACAATAGGCAAGGGTTTTCAAGTCTGCAAGTACGTTTTCAGCTGAGTTCCATGAACATTGTCCAAAATCATGTTTTAGGCCAAATCCACATTGCGACCAGATCAGCATATGACAGGAGACACTGTTTGAGTGTAACAAACGTGAAACATTTCTTTTAGCCCTTTCGCATGAAAACAGGGTCCAAAATCTTGGGTTTTCGTTCAGCAGTGGAAGTAGGAGGCGCGCTCTACAATAGGCAAGGGTTTTCAAGTCTGCAAGTACGTTTTAAGCTGAGTTCCATGAACATTGTCCAAAATCATGTTTTATCCAAAATCCACAATGCGACCAGTTCAGCATATGAGAGGAGACACTGTTTGAGTGTAACAAACGTGAAACATTTCTTTTGGCCTTTTCGCATGAAAACAGGGTCCAAAGTCATGGGTTTTCGTTCAGCAGTGGAAGTAGGAGGCGCGCTCTACAATAGGCAAGGGTTTTCAAGTCTGCAAGTACGTTTTAAGCTGAGTTCCATGAACATTGTCCAAAATCATGTTTTAGGCCAAATCCACATTGCGACCAGATCAGCATATGACAGGAGACACTGTTTGAGTGTAACAAACGTGAAACAATTCTTTTAGCCTTTTCGCATGAAAACAGGGTCCAAAATCATGGGTTTTCGTTCAGCACTGGAAGTAGGAGGCGCGCTCTACAATAGGCAAGGGTTTTCAAGTCTGCAAGTACGTTTTAAGCTGAGTTCCATGAACATTGTCCAAAATCATGTTTTAGGCCAAATCCACATTGCGACCAGATCAGCATATGACAGGAGACACTGTTTGAGTGTAACAAACGTGAAACATTTCTTTTAGCCTTTTCGCATGAAAACAGGGTCCAAAATCATGGGTTTTCGTTCAGCAGTGGAAGTAGGAGGCGCGCTCTACAATAGGCAAGGGTTTTCAAGTCTGCAAGTACGTTTTAAGCTGAGTTCCATGAACATTGTCCAAAATCATGTTTTAACCAAAATCCACAATGCGACCAGTTCAGCATATGACAGGAGACACTGTTTGAGTGTAACAAACGTGAAACATTTCTTTTAGCCCTTTCGCATGAAAACAGGGTCCAAAATCTTGGGTTTTCGTTCAGCAGTGGAAGTAGGAGGCGCGCTCTACAATAGGCAAGGGTTTTCAAGTCTGCAAGTACGTTTTAAGCTGAGTTCCATGAACATTGTCCAAAATCATGTTTTAACCAAAATCCACAATGCGACCAGTTCAGCATATGAGAGGAGACACTGTTTGAGTGTAACAAACGTGAAACATTTCTTTTAGCCCTTTCGCATGAAAACAGGGTCCAAAATCTTGGGTTTTCGTTCAGCAGTGGAAGTAGGAGGCGCGCTCTACAATAGGCAAGGGTTTTCAAGTCTGCAAGTACGTTTTAAGCTGAGTTCCATGAACATTGTCCAAAATCATGTTTTAGGCCAAATCCACAATGCGACCAGTTCAGCATATGACAGGAGACACTGTTTGAGTGTAACAAACGTGAAACATTTCTTTTAGCCCTTTCGCATGAAAACAGGGTCCAAAATCTTGGGTTTTCGTTCAGCAGTGGAAGTAGGAGGCGCGCTCTACAATAGGCAAGGGTTTTCAAGTCTGCAAGTACGTTTTAAGCTGAGTTCCATGAACATTGTCCAAAATCATGTTTTAACCAAAATCCACAATGCGACCAGTTCAGCATATGAGAGGAGACACTGTTTGAGTGTAACAAACGTGAAACATTTCTTTTAGCCCTTTCGCATGAAAACAGGGTCCAAAATCTTGGGTTTTCGTTCAGCAGTGGAAGTAGGAGGCGCGCTCTACAATAGGCAAGGGTTTTCAAGTCTGCAAGTACGTTTTAAGCTGAGTTCCATGAACATTGTCCAAAATCATGTTTTAGGCCAAATCCACATTGCGACCAGATCAGCATATGACAGGAGACACTGTTTGAGTGTAACAAACGTGAAACAATTCTTTTAGCCTTTTCGCATGAAAACAGGGTCCAAAATCATGGGTTTTCGTTCAGCAGTGGAAGTAGGAGGCGCGCTCTACAATAGGCAAGGGTTTTCAAGTCTGCAAGTACGTTTTAAGCTGAGTTCCATGAACATTGTCCAAAATCATGTTTTAACCAAAATCCACAATGCGACCAGTTCAGCATATGAGAGGAGACACTGTTTGAGTGTAACAAACGTGAAACATTTCTTTTAGCCTTTTCGCATGAAAACAGGGTCCAAAATCATGGGTTTTCGTTCAGCAGTGGAAGTAGGAGGTGCGCTCTACAATAGGCAAGGGTTTTCAAGTCTGCAAGTACGTTTTAAGCTGAGTTCCATGAACATTGTCCAAAATCATGTTTTAGGCCAAATCCACATTGCGACCAGATCAGCATATGACAGGAGACACTGTTTGAGTGTAACAAACGTGAAACATTTCTTTTAGCCTTTTCGCATGAAAACAGGGTCCAAAATCAAGGGTTTTCGTTCAGCAGTGGAAGTAGGAGGCGCGCTCTACAATAGGCAAGGGTTTTCAAGACTGCAAGTACGTTTTCAGCTGAGTTACATGAACATTGTCCAAAATCATGTTTTAACCAAAATCCACAATGCGACCAGTTCAGCATATGAGAGGAGACACTGTTTGAGTGTAACAAACGTGAAACATTTCTTTTAGCCCTTTCGCATGAAAACAGGGTCCAAAATCATGGGTTTTCGTTCAGCAGTGGAAGTAGGAGGTGCGCTCTACAATAGGCAAGGGTTTTCAAGTCTGCAAGTACGTTTTAAGCTGAGTTCCATGAACATTGTCCAAAATCATGTTTTAGGCCAAATCCACATTGCGACCAGATCAGCATATGACAGGAGACACTGTTTGAGTGTAACAAACGTGAAACAATTCTTTTAGCCTTTTCGCATGAAAACAGGGTCCAAAATCATGGGTTTTCGTTCAGCACTGGAAGTAGGAGGCGCGCTCTACAATAGGCAAGGGTTTTCAAGTCTGCAAGTACGTTTTCAGCTGAGTTCCATGAACATTGTCCAAAATCATGTTTTAGGCCAAATCCACATTGCGACCAGATCAGCATATGACAGGAGACACTGTTTGAGTGTAACAAACGTGAAACATTTCTTTTAGCCCTTTCGCATGAAAACAGGGTCCAAAATCTTGGGTTTTCGTTCAGCAGTGGAAGTAGGAGGCGCGCTCTACAATAGGCAAGGGTTTTCAAGTCTGCAAGTACGTTTTAAGCTGAGTTCCATGAACATTGTCCAAAATCATGTTTTATCCAAAATCCACAATGCGACCAGTTCAGCATATGAGAGGAGACACTGTTTGAGTGTAACAAACGTGAAACATTTCTTTTGGCCTTTTCGCATGAAAACAGGGTCCAAAGTCATGGGTTTTCGTTCAGCAGTGGAAGTAGGAGGCGCGCTCTACAATAGGCAAGGGTTTTCAAGTCTGCAAGTACGTTTTAAGCTGAGTTCCATGAACATTGTCCAAAATCATGTTTTAGGCCAAATCCACATTGCGACCAGATCAGCATATGACAGGAGACACTGTTTGAGTGTAACAAACGTGAAACAATTCTTTTAGCCTTTTCGCATGAAAACAGGGTCCAAAATCATGGGTTTTCGTTCAGCACTGGAAGTAGGAGGCGCGCTCTACAATAGGCAAGGGTTTTCAAGTCTGCAAGTACGTTTTAAGCTGAGTTCCATGAACATTGTCCAAAATCATGTTTTAGGCCAAATCCACATTGCGACCAGATCAGCATATGACAGGAGACACTGTTTGAGTGTAACAAACGTGAAACATTTCTTTTAGCCTTTTCGCATGAAAACAGGGTCCAAAATCATGGGTTTTCGTTCAGCAGTGGAAGTAGGAGGCGCGCTCTACAATAGGCAAGGGTTTTCAAGTCTGCAAGTACGTTTTCAGCTGAGTTCCATGAACATTGTCCAAAATCATGTTTTAACCAAAATCCACAATGCGACCAGTTCAGCATATGAGAGGAGACACTGTTTGAGTGTAACAAACGTGAAACATTTCTTTTAGCCCTTTCGCATGAAAACAGGGTCCAAAATCTTGGGTTTTCGTTCAGCAGTGGAAGTAGGAGGCGCGCTCTACAATAGGCAAGGGTTTTCAAGTCTGCAAGTACGTTTTAAGCTGAGTTCCATGAACATTGTCCAAAATCATGTTTTAACCAAAATCCACAATGCGACCAGTTCAGCATATGAGAGGAGACACTGTTTGAGTGTAACAAACGTGAAACATTTCTTTTAGCCCTTTCGCATGAAAACAGGGTCCAAAATCTTGGGTTTTCGTTCAGCAGTGGAAGTAGGAGGCGCGCTCTACAATAGGCAAGGGTTTTCAAGTCTGCAAGTACGTTTTAAGCTGAGTTCCATGAACATTGTCCAAAATCATGTTTTAGGCCAAATCCACATTGCGACCAGATCAGCATATGACAGGAGACACTGTTTGAGTGTAACAAACGTGAAACAATTCTTTTAGCCTTTTCGCATGAAAAGAGGGTCCAAAATCATGGGTTTTCGTTCAGCAGTGGAAGTAGGAGGCGCGCTCTACAATAGGCAAGGGTTTTCAAGTCTGCAAGTACGTTTTAAGCTGAGTTCCATGAACATTGTCCAAAATCATGTTTTAACCAAAATCCACAATGCGACCAGTTCAGCATATGAGAGGAGACACTGTTTGAGTGTAACAAACGTGAAACATTTCTTTTAGCCTTTTCGCATGAAAACAGGGTCCAAAATCATGGGTTTTCGTTCAGCAGTGGAAGTAGGAGGTGCGCTCTACAATAGGCAAGGGTTTTCAAGTCTGCAAGTACGTTTTAAGCTGAGTTCCATGAACATTGTCCAAAATCATGTTTTAGGCCAAATCCACATTGCGACCAGATCAGCATATGACAGGAGACACTGTTTGAGTGTAACAAACGTGAAACATTTCTTTTAGCCTTTTCGCATGAAAACAGGGTCCAAAATCAAGGGTTTTCGTTCAGCAGTGGAAGTAGGAGGCGCGCTCTACAATAGGCAAGGGTTTTCAAGACTGCAAGTACGTTTTCAGCTGAGTTACATGAACATTGTCCAAAATCATGTTTTAACCAAAATCCACAATGCGACCAGTTCAGCATATGAGAGGAGACACTGTTTGAGTGTAACAAACGTGAAACATTTCTTTTAGCCCTTTCGCATGAAAACAGGGTCCAAAATCATGGGTTTTCGTTCAGCAGTGGAAGTAGGAGGTGCGCTCTACAATAGGCAAGGGTTTTCAAGTCTGCAAGTACGTTTTAAGCTGAGTTCCATGAACATTGTCCAAAATCATGTTTTAGGCCAAATCCACATTGCGACCAGATCAGCATATGACAGGAGACACTGTTTGAGTGTAACAAACGTGAAACAATTCTTTTAGCCTTTTCGCATGAAAACAGGGTCCAAAATCATGGGTTTTCGTTCAGCACTGGAAGTAGGAGGCGCGCTCTACAATAGGCAAGGGTTTTCAAGTCTGCAAGTACGTTTTCAGCTGAGTTCCATGAACATTGTCCAAAATCATGTTTTAGGCCAAATCCACATTGCGACCAGATCAGCATATGACAGGAGACACTGTTTGAGTGTAACAAACGTGAAACATTTCTTTTAGCCCTTTCGCATGAAAACAGGGTCCAAAATCTTGGGTTTTCGTTCAGCAGTGGAAGTAGGAGGCGCGCTCTACAATAGGCAAGGGTTTTCAAGTCTGCAAGTACGTTTTAAGCTGAGTTCCATGAACATTGTCCAAAATCATGTTTTATCCAAAATCCACAATGCGACCAGTTCAGCATATGAGAGGAGACACTGTTTGAGTGTAACAAACGTGAAACATTTCTTTTGGCCTTTTCGCATGAAAACAGGGTCCAAAGTCATGGGTTTTCGTTCAGCAGTGGAAGTAGGAGGCGCGCTCTACAATAGGCAAGGGTTTTCAAGTCTGCAAGTACGTTTTAAGCTGAGTTCCATGAACATTGTCCAAAATCATGTTTTAGGCCAAATCCACATTGCGACCAGATCAGCATATGACAGGAGACACTGTTTGAGTGTAACAAACGTGAAACAATTATTTTAGCCTTTTCGCATGAAAACAGGGTCCAAAATCATGGGTTTTCGTTCAGCACTGGAAGTAGGAGGCGCGCTCTACAATAGGCAAGGGTTTTCAAGTCTGCAAGTACGTTTTAAGCTGAGTTCCATGAACATTGTCCAAAATCATGTTTTAGGCCAAATCCACATTGCGACCAGATCAGCATATGACAGGAGACACTGTTTGAGTGTAACAAACGTGAAACATTTCTTTTAGCCTTTTCGCATGAAAACAGGGTCCAAAATCATGGGTTTTCGTTCAGCAGTGGAAGTAGGAGGCGCGCTCTACAATAGGCAAGGGTTTTCAAGTCTGCAAGTACGTTTTAAGCTGAGTTCCATGAACATTGTCCAAAATCATGTTTTAACCAAAATCCACAATGCGACCAGTTCAGCATATGAGAGGAGACACTGTTTGAGTGTAACAAACGTGAAACATTTCTTTTAGCCCTTTCGCATGAAAACAGGGTCCAAAATCTTGGGTTTTCGTTCAGCAGTGGAAGTAGGAGGCGCGCTCTACAATAGGCAAGGGTTTTCAAGTCTGCAAGTACGTTTTAAGCTGAGTTCCATGAACATTGTCCAAAATCATGTTTTAGGCCAAATCCACATTGCGACCAGATCAGCATATGACAGGAGACACTGTTTGAGTGTAACAAACGTGAAACAATTCTTTTAGCCTTTTCGCATGAAAACAGGGTCCAAAATCATGGGTTTTCGTTCAGCACTGGAAGTAGGAGGCGCGCTCTACAATAGGCAAGGGTTTTCAAGTCTGCAAGTACGTTTTAAGCTGAGTTCCATGACCATTGTCCAAAATCATGTTTTAGGCCAAATCCACATTGCGACCAGATCAGCATATGACAGGAGACACTGTTTGAGTGTAACAAACGTGAAACATTTCTTTTAGCCTTTTCGCATGAAAACAGGGTCCAAAATCATGGGTTTTCGTTCAGCAGTGGAAGTAGGAGGCGCGCTCTACAATAGGCAAGGGTTTTCAAGTCTGCAAGTACGTTTTCAGCTGAGTTCCATGAACATTGTCCAAAATCATGTTTTAACCAAAATCCACAATGCGACCAGTTCAGCATATGAGAGGAGACACTGTTTGAGTGTAACAAACGTGAAACATTTCTTTTAGCCCTTTCGCATGAAAACAGGGTCCAAAATCTTGGGTTTTCGTTCAGCAGTGGAAGTAGGAGGCGCGCTCTACAATAGGCAAGGGTTTTCAAGTCTGCAAGTACGTTTTAAGCTGAGTTCCATGAACATTGTCCAAAATCATGTTTTATCCAAAATCCACAATGCGACCAGTTCAGCATATGAGAGGAGACACTGTTTGAGTGTAACAAACGTGAAACATTTCTTTTAGCCTTTTCGCATGAAAACAGGGTCCAAAGTCATGGGTTTTCGTTCAGCAGTGGAAGTAGGAGGCGCGCTCTACAATAGGCAAGGGTTTTCAAGTCTGCAAGTACGTTTTAAGCTGAGTTCCATGAACATTGTCCAAAATCATGTTTTAGGCCAAATCCACATTGCGACCAGATCAGCATATGACAGGAGACACTGTTTGAGTGTAACAAACGTGAAACAATTCTTTTAGCCTTTTCGCATGAAAACAGGGTCCAAAATCATGGGTTTTCGTTCAGCACTGGAAGTAGGAGGCGCGCTCTACAATAGGCAAGGGTTTTCAAGTCTGCAAGTACGTTTTAAGCTGAGTTCCATGAACATTGTCCAAAATCATGTTTTAGGCCAAATCCACATTGCGACCAGATCAGCATATGACAGGAGACACTGTTTGAGTGTAACAAACGTGAAACATTTCTTTTAGCCTTTTCGCATGAAAACAGGGTCCAAAATCATGGGTTTTCGTTCAGCAGTGGAAGTAGGAGGCGCGCTCTACAATAGGCAAGGGTTTTCAAGTCTGCAAGTACGTTTTAAGCTGAGTTCCATGAACATTGTCCAAAATCATGTTTTAACCAAAATCCACAATGCGACCAGTTCAGCATATGAGAGGAGACACTGTTTGAGTGTAACAAACGTGAAACATTTCTTTTAGCCCTTTCGCATGAAAACAGGGTCCAAAATCTTGGGTTTTCGTTCAGCAGTGGAAGTAGGAGGCGCGCTCTACAATAGGCAAGGGTTTTCAAGTCTGCAAGTACGTTTTAAGCTGAGTTCCATGAACATTGTCCAAAATCATGTTTTAGGCCAAATCCACATTGCGACCAGATCAGCATATGACAGGAGACACTGTTTGAGTGTAACAAACGTGAAACAATTCTTTTAGCCTTTTCGCATGAAAACAGGGTCCAAAATCATGGGTTTTCGTTCAGCACTGGAAGTAGGAGGCGCGCTCTACAATAGGCAAGGGTTTTCAAGTCTGCAAGTACGTTTTAAGCTGAGTTCCATGACCATTGTCCAAAATCATGTTTTAGGCCAAATCCACATTGCGACCAGATCAGCATATGACAGGAGACACTGTTTGAGTGTAACAAACGTGAAACATTTCTTTTAGCCTTTTCGCATGAAAACAGGGTCCAAAATCATGGGTTTTCGTTCAGCAGTGGAAGTAGGAGGCGCGCTCTACAATAGGCAAGGGTTTTCAAGTCTGCAAGTACGTTTTCAGCTGAGTTCCATGAACATTGTCCAAAATCATGTTTTAACCAAAATCCACAATGCGACCAGTTCAGCATATGAGAGGAGACACTGTTTGAGTGTAACAAACGTGAAACATTTCTTTTAGCCCTTTCGCATGAAAACAGGGTCCAAAATCTTGGGTTTTCGTTCAGCAGTGGAAGTAGGAGGCGCGCTCTACAATAGGCAAGGGTTTTCAAGTCTGCAAGTACGTTTTAAGCTGAGTTCCATGAACATTGTCCAAAATCATGTTTTATCCAAAATCCACAATGCGACCAGTTCAGCATATGAGAGGAGACACTGTTTGAGTGTAACAAACGTGAAACATTTCTTTTAGCCTTTTCGCATGAAAACAGGGTCCAAAGTCATGGGTTTTCGTTCAGCAGTGGAAGTAGGAGGCGCGCTCTACAATAGGCAAGGGTTTTCAAGTCTGCAAGTACGTTTTCAGCTGAGTTCCATGAACATTGTCCAAAATCATGTTTTAGGCCAAATCCACATTGCGACCAGATCAGCATATGACAGGAGACACTGTTTGAGTGTAACAAACGTGAAACAATTCTTTTAGCCTTTTCGCATGAAAACAGGGTCCAAAATCATGGGTTTTCGTTCAGCAGTGGAAGTAGGAGGCGCGCTCTACAATAGACAAGGGTTTTCAAGTCTGCAAGTACGTTTTAAGCTGAGTTCCATGAACATTGTCCAAAATCATGTTTTATCCAAAATCCACAATGCGACCAGTTCAGCATATGAGAGGAGACACTGTTTGAGTGTAACAAACGTGAAACATTTCTTTTAGCCTTTTCGCATGAAAACAGGGTCCAAAATCATGGGTTTTCGTTCAGCAGTGGAAGTAGGAGGCGCGCTCTACAATAGGCAAGGGTTTTCAAGTCTGCAAGTACGTTTTAAGCTGAGTTCCATGAACATTGTCCAAAATCATGTTTTATCCAAAATCCACAATGCGACCAGTTCAGCATATGAGAGGAGACACTGTTTGAGTGTAACAAACGTGAAACATTTCTTTTAGCCTTTTCGCATGAAAACAGGGTCCAAAATCATGGGTTTTCGTTCAGCAGTGGAAGTAGGAGGCGCGCTCTACAATAGACAAGGGTTTTCAAGTCTGCAAGTACGTTTTAAGCTGAGTTCCATGAACATTGTCCAAAATCATGTTTTATCCAAAATCCACAATGCGACCAGTTCAGCATATGAGAGGAGACACTGTTTGAGTGTAACAAACGTGAAACATTTCTTTTAGCCTTTTCGCATGAAAACAGGGTCCAAAATCATGGGTTTTCGTTCAGCAGTGGAAGTAGGAGGCGCGCTCTACAATAGGCAAAGGTTTTCAAGTCTGCAAGTACGTTTTAAGCTGAGTTCCATGAACATTGTCCAAAATCATGTTTTAGGCCAAATCCACATTGCGACCAGTTCAGCATATGACAGGAGACACTGTTTGAGTGTAACAAACGTGAAACAATTCTTTTAGCCATGTCGCATGAAAACAGGGTCCAAAATCATGGGTTTTCGTTCAGCAGTGGAAGTAGGAGGCGCGCTCTACAATAGGCAAGGGTTTTCAAGTCTGCAAGTACGTTTTAAGCTGAGTTCCATGAACATTGTCCAAAATCATGTTTTAACCAAAATCCACAATGCGACTAGTTCAGCATATGAGAGGAGACACTGTTTGAGTGTAACAAAAGTGAAACATTTCTTTTAGCCTTTTCGCATGAAAACAGGGTCCAAAATCATGGGTTTTCGTTCAGCAGTGGAAGTAGGAGGCGCGCTCTACAATAGGCAAGGGTTTTCAAGTCTGCAAGTACGTTTTAAGCTGAGTTCCATGAACATTGTCCATAATAATGTTTTAACCAAAATCCACATTGCGACCAGTTCGGCCTATGAGAGGAGACACTGTTTGAGTGTAACAAACGTGAAACATTTCTTTTAGCCTGTTGGATTCTGTTAAAGCTGCGGCACATTAAAAAAAAGTGCAACACAAACCTATTCCAGATGACTCAGGGGGTATTGAAACGTGCTCCTAGATGGTTTTACAGGGCACTTTTTTTGCACCCCTGTCCAATTCTGTATGTGGAGAAGGTAATGTCGTGGGGAGCTGGGGTTTGTTTTGCTGTACTCCTGGGAGGCCGTAGATGTCAATCGATGTGCTTTGGAGGGGGCTAGGGTTAGGGTTAGGGTTAGGGTTAGGGTTAGGGTTAGGGGTTAGGGTTAGGGTTAGGGTTAGGGTTAGGGTTAGGTACAGGGATAAAAACTCAATTGGACACCCCTGTCCAATTCTGTATGTGGAGAAGGTAATGTCGTGGGGAGCTGGGGTTTGTTTTGTTGTACTCCTGGGAGGCCATAGATGTCCATCGATGTGCTTTGGAGGGGGCTAGGTGGATTTCAAAATGTGGTTATGTTTTTTGCACATAGGGTACAGGGATAAAATCTCTCCAGATAAAATCCTGCGACTTGTGACTGCAGGCCGCCCAACAACCTGCCCGCTTGACCCCATCCCCTCCTCCCTTCTCCAGACCATCTCCGGTGACCTTCTCCCCTACCTCACCTCGCTGATCAACTCATCCTTGACCGCTGGCCATGTCCCTTCCGTCTTCAAGAGAGCGAGAGTTACTCCCCTTCTCAAAAAACCAACACTCGACCCCACTGATGTCAACAACTACAGACCAGTATCCCTTCTTTCTTTTCTTTCCAAAACTATTGAGCGTGCCGTCTTTAGCCAACTCTCTTGCTATCTCTCTCAGAATGACCTTCTTGATCCAAACCAATCAGGTTTCAGGACTGGTCATTCAACTGAGACTGCTCTTCTCTGTGTCACGGAGACTCTCCGCACTGCTAAAGCTAACTCTCTCTCCTCTGCTCTTGTCCTTCTAGACCTGTCTGCTGCCTTTGATACTGTGAACCATCAGATCCTCCTCTCCACCCTCTCCGAGATGGGCATCTCCGGCGCGGCTCACTCCTGGATTGCGTCCTACCTGACCGGTCGCTCCTACCAAGTGGCGTGGCGGGAAGCTGTCTCCGCACCACGTGCTCTCACCACTGGTGTCCCCCAGGGATCGGTTCTGGGCCCTCTCCTTTTCTCCCTATACACCAAGTCACTTGGCTCTGTCATATCCTCACATGGCCTTTCCTATCATTGCTACGCTGACGATACACAACTAATCTTCTCCTTTCCCCCTTCTGATAACCAGGTGGCGAATCGCATCTCTGCATGTCTGGCAGACATATCAGTATGGATGACGGATCACCACCTCAAGCTGAACCCTGGCAAGACGGAGCTGCTCTTCCTCCCGGGGAAGGACTGCCCGTTCCATGATCTCGCCATCACGGTTGACAACTCCGCTGTGTCCTCCTCCCAGAGTGCGAAGAGCCTAGGCGTGACCCTGGACAACACCCTGTCGTTCTCCGCCAACATCAAGGCGGTGACCCGCTCCTGCAGGTTCATGCTCTACAACATTCGGAGAGTGCGACCCTGCCTTACACAGGAAGCGGCGCAGGTCCTGGTCCAGGCACTTGTCATCTCCCGTCTGGACTACTGCAACTCGCTGTGGGCTGGGCTCCCTGCCTGTGCCATTAAACCCCTACAACTCATCCAGAATGCCGCAGCCCGTCTGGTGTTCAACCTTCCCAAGTTCTCTCACGTCACCCCCCTCCTCCGCACACTCCACTGGCTTCCAGTTGAAGCTCGCATCCGCTACAAGACCATGGTGCTTGCCTATGGAGCAGTGAGGGGAACGGCACCTCTGTACCTTCAGGCTCTGATCAGTCCCTACACCCAAACGAGGACATTGCGTTCATCCACCTCTGGCCTGCTGGCTCCCCTTCCTCTGCGGAAGCATAGCTCCCGCTCAGCCCAGTCAAAACTGTTCGCTGCTCTGGCACCCCAATGGTGGAACAAGCTCCCTCACGACGCCAGGACAGCGGAGTCACTCACCACCTTCCGGAGACATTTGAAACCCCACCTCTTTAAGGAATACCTGGGATAGGATAAAGTATTCCTTCTAACCCCCCCCCCCCCCCCCAAATTGTAAAGTGGTTATCCCACTGGCTATAGGGTGAACGCACCAATTTGTGAGTCGCTCTGGCTAAGAGCGTCTGCTAAATGACGTTAATGTGCCCTTGAGCAAGGCACTTAACCCTAATTGCTCCTGTAAGTCGCTCTGGTTAAGAGCGTCTGCTAAATGACTAAAATGTAAAATGTAAAATAAAAACTCAATTGGACACCCCTGTCCAATTCTGTATGTGGAGAAGGTAATGTCGTGGGGAGCTGGGGTTTGTTTTGTTGTACTCCTGGGAGGCCATAGATGTCCATCGATGTGGTTTGGAGGGGGCTAGGTGGATTTCAAAATGTGGTTATGTTTTTTGCACATAGGGTACAGGGATAAAAACTCAATTGGACACCCCTGTCCAATTCTGTATGTGGAGAATGTAATGTCGTGGGGAGCTGGGGTTTGTTTTGTTGTACTCCTGGGAGGCCGTAGATGTCCATCTATGTGCTTTGGGTTAGGGTTAGGGTTAGGGTTAGGGTTAGGGGTTAGGGTTAGGGTTAGGGTTAGGGTTAGGGTTAGGGTTAGGGTTAGGGTAGGTTAGGGTTAGGGTTAGGGTTAGGGTTAGGGTTAGGGGTTAGGGTTAGGGTTAGGAACAGGGATAAAAACTCAATTGGACACCCCTGTCCAATTCTGTATGTGGAGAAGGTAATGTCGTGGGGAGCTGGGGTTTGTTTTGTTGTACTCCTGGGAGGCCATAGATGTCCATCGATGTGCTTTGGAGGGGGTTAGGTGGATTTCAAAATTTGGTTATGTTTTTTGCACATAGGTACAGGGAT